>NC_083314.1:104054855-104372874 GCF_963455315.2 Globicephala melas
AAAAAGCTGCCAGAACTCCCTCTGCCAAAAACACCATCCAGCTTCATTTATCTGCCATGTAAGACTCCTCACTTTACATTCCTATCTATTTGCCCACCTCTTTGATCTCATTGTAGCCTGATTCTCAAGAAACCTTCGAATAACCACCTTTTTTCAACCTTCCAGGATTGTTCTAGCCTCTTTGTATATGCTACTTTGTATCTTTGTATATGCTACTCTACTGCTTGGAATACTCTTCCCTTGCTTCTTTACTTGGAAAAATCTTATCATCTCCAAAAAGACTACTCTCACTTCCTCACCAAGCCATGTTAGTTTTTGCCTCTTCTTTGCTCCTACAGAACTTTCTTCATACTTCTCCAATAGAAACTAATTAGGTGTTACAACTTCCTGTTTATATCTTTCTCCTTCCTTAGATGGTGGGTTCTTGATTTGGGGAACAACAGAAAAATTCAAGAAAACTTGATAAATTAGTGAATGTAAGTACAAACTAAACATTTGGGAATTAAGGAAGCAGACAAAATATATGAGCAGGTTGGTTGTTCTTTAAATATGAATTTTCTCCTAAGATAAACAGAATAAGACTTTGTTTAATCATGAGCTATTTTCTTATAGAAGGACTTTCTGTTCCCAATTCCTAATCAAAATTTTATTTTTAAATGCCTGTATTTATGATCCTTGGGGTGGAGGGTGGAGTGTTCTACACAGCTTTTTTTTCCTGCTAATTTTTAGGAAGAGGAAGGAAGAATTGTACACATTGCTTTGCAAACAAATGTGCTAACTGTCACCCTGCAGTGTAAGACCCTGGAGGACGGAAACTATTTTGTTCACTCTGTACTCCACACAAAGCTCCTGGTTCATTGGAGATGCCCCCCCAAAAAATTCTTTTTATAAATACAAGTAAATCATATGTCCCCAAGAATAAATTTATAAATACATTCATCTTCAAACTCGGAGCTTTGGGACATGTATAGGATAAAACCTAAGAATTAAGAAAAAAGTTTCTGAAAGAAATGGGTCTTAAGATAAACAGTGAAACAACATTCATTGGCTGCACAGATCAGAATAGGTTAGCTATGAATGAGCAGGCTTTTTCAAGTTTTCTGTTTGCCAGGGGTTTCTTCCAAGAGCACATATAGAGAAGAGTAGAGGAGGATGCGAGGGGTGGGAGTGATTGGGAGGGTGAGCAGTCTCATTTTCACACTGGAATATACAAAGCAGGAAGTGAAAAGGATGTCCCCCAGGGTACAGAATTGATGGACAGCAGAGGCTGTCCCCAGACATCATGATATCCCTATCCTTTGGATTTAACCATCATGTTTTGTAGAATCATATTTCCCCCCTAAATGATTTCCTCTAACTCCTCCATACATGTTAAATCCTCTAGCAATGTGGCATTCAAGAGGTTAAGTAGCCTTGGTTCCTCCCATGAGGGTATCCTGGCATTGCTCAGCTAATGTTCTACATTCTGCTAATGCGAATGACAACTGCGGAATTTCCCAATGCCCAAGAAGGAAAAGAATATCATCAAACATTCCAACATCTCCCAATTCTCCCTCCCGGCTCACTGTCTATATCCCTGTATAAATGGCCTCATTGTTAAGAGAAGTATGACAAATACAACAATAGCATCATTTTATGGCAGCACGAAAGCACATTTTTAAAATGCATTTCATTTCAAAGCCACTCTAATTTAAGCCTTTTGGAGTCTTTATTCTTCTTTCCAGAAGCAGCCTCTGTTTCTGTATGCCACCGGGAGAGCCGAGGAATGTGGATAGCATCTGCCAGGGACGAGATGCTGCCTCCCAAGTCTTTAGTGATTCATAGGCTGTAAATGTACTTGATTGTGCCCTGTGCATTTACACCAGGAATTCATAAATGGGCATTTGCAACTTTCAAATGGTTAGCAGTTAATATCACCCCATTTCTAATACAGTCACAAATGCCAACAGCACATTCTCTACCATATCAATTCTGTTAGGTACAATTCAGATTTCTTTTCTTAGTGCTTCCTTTTATCTAGAATATAAGAAGTAAACACCGTTTTCCCTACTTTTACTGTTCCCAAAATCAGTTTTAAATAAATCCTTCAGTTACAAATGCATATTTTCAGACTATTTAAAATTACCCTGAAACACTTCTCATCTAATGGATATATTTACTTTGCAGAGCATTCAGCTTTATATCAATTTTGTATGTGATGTGGTCAAGTTGACAGCTCTGAGCAAAGTGCTACACAGGAGTTGCTTACACTTGTCCCTATGACCAAATATCTACTACTCACAGCCTGAAGTATCATAAGGATTATAGCTCTAACTGCCAGTTTCTGTTTTTAAAATATCTCAGGGCAGAAGGACAAGCTGACCTAATCAGGAGGTCATTTGAATAGACTTTACAGTGCAAGGCACAGCTTATGCCTGGTTGACATTCTAACCCAGAGACTTTTTTTCATCTGTGATTAATGGACTTGACATCCATTTTCCCACTGCTTTTGCTAAACATGTAGCTCAGGATTTATCGTTAAATACCACTGAGCTCATAGGAAACTAAACTCTCACGTCTGTGAAAATATTGTGCCAGAGGCCAGAGGTTCTCCAAAGAGTTTGGATCATACTTAGAAGTATAAAATGGTTCATGGTCTTGGTCCATTGGATATCACAATTTCTCCAATGTGAGATGCCTTTTGAATGGATAATGGATTGCATGAGTTAGTAACATGATACACCCACAGTTAGGTGATGAGATTTTAAATTAATCTTGAGTAGCAGAACAAGGAGGAAATAAGATGGAGGAAGAAGATATCCCTCTAGTTTCATAAATGGTTGACTTTTCTGTTTGCTCGGCTTCTACATGGCATCCCGTAGTCAAAAATGATAACAGCGTGAAAACCCGAAGCATCCTTCTATCATTTCACTGATTTAAATGATCTAAAATTTTGCTAGTATAGGCATGAGACATATCCTCCTAGTTAACCTGCCACTATCAGAACATAATGTTAGACCATTAAAAGGTTCCCTACTCCTTTTAATTATTAAACAGTCTTCTGGTGCACAGGCTAAGAGCATCTGTCATTCATTTCTCTAAAGAGGACATACAATACAGCAACCAAGCCTTCATGGTTAAACTATCTGGTTGTGAAATCCTGCTCCACGTGACCCAAGGCAAGTTATTGTACCTAATCTCGGATTCCCACATGTAAAACTGGGATAATGATAATATTTTATCCATAGGGTTGTTGAAAATATTAAAAAGAACAACGCACGAAAGGGTCTAATACCTCTCAAGATATTAGCTAATATTTGTTATTAGCTAATAATAACAAATATTAGCTATTATTTTTAGCAGGTAAGTGAAATAGTTAATCGCTTTTAAAAAGTGAAAAACAGGGCTTCCCTGGTGGCGCAGTGGTTGAGAGTCCGCCTGCCAATGCAGGGGACACGGGTTCGTGCCCTGGTCCAGGAGGATCCCACATGCCGCAGAGCGGCTGGGCCCGTGGGCCATGGCCGCTGGGCCTGTGCGTCTAGATCCTGTGCTCCATGATGGGAGAGGCCCGCATACCACAAAAAAAAAAGAAAAGTGAGAAACATATTTCTGTTCACAAGCCACATGAACTAAACATGATTTACCAAATCTGTCCCCTAATATAAACAACAAATGACTGTGTGACATGCATATAAAAACAAATTCCCAATGAGTTGAGAAAAAAGGCAATCCTCACAACCTTGGTAAGACGAAAGTGACAATTTCAACAGTTTTGCTCATTTGCTATATTGTATAATTGGAGTCAATGTCCTGGGTGAAGCCTAAATACTGGTTCACAGTGACAGCAAGGAAGAACAATGGAACAATCTATGAAGCTGAGTTCAGGTGATCGTTTTATTATGAAAGGAAATCAACTGTTACTAAATTAAACCACCATGTGTGAGTTACAGGTGTCACCACATGAATGTGTTGACTGACTGGGTCTCTGCTGTGAAATGAAACATGCAAAATTTAAGCATACTTTTGGAACAATATACACATTTTCATTTACTTGTGAATTTTAATGCTTTTGTGAAAGCATAACATCTTACTTAGAGCATGTAAATGATTAGTTTCAAAATGAGACATGCAAACGCAGTGTGAGTTCATTCATCGTTCATCATTCCTGCCTGCTGCAAACATTAGCCCTGTGACCAGGTTCTGGCTGCAGCATCCATAACATGCACACCACATCCGTCCTTTCCTCTTCTCCCGTCCTGGGCTAAGAGAGTCCAGAACGGACATGTTAGCAATTCCTAATGGAGGCTCTAATTCCTACTTAGAAGCAAACAGTAAGAAATTAAATCAATTCAATCTAAAAACATACAGTGGCAATGCCATTTCACTTGGGATGCTGTTTAAACAGTTAACTCTGAGTGAACTCTTCCTGTTCTTTGATTGGGAAGCGTTTCAGACCTTAATTACTGTGTTCTGTGAGTCTGTGACAGATCGTCCCTTTTTCACAGGCTTCTTGCCAGGATAAAGCAGCCTTTTTTTTTTTTTTCTTTTAAGAAGACTACACTTAATTAGAGCTAGAGTAATTAACTCTTTGTGGGTTTGATCTTGTTTCACCATTAAATTTTGATTCTGGCTGGAATCGTCTGCTTCTATTGTCTTTATAGAAATTCTTAAAATGTAAACAACTTGGAGCAAAATGTATCAAAGGTAAAAGTTTAAGTTTTTTTTGAGTGTAGTAAACAAAATTGTAAAATTTTTAAAAAGCAAATGGGAACATTTCCACAGCAGTAATAGAAACAGAGAAGAGGTCAGAGTGGAGCACAAGCATTCCCTGACAACCTCGTGACCAGAGGCAATTCATCCGCCTTCCCCAAGTTTGTTTCTCCATGTGTACAAAGAAATTGGTAACACCTAACTCACAGGATTGCTGTGACCGTGCCTGGCATGTATCAGGTGCTCAATAATTGTGAACCAATTTTTCCTGTCCTCCCCATGTTCAATAATAAAACAGAGCACTCTGTATTTTAATTCTTTGACTCTACTGTGTAGTACACAGTAGAATGGCTGTCATTCTGACGAGCTTTCAAACCAGAAGCACCCCACCACCATCCTGTTCCTCAGAGAGTGTCCTTTTGGGTGACACTGTCTGTTCATAGATCTAAGAAGAAGAGATGACAGACCTGACTTAAAACAGGGAAGTCTGGGATATGAAAGGTTATACTGAATGATAGAGAATGCTGGGAGTTGCAGAGGAAAAGAATTTCACTCTTCATTAGTGATACCCAAATAAAAATTGATCACATTAGGCTCACCATGACAAAGAATAATTCAATCACTAGCATCTTTTAAGATAAAATATAAAGTTCCTTCTAAAAAGTAATTTCGAAAAAGGTGAGAAAAATTTATCTAACTAAAGATGGCTCTATTGCTGTCTCTATTATTTTTAGAAAAATAACTTTATGGATTTTGTAAAAAAAAAAAATGATGCATGTTCATTATAAGAAAAGGAAAAGTCAAGCAATAGGAAAAGACCAATGAAAAAGTGGAAAACAATTATCAGAAGCCTACCACCCCCAAAAGCCATGGTTAACAACGAGAGATCACTGTTTCAGGCATTTCTTTCCTCATACATAGAGTAAATTTGATTACACTTTAATTAACTGAATAAGAAGTCAAAAAAATCTCACAAGCTAATTAAAAGCATTATGAAAAATGCTGGGAGGTCGGAGTTACTATATATAATAAACTAAATGTTTTAATTTTAGGTGGAATCTACTTATTGATTCCCTGCTATAACAAAGCATGAAATTGACACACTTAGACTTTCTCCCCTTCTGATTATTTTATTTTGTATACTGTTAAGGTTTATAACATTTACATTTCATTAACTGTGGTAGATTTCAAATTTTATTTATATATTTAGATGGATTAGATGCTCATCACTCATATTTTTATTGTATTTTCATCATTTCAAATTTTTTTATTTTGATTTATGTCTAGGTGGGCTGAATTATGCCATCCAGTTAAATTTAGATTATTTGTTTTGTAAATTCTGTATTCCTAAAGTTCTTGAACACAGACATGTTTGCTTGTTAGGTTTCAGGGACAACTTGCCTATGTGAAAATTACTGGGGTACATATTCCCCAAGAATACAGCAGATACTGTTTTCTAGCATTGAGGTACAGGGAGGAATCTAATATCATCAACCTGATATTTTCCCTTTGGTACATGGTTTGAGTTTTGTCTTGATGTCCATTTATTTTTTTAAAACATTCAGTTTCAGTAACTTCATTAGGATATATACTGGTATTGATTACTCTATTAATGTTTTCCTGGTATATGAGACCAGTTGACATGCTGATGTAAATCTTTATATTACGAAGAATTTTAAAATCTTATTTCTGTATAATTATTTCTGGAATCAAAATTAATGCTGTAATCACATGTGAGGCCAAGAGAATGTGAGACAGTGCACAAGGGTGCCTGATATACCATGCAAATGCTAGCCAAAGAAAGCTAACATAATGAAGCTAACACCAGCCAAAGTAGGTTTAAAGTAAGAAGGATTATTAAGGATAAAGAGGGACATGTTATATGTTAAAAAAGGTCAATCCCCAAGGAAAATAATATAATTCTATAGTTGTATGTATTTAATAACATAGTCTCAAAAATCCAAACAAAAACTAACAGAATGAAAAGAGACAGATAGATCCATAATCAGAGTAGATTTTAACAAACCTCTTTCAATATTTGATTGAACAAGTAGATATTAACATATCATAGAGACACAGAAGATTTGAACAACCTGACTAACAAACTAAACCTATTTGACATACATAGAACACTGCTCACAATAACTAAAAAATGAACATCTTTTTAATGCAAAATGAACATTTTCCAAAATTGACATAATGCTTGGCTATAAAGCACATCTCAACACATTTCAAAGGACTGAAATCAAAGAGAATATATACCCTGACTACATTGGAATTAATCTAGAAATAAGAAAAATATAACTAGAAAATTCTCAAATACTTGGATATTAAGCAATGTACTTCTAAATGACCCATGGGTGAAAGAAAAAGTTAGAAAGGAAATTAGAGAATATTTTTAACTGAGTGAGACAAATATATCAAAATGTGTGATTTGTAGCAGAAGCAGTGCTTAGACAGATATGTTAGTGTTAAAATGCATATATATCAGAGAATAAATAAAGACTAAAATACTATGTGATTAAGTATTGCTTTTCAAAAACCAGCAAGTTAAATGCAGAGAAATTAGAAGAAAGGAAATATTAAAAACAAGAACAAGAAAAATAATGAAATTAGAAAAGTCACACAAAATAGAGTAAATCAACAAAGCGAAAATTTTATCCTGTGAAAAAAGTTAAAATTAATAAATTTCTAGCAAGATGCATCAAGATAAAAAAGAGGGAGAGAAGGCAAGCATTACCAGATTCAGGAATGAAAAGAGGGCATCACTACAGATAATACGAACATTTTAAAAAGAAAATATTATAAGCAAATTTATGCAAATAAATTTGAAAATTTAGAAGAGATTTTTCTTGAAAAAATACAGGTTATCAAAGTCAAAATAAGAAAAAATAGAAAATCTGAACAATCTTATATCTACTAACCAAATTAAATTCTTTAATTAAAAAAATATTATCAGAAAGAAAACTCCAGGCCCATATGGCTTCATTGGTAAATTCCACCATTTAATAAACAAGTAACAGTAATCTATATCTGCTTTATGAGAGAATGAAAAAAGAGGGACCACATCTCAAAGTGATTTTAATTTGGTCAGCAAAACCTTGTTACCAAAACTGACAAGGACCTTGCAAGAAAGGAAAATTATGTGAACTTCTATTAAGAACATAGATGCAAAACCCTAAACGAACTCAACAGAACACTCATATCCATAATATATCAGTAACCTCTACAAATCAAAAATACAGACCCAATAGAAATATGGGCAAAGGACTGGAAGGCACATGTATCAATTTCCTACTGCAGTTGTAACAAATTACCACAAAGTTAGTGGATAAAAACAATATAAATTTATTATCTATAGTTTAGAAGTGGAAATGGGTCTTACTATGCTACAATCATAGCAGGGCTTCACCCTTTCTGGAGGTTCTAGGACAAAATCTGTTTTCTTACCTTTTCCAGCTTCTAAAGGCTGCCAGCATTCCTTGGCCCATGGTCCCATTCTTCCATCTTCAAAGCCAGCAACACTGAGCGAGTCTTTCTCACACTGCCATCTCTGGTTCTCTCTTCCAATTCCCTCTTCCACTCTTAAGGACTCTTGTGATTACACTGGGTTTACCTAGGTAATCTAGGATAATCTCCTTGTTTTAAGGTCAGCTGATTAGCAACCTTAATTCTATCTGCAGCTTTAATTCTCCTTTGCCATGTAACCTAACATATTCACAGGTTCTAGGAATTAGGACATAGATATCTTTGGGGAGACATTTTTCTACCTACTATAAAACACATCACAAAAGAAGATGTAGAAGTAGCCAATAAAAATATGGAAAAAATATACAACCTCATTAATCACTAGGGAAATGTAAACTAAGATCACAGGGATATACCACTATACCCCTCCAGAATGGTTAACATTAAAAAGTCTGGTAAGATTGTAGAACAATCAGAATTCTCATATACTGCTGGTGAGATTTTTTTTTTTTTTTTTTTTTTTTTTCGGTACGTGGGCCTCTCACTGCTGTGGCCTCTCCCGCCGCGGAGCACAGGCTCCGGACGCACAGGCCCAGCGGCCATGGCTCACGGGCCCAGCCGCTCCGCGGCATGTGGGATCCTCCCGGACCGGGGCACGAACCCGTGTTCCCTGCATCGGTAGGCGGACTCTCAACCACCGCGCCACCAGGGAAGCCCTGGTGAGATTTTTTAATTAGTGCAACTGTTACTGCACTCAGGTCCAGCTACTCACCGCATGACAGGCCGATAAGTCACGTGACAAGGTGCTGAGGCAAGGAAAGCCAGCTGACCGAGACGATGGTGGACTAGTGTCCTTAAAAACCAACTTAAGGGCTTCCCTGGTGGTGCAGTGGTTGAGAGTCCGCCTGCCGATGCAGGGGACACGGGTTTGTGCCCCAGTCCGGGAAGATCCCACATGCCGCAGAGCGGCTGGGCCCGTGAGCCATGGCCGCTGAGCCTGCGCGTCCAGAGCCTGTGCTCCGCAACGGGAAAGGCCACAACAGTGAGAGGGCCGCGTACCGCAAAAAAAAAAAAAAAAAAAAAAAATCTTAACATCTCAGGTCAGGCAAAGGGCTTTCTTAAAGGCAGTGTAAGGGAGGGGGCTACAGGGGCCATGAGAAGCTTGTGTACAGTTCTCAGGTTGGTGGGCATCAAGGTGAAGTTTCGAGCATCACCAACCTGGTTTCAACCACTCTGGGATCTACATGCTTGCAGTCAGTTTTCATCTAGTGGGGGTCTGTTTCCTATAAAAAACAACTTAGGAACGTGTGTCAGAGCTTTATCTATATCTTTCAGGGAACTGGGAGTTAGGTGACTCTGCTACATGGCTGGTTAATAGTCTAAATTGTTACCAGTCCCCTGGCCCAACAGCCATTCTTTGTTCCTACATCTTCATGTTTCCTAATCATCAACCCTTGAGCCAATCTTTTGAGACTCGGGGTGACCTGGGAGACTAAAGCAGAAGCCTTTTACTTCAAAGGACAGGGACACAGGGGCTTGTATGTGGTTTCACAACCACTTTGGAAAACTAGCAGTATCTACTCAAGCGTAAAATTTTAATATTCTAACACCCAGCAATTTCATCACTAGGCCTATAGCCACGAGAAGTGTATACATATATGCGTCAAATGATGTATACACAAATATTCAAAGCAGCAGTAATTTTAACAGCCACAAACTAGAAACTACTGAAATGCCTACATAAAGTGGAATGAATAAGAAATAAATTGTGGCATATTCATACAATGGAGCATCACACAGCCTTAAAGATAGATGACCTTCTACTACCATGGAACAATATGTGTGAATCTCATAAACAGAATGCTGAGTGAATGAAGCCAGACACAAAAAGGTACATATTATAGGATGCTATTGCCATTTATATAAAGTTCAAAAGCAGACAAGACTAATTTCTTATAATAGAAATCAGAATAGTGGTTACCTTTGGGCATAGCACACTTGAGAGACAGCAAGAATAAGGCTTTTGGGAGTACTCATTATGGCCTATTTTGTGAAAATACACTTCTAGTTTTTACAATTTTCTGTTTATGTTATATTTCAATTAAAATTTCAATTAAACTATTGAAATAGTATATGTACTTTGTGTCAAAAAACTTGGGACCTTATTTAGCTTTCACGAATATATGAAAACAGACTCCCGGTTAAGGCAGGCTATAGTATGAAAACAAACCTCACAGTAGACAAATGCTTCCTGTCAGAAGAGCCAAATACCAAAGGCAAGAGGTTAAAATAAATTAAAATTTATCCATTCTTGAATCAAATGAAAATGTTACAGACCTCAGAGACTATTCTTTCTTATATTTGGACTTCTTTAGTGACCTAAAAGTAGCCTTTTGAAAATAGTTAAGTAGGGCTTCCCTGGTGGTGCAGTGGTTGGGAGTCCGCCTGCCGATGCAGGGGACGTGGGTTCGTGCAGGGGACGTGGGTTCGTGCCCCAGTTTGGGAGGATCCCACATGCCGCGGAGCGGCTGGGCCCGTGAGCCGTGGCTGCTGAGCCCGTGCGTCCAGAGCCTGTGCTCTGCAACGGGAGAGGCCGCAGCAGTGAGAGGCCTGTGTACCGAAGAAAGTAGTTAAGTAACGTTATATTCATCCTTTTGAAATGAGAGTTTTTGCCTTTTTATGAGAAACTGCCATTTTCATCATCAAGAAGGTACACAACCTCCTTGACACAGTGATTCTCCAACAAAAACATTTCAATTCTCTTTTTTTAAAATAATGTGCTTACCAAAAGCCCAGCCATGAGCTGAAGACAGAAAAAGAACAGCAGCAATGTGTGCCCACAGGGGAAAAAGAGAATGGAAATTTCAAACTGTAAAACCAGGAATCTAAAGCACTTTAATGAGAATCCCCATAATAATATGACTAAACCCATTTCCTGTTTGGGTTTTGGTTATCTGTTTTTACAGCATCACACATGGATATAGATAACAATAATAGTAAATAATATTTCTTTTTATATGGTGCTTTATGTTTGTAAAAAACTTCCATATTCACAGGCTCTACTGGAAAATCAGGGTCATTTGAATGAGATCCACTATGGTTCAAATCCCAGTCAGGCCCCGTAGAAGTTATCTAACTTTGGAAGTTTCTTAGTTGAGCTTCAGTTACCTCACGTGTACAGGGGAGTAAGAACTACCTGAAGTTTAAGTGAGGACAACAGGTAACGTATGTAAGTCCCTGGCACACTGTATAACAGATAATAATGTGAAGTCTGTGGTACACAGTAGGCACTTGATAAATGGTAGCACTTGCTATGATTCTCTCATTTGACTTTTATGACAACCTATGAAGGCGGCGACTGAGTCTTTTTTACCTACCAAAATACCTACCCCATATTAGGCATTCAGTAAGAGTAATGAATTCATAAGTGAACAAAGAAAAGAAAGGAAGGAAGAATCCATTGTCCTAATTTTGTATGAGAAAATCAAGGCTCAGATTTATCTGCCGTCCCACTGCTACTAATTAGAAAAGTTGGGCTGCAAACCCAGTTTTTCTTACCCCAAGCCCAATGTTCATTCCTCTCTTCCAGCAGTGCTCATAACAATATTTACTTGCATTGCTCTGGATGTTGGCATTTATCTTCATTTTGTATGTGTGATTTGTTCTAAGTTAAGGAGTGTCTGCACTCGGCTCAGGAAGAAATTCGGTAAACAAGTTTCATGCTTAGGCTGATAGCATGTGATATTTTAAATATCTCTAAACCATGATAAAATGTGGAAGCACTGAATTTATACAGTACGTATGTTTAATACAAAATAAAAATATTACCACAGAAAGTACTGAGCAAATAAATCCTCCCTGGGTTTTTTTCTTGAATCTATTGCCTTAGAAAATTAAACATAGCCAGATAAATGTCTTTCCTAAAGGCATTATAGTAATTCCAAAGCAGCATGTTAGGTCATTTAACTAAGGTTTAGAGAGCACCTTAAACCAGTTCACATCTGGGCCGTCTACACCCCTTGCCTTTACTGATAGAAATGTGTTTACTGCGGCCAGCATGCTGGGAAAATTACGTGCATGTCCATAGAATAATAAAATTGCATTTTAAAATGTCAATATGTTATCCAATATAGTACGTGCAGAATTGAAACGATCCAGAAGCATTGGGAAGCAAATGAGCTTTTGAGTGGGGAGAACTTTAAAAAGCAAGAATGAGGACAGGCAGAAAAAGAAAACTCTGGAAATAAAGCCAGTGAGATTAAGGACAGGGGCATCAGGACAGAACCCAGACTCAGGAAGCCACTGCCCTTCTCCAGGCGTCGAGGTTTGAAGGCCCCAGCCCAAGGGGCCCCATGTAGACTGCACGTCCCCAGGCTGCCTACAGGCAGGAACAGAGCTAAATGCTTGTCCCCCTACTGTAACTGGAGCAAAAGTGGACTGAGAAACCTAGTAGGGGAGAAAACATTTCAGTAAAGATAAGAATTGCACAGTGAAGATTCCAGAACAGTACAGTGCCCTGAAGAGCACCGAACTAGGAGATGTAGGTTCCACAGAGGGCCTCAGAGCAGAGGATTTGGCGCCAGTCATAGCACTTCCTGTGGATTTGTCATTACTAGCAATATTATTGTTAATGTCTTTTGTTCACAATTACATTTTAAAAGATTATTGCTAGTATATAGGAAATCCACTGATTTCTTTATACTTACATCCAGTAATTTGACTGAATACTCTTAAGTGTTTCTTCCCAATGCTCTTAGGATGTATCCAAACTCCTTAACGTGGTTTCAAAACTTTTACAGGCATACCTCAAAAATATTGCCGGCTCAGTTCCAGACCACCTCAACAAAGCAAATATCACAATTAAGCGAGTCACATAAAATTTTGGTTTCCCAGTGCATGTAAAAGTTATGTTTACACTATAGTGTAGTCTGCTAAGTGTGCAATAGCATTATGTCTAAGAAAAACAATGTACATATCTTAATTTAAAAATACTGTATTGCTAAAACTGCTAACTGTCATCTGACAATTCAGGGTTGCCACAAACCTTCACTTTGTAAAAAAATAAATAAAATACAGTATTTTTGAAGCACAATAAAACGAGGTATGCCTGTATTCTTTTGCCATACAGAAATGTTTTCAGGGCTTCCCTGGGGGCACAGTGGTTGAGAATCTGCCTGCTAATGCAGGGGACACGGGTTCGAGCCTGGTCTGGGAGGATCCCACATGGCGTGGAGCAAAGCCACAACTACTGAGCCTGCGCGTCTGGAGCCTGTGCTCCGCAACAAGAGAGGCCGCCATAGTGAGAGGCCTGTGCACCACGATGAAGAGTGGCCCCCGCTTGCCACAACTAGAGAAAGCCCTCGCACAGAAACGAAGCCGCAACACAGCAAAAATAAATTAATTAATTAATAAACTCCTACCCCCAACATCTTTTAAAAAAAAAAAAAATGTTTTCATGTCTTGAGATGAGGCACGTTCTTTCTTGCTTCTCGCTCTTTGCATGTCCTCTTTCCTATGCTTAGAATACTGCTACCTCTATCTTTTCTCCTAACTCCTAATAATGCTTTAGGTTTTATGTTAAATGTCATTTCTTCTGGAACATCTTTCTTATGTCCCCAGCAACCACCACCACTATCTCCAGAGACAAAATCTGAGTAAGTGCCTCTATTGAGTGTTCGCGTGGCAACCAAGTGTTAGCATAGCTGCCCTATCATAGGACTTTTCGTGCTTTATTGAAACTGCTTTTTCCTTTTTCTCTCTGGATAGACTATAGGGTTCTTTATGTGTAGAAGACATGTCTTTCTTCACATTTTGTGCCAAGCACCTAGCTTATGGGTCCCCTAGGATTAGCTAAAAACTGTGTTTAATGGATGAATAAATGAATGAATGAGTTAAATCTAAATTTCTCAATATGACTTACAAGGACCTGAATCCTGCTTACCTCTGTCGTCTCTTATCTTGCCACTTAATACATAACCATCTACCCACCAGCCATTTTGAATTTATTTCAGATCCTTAAAAACGCCATGCCTTCCTTGTCCACAGGAATCTATGTATGCTATTCTCTTGCCTAGAATACTCTCCCCAAATTCTCCTCCCGAACAACTCCTACTCATCCTTGAAGGCTCAGTTCAGTTGGCTGTTTTCCCCCTGATCTTTCCCCTGTACTCCTTTGCATCCCACCTAGGTTGGGTACTCCTCCAAGGTACTTCCCCAGGACTCTCACTTCCTCTATAATGACAATTCAATTTTCTCTGGAGTTTTCTGGTCACTAATTAGTATCTTCTTTTAAACTATAAGCTCCCAGGGGCATGGACAATATCTAATCCAGTGTGTCATTTTATCCTGGCACATAATGAACACAATAGCTGTTGAACGCCTGAACAAACTAAATAGTTAAATTTTCCTTCAAAATGTAAACAAAATGTGCAGGTATTGTTCAGCCATTGCCTTCCTATCTCTTCCCACTAGGGAACTACTCAATCTGTAAGGGAAATATGGATGTTCTGATTCTGTCTGGATCCTTTTTCTTTCATCATTTTTTAAAATCATCCACAGATCCTCTTCTGCATCCTACATTATCAAAAATTGAAATTCCTCTTTTCTTTCATCTGAGCTTTTATTTCAACTATAAGGATTTCTCAGCCCCTCCGTTAGCAAATGCTCAAAGTTTACACTTGACGTGTCAAGTGTTTAATAACTGTATTTCTATAGCTTTTGCACATCCTGTTCCTACCAGCTATTGTTCAGACCCACACAAGTGCTGAAACATGAGAACTCCTCCCCTTCTGTCTATCTTCAGGATGACCGTTGCCTTTTTAACTACACATGGATTTTGCCCATTTTCCCTGAGCCACACCTCTCTGTTGAGTCTGTCTGGTCTGTGTCTCAGAGGAATGAATACGCCTGCTAGTGGACACTTCAGTTCCCATATTACTGGAATGAAGAGAGCATTATTTAGACTGAGCATAATACTTGGTGTCTCACAGTTTTAAGCATCATACCTTGGCTACAGCCACCTGGGCTTAAATTATTTAATTATTTCATGCCCATAATGGATGGATTACATTGCACCTTTACAAAAGAAAGAGTGAGGAAGGGGTAATGCGTGCAAATCAGCCACCATTCTGGAGATGCTATCCGAGATGCAAGATGATGAAAGGCCAGCTACCTCACCTCTGATGCCAAAAAGTTCATATATCTTCATGCATCAAACAACATCTACACTGATTCCCACTGTCTCAGTAATTTGTTCCTGTATTTTCTCAAATAAATTCACCACCTTTGTCATGCTCTGCTCTGAATCACAGCAAACCATATTTCCCAGACTCCTTGGATAATGTCAGGGACTAAGTCTTCTCTGTGACTCCAGAAAAGCTAGGTGCTACTGGAGAGTTCTTTTTTCTACTGTGGTTCCATCACCCACCAGACAGCCCAGCTTCTAGATTCCGATAGCACCAACTTCTCTCGTTATTCCAACACCAGGAACAGTAGTGTCTTCCCGTTCTTGTTACCACCTGGGATGCTATATCATCCCCTATGTGGCTTTTGGACCCTTCCATCACCTGTGGAAGCAATTTTCAATATTAAATTCTCTCTGTTGAAACATCTAGACAGAATGATTTTTCCCTGACTGGACCCTAACTGACACATCCACAAAAAATCCAAAATGTTTAACTAATAAATCTTTTAGAGTAAATAATATTTTAAACATCTTAAGTTTTTGGTGAAAAGTAACTATAAATCATTGATGATATTTATCTTCTACCTCCTCCCAACCTGTAGTATGTATTTGGAGTTTCATTTCTGTACATTTTTTTCAGTGAAAAATGAGAAAGAAAAGTAGTTCTAGTTCATTTTTTTTTAATTCCACTAAAAATTGAAAGCTTACAACGGAAGTCACAGGATTAATGGGAAGGCAAATTTGAGGGTAAACTGGAAAGCCCAGCCTTAAGACTCTATTACTTCTTTCATCAGAGACAGTAAAACATTATTTCAAGTAGAAAGTGATTAGACGTTGTCCAAATGGTCCTGAGCAATTTTCAGATACCTTGGATTCAGGCAAGTATTTTTCCCCAAAAACCTTTTCTGAATAGTTAAGAATTCAGATGATTTAAAGAAAATGCTGTATACCTCAAACTTTTATGTTAAAAAATTAATCTAAATATATATAAATATTGAATCATTATGTTGTACACCTGAACTAATATAATGTTGTATGTCAATTATATACCAATTAAAAAATTTAATCTCTTCTGTAGAGAACTTGAGATTTTAAGTTCCTTAACAAATTTTAAAGCATCATCATTTAAAAGGAAGGTACATTCCCTAGTACTAAAAACACAAAGAAAACTGCTGATGACATTAAGCCTACAGCCCCATAGCTTACAGTCTAAAGTACTGTACCAGAGTACTAAAATTAGCAAAACATTGTTCTTAAAACTTCAGCAATGCCACCACTCTTTCTTTTCACATCACATACAAACACTCAAAAGTCATCAAAGGTGAAGTCATCTTGAAGCCCATATAAGAGGACTATTATTGGAAGCTCCCTCAAACACTGTCAGAGCAAAGCTAATGCATAGGAATTCACAATGCACACAAGCACTGGAAATTATTCAGTCACTCTCAAACTTTCTCTCTCAACCTTCCCAGAGGAACCACTCACTTTGCCAGGGGCTTTCTGGGCTGTGGGGCTAAATGACCACACCCTTCTTGGAGACTTCCTCTCTGAAAGTCCTCACTAGCCCTCTGACAGCAGAGGGAATCCTAGAGATAGAACTGAAGAAGTCAGGGGGTCATGAGGACAAAGTGGAAGTAAGACATCCCAGGTTCCCTAGTCCTCTGTTCTCCAGTGCCTTCTAGAACAGCCAAGACAAGAGGGATACAAAATATGATTCTAAAAGGAGCATTACTCCTGGTTTCCCCACTCTGGAAGCAGGTTCTAGTCTGCACTTGAGTCTACCAACTTCATATATTTACCTTGAAAACGATCAGGAAGTGTTTCTTTTAATTCCAGCATTTTTTATTAAAAGAATTTTAGGTGAGAATTACCAAACTTTTAATATGGTTTATTAAATAATAGAAATCTACATTGTATAGAAATTCCCATTATTATATCACAGAAAGATAATGATCCAGCTTTGTTTTCAGTGCCTCCAGTGATGTGGAGCTCACTCACCCCCAAGGCAGCCCATTTCCTTGCTAGACAGAGTTAATATCTGAAAGCACTTTCTTAGGCTGAACTGAATTCTCTACCTTACTTTTAACAGTTGCCATTTATGTAGCCATCATGATATGCCAGTGATCATTACTTCATACAACACTTCTAACTAAATGTCACAAAAAACCTACAAGGTAGACATTATCCCACTTTCTAGTTGAGGAAAGTAAAGCTCAGAAAGTTTAATTTACCTGCCTAAGATCACAGCAAAACTAGCATTTGCACTCACTGTGGCTTTCCCTAGTATGCCATACTGCTTTCCACAACAAAGAAATTAAATTATTGGAAATCAAAACATTAACTATTAAATAAAGTGTCATCATTTAAAGTGTCATACCTTTGGGATATTTACATATGTCCTCTCTCCAAACAGCTGCAACAGCTGCTGTTAGGCAACAGAACAATGATATATATATATTTTTTTCTCCCAGTTTGGAAGAAATAGACAAGTGCCTGGGTATTAAAATCTGTCCGAATGAAAAGATACATGAACATGAACGAAACCACCATGTGTCCTCTTCTCATCTATGTACGAACACGCACACACACACACACACACACACACACAAAACAAAACAAAAAACAAAAACACATGAATCAGGAAGACCTGATTTATCATCCCCATATAAATGACTGAGATTTCTCCCACACACTTCCCATGGGACAGAGCCAGAGTAAACTCCAATAGTGGTGATAGGTGGGAAAAGATAGAAAAGAGGGGAGTGAGAGAAAGAACTGCAAAAGTGTGTTTGAGTTTGCTTTTATATACCAGTTCTACTGCCAAATGAGTAGGCAGCCTCCAAAAAGCCAAAAGACTGCCCCACCCCACAAAGCCACAAGGCCTGGGGGAGAATGTAAGGCTGAGTAAGGCCAGATCCTTGCCCCTAAGGAAGTCATGAGCTAGTGGGAAGATACCAATAAATAACTCCACTAACAGTGAGCACACTATAGTTAATATCTTTAATCTCTGTTAACCACAGCAGAGTGGTTAGAAGCAAGGAGGTTGGGTGTGACCATTGGCTCTACCAGTGGAGCTGTCTAGTCCTGCGTGGAAGAATACTGCTGACCCTAGTCTGTTAAAAATCTGTGGTTCCTATGTCAGATCCTTCCTGTACACTGATACTAAATGTGGTTAGTGAGTCTGAATGGAACTTAATAAGATCACCAAGTGGGTGATTTCTAATCTATATGACTATTATTTTCATATTATTATTTTTAGCAAAATCATGAAATGTATCACAGTCTTTCTCAATCTTCAAACCCATGTAACTTCCAGAAGTTCAGGATTCACCTGAAACCCATGGCATAAATGTCAAAGACTTACTATCTCAAGTGCCGCGTCTAGGGTGGCCAACTGTCTCTCTTTGCCTGGGATTGAGGGGTTTCCCAGGATGTGGGAACTTCAGTGCTGAAACTGGAAGAGCCTTGGGCAAAACAAGACAGCTGGTCAACCTATCCAGGCCATTTCTTGATTTAGAAGCAGACCCCTTCTGTGTGCACTGATCCACACCTCCCACTCAATAGGTTTATGAAAGAGGACAAAGCAACCCACTCAGGTACACTAAGAAATAAACCAACCGATCAAACAGGGGGGAAATGGAAGAGGAGGGTAATATCAGTGCCAGGGGACACGTCGGAGGGAACATTTACTGCCAGTGCCCTCCCACACACAGAAGAGAGAGCCCTGTCATGGGACCTTATTGATGTAGTGACATTCCCTTAGCTTCAATACACAGAAGCAATACCATTTTTACAAAGCTGAAACCTTCTCCTCTAAAATTAAAATACAATAATAAATTACTGAAGAAGTTAAGCATATATATCATTTTAGAGCTCTGTTTTGTGTCCAGAGAACACTACAAAGGCAAATTAAATAACTGTCAAAAGTGAATAAATACATATTCATTCCTTCAGCAAAATGTCTACTGAGGGCCTACTGCACACCAGGCTCCGCAAGGGGCTCTGGGGACCCACAGAGATGTGAAGGACTCCGTTCTTTTCTGTTAGGCATCTTATGTAAATCCTCCACTATGTTCATAGTATCCACTTCCTAATTTGGGGCTATTCTAGCCTATATAGACTTGTTCTCCAGGGCTTGGGCCTTGCACAGAAAACATTCAGTAATTCAATTCCCTCTTTTACCATTGTTCCCTTAAGAAGAAACCAAGGCGGATGAATTTTTAACACGTTCAGCTTATATTTTCTTCCTTGGGAGCCTATTTCTGTCCACCATCATAGTGTAGCATCAGGTAGCACAGATACATTAAAGACAAATGAAGGTAGAAACCCCAGCAGGAGGAAAATTATTGTTTTAGCCATTACCTACCACTTCTTGTCTTGAAATCAGTACTGAAACCATTTTCCCCCTCCTAATTCATTATCATTACCTTAGTTCTAAAGTCTTTATGGCTCTACCCTGCACCTGGAGTAGCACCCACCCTCTCATAATTCAGATCAGAAAACACAAGAGGACCCAACCCCGCTGATCAGAATAACACATTCCTATCTGTTATCGGACATAGCCCTCTTTTCTGCTAAACTCAAACACCACTCCATTGTTTTAGCTGATGATGCCTGACAGGGGAGATGACTGATTCAAGTGACAGACAGGGTTTCAATAGAGAGAGAAGTCTGTTTAAGCTCGGGCCTGTCTGCTCCAGTAAATCTCCAGTTTTATCAGACGGGTGCCACTGGCTCATTTCGCCTAGATCAGTAGCAGTCCATCTTTTTACAGCCCCTTGTCAGGGACGGGCTTCAGGTGCCTCGGCATGCCAGGTCTGATATGAGTCAAACCCAGTGCGAACAAGGATTAACCTATAAGATTGCTTGAGACCCCCTTTAAGTGTATTCCAGGCAGAGACCAGAGAAACTATAAACTCGATTAAACAAGGTAAACTTTCCTGCATTCCCGGGCAGCGTGCATCTCATTTGCATTCCTTCAGCAGTGTGAATAAACATAACCACTGACCTGGGCAGCTCGAGCTAAGAGAGCCCACAGCCCGCACCATGCAGTGAGAGAAGGAATATTTGAATGTCGTCCTGGCAAAACTGGACAGCCTGTCAGAAACATGAAAACGGCTTTTGAAATCTACATGTCTGTGTGAAGGTATAAAATATTCATACCTCGGATTAAAATATTTTATTGAATTAATATTGATTTACGATTAATTTTTAAATAGATTCATATTTCATGAGGCACTCACAATGAACCTACCAATTGGACCTCAGTGAGTGAAACCAATTACACAAATCGTTAAGGAAGCAACCAAGAAAGCAACTCTCAACGTCTGGGGAGAGACAAAAAGAATGTGAAAATCCTCCTTTATGATGAAATAAACAGAGAGGTATATAGTGACAAAAAAGATACCTCCTCACCCTGCTTGCTTTGATACAGCCTTTTCTTTTCAATGTATGCCAGTTGGGCATCCCCTTATCAATTTTTTTAAGAAAAATATCTGTTTGCCCTCATGTTTGAAAACCTCACTGCAGTGACTTTTTTTTTTTTCAAAATTGCAATTAATTCTCCCATTCCAAGAGGAAACTGTAATAGTAATAGCTACCAAAAAGTGAAGCTTCCTTAAGAGTTCCTCTCTCCATTACTGGGCAAAGCCTTTTAGAAATGTGCTGACAGCTGAAAACAAAAGACATTGATTTCTGTGCTCAATTAGCATCTTCAGACACAAAACAATGGCGGGTAAGATGAGGGCTCCCAAGTGCTTTCGAACATGTTCCATTTCAATCTAAGTCCAGAAAATTAACTTTTTACCCCTCAGCTCTCCTATCATGCTTTCCATAATCATACCTGTATTTTTGTCTGAAAACTCCTATCCCATCATTTCATTGAGTTCCCTTTTGGAAAGAAACTGTCTTCTAATTTACACAGGATAATTTTACAGCCTAAGCAACAGGCCCACTTCATCTTTATTCATTCTTCTTTTTTTTTTTATGTCTCATTCATGTTTTCCTTTTCTTATTTAACCATGCTAAATTGGGCCACCCTTGCTCTGTTTATTACAGTCAGTCCTTTTTTTGCACAAAACACAAGTATGTAAAGTTACAGGACAAAATAAGGATATTCTTCACTTTGTGATGAAGAGTTTTAATGTGAGCAAGAAGATTTTAAAAGCCATGGGAAATCTGCAGGAGATGCTAGACTGGGCAGAATAGCCACATGGGGCTAAGATGATGCCCAGGGTCTCCTAATTAGATAAAGCCATTGTTTAGATTCAGACAATACCTGTTTACAGTTCAATAAACAACTTGTCACAGTTGCTTGCTCAAAGCAGACCTAGATGTCAATGCAAACAGTTAGTACAGAGGTAGTGAAATAAATTGGTCTCCTGAGTAAATAAATTGAGCAGCAATGTGAAACTGCCTCATCAGTACCAAGGAAGATAATCATTTATAAAGGTTTAAAATGGCGTTTCATAAGTATTGACATTTAGAGAAATGTCTTTCCCTGTCTAAATGACTACCTCTACCTTTTCCTATTTTCACCAGCCACTAAAAATGAAAACTAATAAAACAAAAAGAGAGAATAAAGTATTTCTGGAGTTATTTCCTCAAAGTTTTATAATGTGTCACATATAATATTTAACAAATATCCAAAAGATGCCTGGTCTTGAAGATAAATTACAGATAAGTATGGAACCTGCCTTCAAGGGTTTGCCATTCTGTCATCATAGAATGGAACAGACAAAAAGATACGACAATAGAAAGGTCATTTGGCCAAACACCCAGGTTTTGTTTTTGTTGTTGTTTCTTGATGAGTGATGAATGGCAAAGGGAAAACCAATGAAAGAACAGAGCTGAGGAGTGTGCTTAGAAACCGTAGTCAGGGAGATGAAGCAAGGAGGCAGGAAGGAGAAATGAGGTGACACCGTTTGGTGACTTCTTTTATGGGGATAATGACTGCACATAGTGGCATTCCCTTTCCCAAAGATCTTTGAAAGAAAGTGTCTGTGCTAGGAGATGTAACTAAACAACTGAATGCAAGGTCTTTGCAACAAATTGCTACGCATACACATAGAGAAATCAGAGACCCTGTCAGCGACCCCCATGCACATGTAAACACCAAGAAACAGAGCTGCAAATTCCAATTCTTTAGGTGTTGTAAGAAGAGAAGGCATCAACATTTGCTCACTGCCATCTTTAAGCTCCAGATATAATATACAATGTACGCCAGCCCATTATAGGGCCAGAAGGGAATAATACAAAGGCATTCAATCACAATTACCTGGTGGGGGGAGAAGGGGAGAAGGTGGGAAAGCTAAAGTTCTATATGTTTAATAGAGAGCAGAAGTCTTATTCTCACTACATTCTTTTATTCTTTCCAGCAGCCACCGCCCACGGGCCCAGCCGCCCCGCGGCATGCGGGACTCTCCCGGATAGGGGCACGAACCCGCGTCCCCTGCATCGGCAGGCAGACTCTCAACCACTGCGCCACCAGGGAAGCCCCCTCCTTTTTTTAACCTGACCTTTATGCACCACCCCACAGAGCCTAAGTAAATGAGCTTTTGCCCTGAAAATGGTAGAGGGGATATCCCCTATTAGACTAATTTAACCATCGCAGCACTTACTTTCTAAGAATCCGCTTTACCTGCCTGTTATTGAAAGCATACTGAATTCTGCCACATTGAATAACATCTATTTCCCCTAAATACGGAAGTTTGAAAAGTTGCACTTGGACTCTGCAGCAACAGAAGGCTTTTTTTTTGAACCTAGAAAATAAAACTAGAGTGCAGTCAATACTATTATAAACCCCAATGATCCTTTCCTGAGATGAATATTTAACATCTACCCTTGTAACTTACACTCCCTGTATTCCTAGCTCTTTACAACCACACCTGCATTTTCAATTGTAGTTCACAAACTGACTGTAAGATTTCTTTCACTGGCATTTATGTTGTGGTCACAGGCCTGAGAGCACATAATGCCAGGATTACTGCTGACCTGCCCTTTGTGGAAATCTGAGCTCAGTGGTGTCTTTATAAAATGTTAGTTTTCAAAGCTACTCTAGACAAAATTGGCAGTGGATGTAGTTTTTCACCTCTATTCCCAGCTTCCATGTTCTGAGACAAAAATCTCATTTACTCCATACTTCTCTGGAGGGCCCAGTGCTCTTAGTCTCTTCCCCTTTAAAGCCTCTTCTTGGGAAGGCTCAGCAATGCAGAGAGAAAAGAGAGGGAATTAGGATGAAGAAGCCCAGGGTCAAGTGTCATCTCTTCGTGGCTGTGTAACCTGCGCAAGCCACTTCACCTCATCAGCTTGCATTGTTCATGTGTAAAATAGGGCTAATAAAATCACCTGCTTCCCAGAGAGGGTAAGTCACAGCTAGAAAACAAACAGATTAAAGGCCAATCAGATGCTATTTCCATAAATGATTATTCATTCACTCAAAAATTTAACTGAACATCTACTGTTTGAGGCTGGGTACAGTGATGGAGACTATGATGTCTCTGTCCTTAGAGACAGTCTAATAGAGAGTGTCATGGAAAAAACAGTATTAATAGCATTTGATTAGAACCAAAATAGAGGTATTAATCGAGTGCTATGGGGCCACAGATATGGAAGCAATCAAATATTTTGGAGGCAAGTCATGGAAACTTTGTTATTATTAAAGTATATATATATATATGTAATTTTATATACATTATATATGTTACATATAAAATAGGCAAATTTCAAGCCTTACCTCTTAGCAAGGGAGAATAGATTTCAACTGTATTAAACATAGTTCTAATGCTTCCATTTTAAGTTTTAACCAGCAGTGAGGGGAAGTGGAAAAGGACCACCAGGCCCCCGATCAGCTCCTGTCCAGTGCCTCCAAGTCAGATGTAAATGGTCACTTCAGTTAAGGCAGATTCTCCCTGCTTTTAACTATGGAACTAATGGTTAGAACCGTCTTAAGTCATTTTACACCATTCTCCTTCAGCTACATCTTTGGGATCTTGATTCAAATATGTTAACTGGAAAAAAAGCCACTTCAGATGATGAACCCATTTGTGGTTTAGAGGTTGTACAGTCCTGCAGGGAAGGTATTTGCGCAGACTCTTCCTCAGCTTACCCTCATATGCTTCTGATCCCCGAACTCATCTCATCTACAAAAACCTTCTGAATGAGTTTACCAGTTCCTACTGGTGGATGCTATGTATGGATCTCTAGCCAGACCACACAATCAACTCCAAAACCAGACTTACCTCCAAGACTAAGAACCTGCTCTCGTCCTAAGTTTCTTGTCTCCGAGAAGACACCACTACTTACTCCTTTAACTCAAGCAAGAAAGCAGGAATTCCTTCTTTACTCTTCCCTTTATCTTATCTCTCTCTGTCTCCCAGCCCCACTGACCAAGCCTTGTCAATTCCATGAACTTAACTTTTTTTTTTTGCGGTACGCGGGCCTCTCACTGTTGTGGCCTCTCCCGTTGCGGAGCACAGGCTCCAGATGCGCAGGCTCAGCGGCCATGGCTCACGGGCCCAGCCGCTCCACGGCATGTGGGCTCCTCCCAGACTAGGGTACGAACCTGTGTCCCCTGCATCGGCAGGCGGACTCTCAACCACTGCACCACCAGGGAAGCCCAACTTAACATTTTTTATACCTATGGCCTTCTCTCCTTCTTTCTTTGATTGCCAGAGTTCAGCCAGCATCACCCTTTATATCAAATCAGAAATACCCCCTAACTCCCTGTCTCTAATCTCACTTCCTGTAATTCATTCTCCAAATGCTACCAAAGTAATAGTGACCTTTAAAACCCAAGAAACATCATATAACCCTCCTTCTTAAAATCCTTCAAAGGCTCTCCACAGTTTACAGAACAAAAAGCAAAATTCTTAAAGTGACATAGAAGACCCTAAATTATCTGTGTCTTGACTTCAAAAATTTTATAACTCCTGACTTTTCCATGCTCTTTCATAACACCTTGCATTTGCTCTCACTGAATCCCTTTGCTTGCAAAGCCTGCCTCCTACCCCCAACCTCCTGTCCTAACAAACACCTACTTTTGCCAAGGCTCATTCCAGACACCCCCTTCTCTAGGAATTCTTTGTTTATCTTACTAGAACTCTGAGGTAGAATTAACTACCTCTTCCTTTGTGCCCTCCGCCTGCACCTTGCCCAGATATCTAAAACATGTCTCCCTTCTCCTGGAAGGAAAGCTTCCCAATGACAAGGTCCATACCAACTTATTTTGTATATCCAGAACCTAGCAGAGTACCTAGCACATGTTTGGCACTCAATCAATGTTGAGTGAATAAATTAACAAAATATGCAACCCATTACAGGAAAAGGAGTTTCACATATCACATATGCCTGGAAAAGCGGCTGGCGTATAGTAAGCACTCAATAAAAATTTCTTGAATGAATGAATGAACAAGTAAATGAATGAATCATTTTATACTTTGTCAGTGAGCTGGAGATCTGGTCACAGTTTTCCAAGTAATCCTTCTCCATATATTATTTTTTGTAATGTAACGATGCCCATTATGCCACTGTCAAATTCTGACACCGATTGGATATGGCCTTGCTGGCTAATTGTTTCATTACGGATAGCTCCTTGGGGACTTCCTTCTTAGTGTCAGCCTTCTCAGATATACTCCTAAGAACTCAAAACTGCTTTGTTTTTCCACTCAACTGCTGAACAACAAATAAACCAAGCCATGGAAAATTCTACTAACCCAGGGAGAAAACATAAACAAAAATTTTATTCCTACTATGTTTAGATCTCTGAGATTTACATAAAAATTCAGGGTTAACCTTGTGAGTATACAGAATAGACACTTTCTAGAGGTGAGATGAACTGTCAAATATTTCCTACTACTGGCACACTAGAATGCTGAGATTTCTATTACAAAATGATAACCTTTGGCTTCTCAATCTTCAAGAGAATCCTTTTAAAATTCAGATAGTCCTAGGTAGAAGCAGTGTTGGTATCTAGCCTATATGCACAGTCAATAAGGCCAGGGTGATTGTTTATGGCTGGCAACAATTTTCATGATTCAGTGCTAGTCTATTACCAAATGTTAAATGTATAGCCTAGGACTGAAGCCCAGAAGGAACCTCAGCCTGAGCCTCTTTCCTAGATTTAGGAATGGAAGCACTTTATAAATCATCCAGTATCCCCTACATTACATTTAAGAGATTTATTTTTTCATGCATATATTTATACATTCATTCATTCAACCAACATTTGCTGAAGGCCTACTCTGTGCCAAGCACTCCTCTAGGAACTCAGGACATAGGAATGAACAAAACAGACAAAAACCCAAGCCTTCATATGGCTTACATTATACTAGGGAGAGACAGATGGTCAACAATATGTAAGTAAAATGTATTTTTTACTTGGCTGCTTGGGTTAGTCCAATGATGATTATTGTTATGAATAAAGATAAAACAGGGAAGAGAGACAGAACATGCCAGGCAGTAAGTCGAGGTGGCTTCAATTTTAAATTCAATTATCAGGGAAGTCCTCACTGAGAAGGTGGCATTTGAGAGAAGACTTGAAAGAGGGGAAGGAGCAAACAATGCAAATATCTGAGCAAGAAGGCTATTGTAGGCAGAGGGAAAAGCTAATCCAAAAATCGTGAGGGAGGAATTTGTATGATTTGCTAAAAGAAAAACAAAAAGACGAGAGTATGCAGGGGACAAAGGGAAGACAAGTAGAAGATGAGGTTCAGAGGATGAGTGAGGGGCCTGATCATCAAAGATCCTTTGTAAATATTTTAGACTTAGGTTTTTGCTCTGAGTGAGGTGGGGAGCAATTGGAGGGTTTTGAGCAGAAGAACCACATGCTCCAACTTTCATTCTTAAAGGATCATGCTATGATGAGACAGAAGTGGGGCAAGGATAGAAGCAGATAGATCAGGTGGGAGGTTATTCCTTTGATCAAGGCGAGAGATGACAGTGGTGTGAAGGATGGCAGTGGCAGTAGATGGTGAGAAGTGGGCAGATTCTGACAGTAGAGCCAATGAGATTTGCTAACAGATTAATGGAGAAGAATAAGAGAAGGAAAAGGACAAGAATAACTCTGAGGGGTTTTGGCCTGAGCAACTAGAAGGATGGTGTTTTCATCAACTGAAATGAAAAGACAGGAAACTAAAAGCTTGGGGGAGTTGGGGGAGTTTTAATAATCAGAAGCTTAGTTTGGGGCATATTACGTGTAAAGTATAACTTAGACATCCAAAGAGATGTATGATGGAGGAAATGGACACACAGAGAAGTTGTGAATTACATCATGTCATCCAATCACAAAGGCACCATCAGAGCGGGAACAAGATAGCACCTGGGTGAGAAGAAAAGGAAATCCCTAAAAGGAAAAGCAAGACAGAGACAAAGATACGTTCAGCCCTCCTCACTGTTTGGCCAGGAAGTGGGCAGCCAAGCCAGATAAAAGCTCATCAACTAGAAGAGGAACTGGAAAATCTTATCCAATTGCTAGTTTCTAATGTTCATTTTTCCATTAATTTCTTAATTGTATCTACTAAATTTGTTTTAGCATTAAGCATCCCTTAAAGAATGTGCAATGAGAATGTAAAGAGAGAATGGGTGTGGGCTAAAATGGCAGAAATCTATTTGAGCTGCTCTACCCACATGGGCTGCAGACACTCCCTGGATACCAAATACCAGAGCAACTTAGAGCTCCTAGTGACAGGTCCCAGAGTTTAGATTGGGAACAAAACCTGTCCAAGAATTGCAAAGCAACTGGGATTGGATGAGTGCTTGGCAGAGGGAGTGGGAAGAATTTGACCACTTGGGTTCCTTGTTCAAAGACTACCTGGGAAAGGGGAAGGCTCCAGACTGCTCATGCAATCACAATATTCTTTGGCAGAGACTCAAAAGAGTGCCCAATTCACAGCCTTCTCCAAAGCTGCAAACCTTCAGGAGGTCACTTGGTCCAGCTCTGGCCAGAGAAAGCCTTATAGAACAACTATAAACTGGGGCATAGTTAATCAGATTTTCCAAAACAACATGGCAGAAGGAAGAGAGGGTGAACCATTATTGCTTGGCGTGACAGAGACTTCCAGGTATCCAACCTCTGTACAGCCTCCATGTCCACATAGCCAACTGGGCACTGGGGGTCTAAAATCGATGCTGACCCCAAATTATTTCAACTTTCCAAGGCTTCATCCCATTAAAATCCATCTATCATAAATCTGCTTATCTTGAGTACTTTTCAAATACAGAGTATCCAATTCATACTAAGCACCAGCCACTTACCATGAAGAGGTAACAGGGATCTGGACCAGATATGATGGCCTTCATAGTTCAACAAAAAGAATTCACCAGTAGGATCTGAGAGGTAGTACCTGCAAGAAAAACACAAACCAAAATCAAGCTGTGCCAGTTAGTTACCTATCGTTTCTCAGTGCCAAATAACCCATCCATACTCTGCTTCTTGGCACTCTATTTTCAATATTCTCTTGCCAGGTGGACCCTTGTTTAGTTTCTGTCAGTGAAAGAGACTGGTATGAAACTGAAAGACAGGAGAAGGGAAGAACAAACTCTCTTTCTGTTTATGGTTCCTATAAGTTTTCCTCCAGCAGCATAAAACAGCCAACATACCAACAATGCCACACCCCCTGAAAGTCACAACCACCAGCTGGCTGTGCCCCTTCAGTGACGGAGTACCAGAGACACCACACACTGCTCAGAGAGCACCAGCCTCATTGCATCTCTCCCTCAGGAAGCTGAACAGTAGCCAACTGGTAGCCTCCTTAGAGATCCACACAACAGCCACAGGATATCCATCACTCAGAGTCAGTGAGCTGGCCACACAGACCAGTACCCTTTTGTTCCTTCAGCCCCAAGAGTAGCAGCAGCTTTCTACAGTACTAATATTGGACTTACCATGGTATTCTCTTTCTGTTCTTTCAGTCTTCTAATGCCAGTGTATGATGGTTTTAAAATATGTCACAGATTCTTCAACATTGTTCTCTCCAAAAGGTGGACCCTAATTCATCTCCCCTTGATTGTGGGCTGGACTTAGTGACTTGCTTCAGATGAATAGAATATGACAGATGATGGTGTGTGGCTAGGTCATGAAAGGTATCATGGCCTCCTCCTGCTCTCTCTTTCTCTTAGATCACTCTCTCTGAGGGAAGCCAACTGCTATGTCATGAGGACCCTCAAGCAGCCTTGTGGGGAGGTCCATGTGATGAGGAACTGAGGCCTTTTGCCAACTGCCAGTGAGAAGTTGAGGTCTCCTGCAAATAGTTATGAAAGTAAGCCATCTTAGAAGCAGATCCTCCACCCCCAGCCGAGCCTTCAGATAACTAACATCCCACCTGAAAGTTTGACTAAAACCTCACGAGAGACCCTAAGCTGCTCCTGGAAACCTGAAGCTCAGAAACTGTGTGAAATAATAAATGCTCATTGCTTCAAGCCATTGAATTTTGAGGTAACTGGTTATGCCACAACAGGTGATACACCAAGTAACCAATTCCTTATATTAAAGCCCTCCTTTTGAAATATCTACCATGGTTTATTTCTGGACCTTGATTGATAGAGTACTTGGTAACATAAGTGGACTCCAGAAACTGACCCTCAAAGATAGAATTCTGTAATTGAGTTAAGTGCCTCTTTAACTTTGAACACAGTGATAATCTGCTTGTCAATGGCAAATGGGAGATTGGTAATCTGTATCAGGCAATAGTATCAAGAAGACAAATTATTACCTGTGGCTGTTTAGGATGAATTTTCTACTGAAGGCAAGGCTTTGAGTGACAAAATTGCTCAGGAACCTTACAGTTACAGTAATAATTGTAACTTTAAGAGCTAGGAATGAGCTTTCTCTGACATCAAGTCATAGAGGACCAGATATTGTCTTTGGTGGCCATAAAAGAACCTCATTTCTTGGAGTCATAAGGCAGATATAACTAATCAAAATATAACTTCATGAGTTACAGAATTACAATGTAAGATGAATTTAGAGACAAAGTTTTTATGTGAAAGTTTAGGAATTCTTTGTAAGGAATGGATGCCTGACATTTGGAAGGAAGACATTTTGTTCAACTTAGACAGGTTAAGTATTTTTAATCTAATATCCCCGAGCGTCTCTTGCCAGCAGAAGCCATTTCTCACATTTTGAGGAGGGTAGCTTTATCAAACTTGAAGACTCCATGATAACCTCCTCTATGGCTGAAGCCTTCAAAAAGGATATCTGTTCTCCTCATCACCTCTCACTGCCTCAAGACTAGAGTCAGCTCTCACACAGTCACAGAGTCTTCTCCAGGAAGGTAAGTGCCAAGTCTTATTTGGGAGAAGAGAGTTCATATTCCAAATGAAGAGCAAGATTTTGCAAATACACATTGGTAGAAACTTGGAGAATCAATAGGGGAGTAGATTCTAAGGTTATTAACCCATGACGATGAAATATAATGTTGGATCAAATCAAATATATTATGATGGTTTAACTTAACAGAGAATTAAGTAAATGTGAGAGGTTCCAACAGTTTGCTTGAATGATTACTGAAATATGAACTCCAAGATGACCTAATTCAATCAGGATGAGATGCCAGAACCTATTTGGTGTAAAATAGAAGAAAGGACTGAAAGCCCTAGAAAGATAGGAACACTGGAGTGAACGGAATACCCACAATACTATGCTCATTGAGAGAGTCCAGAGAATACTCCCTTCACTAAAGCACTGAGAAAGGCACTAATAAGGGGCCATCATCCTCCTGGAAGAGCTCTGAGTGGCTGTCTTTTGCATGCTAGGGATGACAGTGAGAAATGCCACCACTGAAAAGGGCTTCCTGATTTTAAAGTAAATAGTGGAATCCTGGAACATTAGGAGCCAAGCAGTATCACTTAACCACTAAAGATAAGGTAAGCATAATTACCATAAAAAGCAATCCTGTCTGACCTGAAGGTATCTTCAGTAGTGGCTAATTGATCACAGTGTTTCAATAAAACAAATAGGCAGCCCACTAAATAATTATATATGTAATATAATTATAATCAGAAAAATTCTAGGTCAACTGAGCAGGAATCTGACCTGGATCACCACAATGATGAAGTACATCTTCTCACCCAGTGCAAGTTCATAGGCTCAGAGTTCTTGGACCCTTTGCAGAAGGTTCACTCAACACTGCCATAACTATATTCCAGAATATTCTTCTAAGCCTTTCACAAGGATCCTCATATACGGTGATCACACTCTGGGAAAAGAAAAGCATTCAGGCCTATCTCGAGGTTACTAGTTTCTAGCTCTGTTGATGCTAACCCATAAGGCCACTGTGGCCCCCTAGTCAATGTGCGGATTATGGAGGTGAACTGATAAAACTGAAGTTTTGGACCTCCAATTACATCCCCACATCCTGGCTACATAATTGGAAAAGTCATTCTTGTGAGTCAAACTCACAAAATCGCCATATGAGCTCTCTCACCTGCAAAGGTAGAGCTATTATGGTATACTGGTGAGGTAGCAGCATCTGAAACTTCCTCTGCCAACAGAGTAGTAAGCCGCAACTAATCCCTGATGGAATTACAGAGATCATTGCTTTCATCACAAATGTGAAAGGTGAAAAGATAATTATTCCTATAACATTCCAATGTGATTCTCTCTTTTTAGCCTATATAGAAGGCAGATGGATCATGGGTTATTGTAAAGTTATTGATGATTGTAATTTCAGCAGCTACTCCTCATGTAGTATCTTTAAAGGGGCAAATCAGTACAACCTCTGTATCCTGGTATATAGCTATTAACCCAGCAAATGTTTTTTTATCTATACCAAATTGCAAGTCCCACCACAATCAATTTGTTCTCACCTACCAGGGACAGCAGTGTACCTTCACCTTCTTGCTTCAACCGTTCCATTGTCTGACATAACCTAGCACACAGAGAACTTGATCACCCTGACATTTCACAGAATATCAATTCACAGAACTACATTGATGGTATCAAGTTTATTGGGCATTATGAACAGGAACTGGCAGAAGATTTAAATGCCTTAGCAACATGTATTCCAGAAAGTGGGAAATAAGCCCCACAAATTTTCAGGGACCTGCAACTTCAATGAGTCTTTTAGATATCCAGTCTGCCTGTTGATACCATTGACCAAGCCAATCCATAAAGCAGAAGGTCTGAAATAGAAGATCCTGAGTGATTTCAACTATTCAAGGCTTCATCCCATTAAAATCCATATATCACAAATCTGCATATCTTGGGTACCCTCTATATACAGTAAACAGTTCCTTCCAAGTATCAAACATTTGCTGAGATACGGTAGCTCAAGAACCTTGACTGAGCATGATTTGACCTCATGTTGCAATTTATGGGATTAAGGAGGGTGATTTGGATGGTAGGTTGAGGGGCGGGGCTTTTCACCATCCATGGGAGTCAACAGTACAGTGAGGTCCTGCTACAACCACTATTTCCTCCCACTCTCTCACTACAGATTAATCCCCACACTCTCTCCTCCTGAACCTGGACTCAGTCTCAGAATCCTTCCAAACGCAGTGTACCAAATAACCTCCACCAATCCACTGTGAGAAATAAAACTATCTCTCAAAATAGAGTGAATCCAGGTATAAGGCCATCGGATGAAAATCACAAAAACTGACTGAGAGGAAGAGGGAGCAAAGTGAAGGGTGAGAAGTGAAAACTCAATATATCTGAACAAAAAAGAGAAGATCCACAGTATCTAGAGTTATCAGGAAGAGAACTATCACAGATACCTATTAGCTCTGACAGTGAATGCAAAACGTTCCTTCCAAAGAAAGTTTATTTGCTTAACGCTACACTACCTCTGGGATAGAAGAACCATGTTCTGAAGTTACATGGGAGCTATGCTTCAGTCTGCCCACTGCTGCAGGTGCAAAGTGGCTGTCTGCAAGCATCCACTCCAAGACAGAGTACAGCCAGGGGTGCACAGGCATCTAAGGACAAACACTGGAAATCTCTCTACTATTCTGCAAAATTTGAGAATAGTATTAATATCTACCACTTCACGGAGGCATAGTAAGTTTCTTTATTAAGAAATCAGCTTGCAAGCAAGTTAAGCAAGACCCTGAGAGCAAAGTAATGAATAAATGGAACAGTATTATTAGGACAGATTATTAGACTCTTTTGTTAAAGATCCCTGGAATTGAGAAAGTTGTAGTCCACAAGTGTTTTTGCTCATCATATCCCCAAAAGGAGCCAACAGCAAACATTTTACATTAGAGAATCTCAATAAATGTCTGTTGAATTAAATTGGAGTTGGCAAAATATCAATTCTAAAATTTTATTTTTTCTGTTTTGCTTTTTAAATTTGTAGATATTTCAATTAATTTAAACAAGACATTACAGCTTTTCATTTCCCAAAATCCTTTCTTCAATCAAAGCCATGGAATAGACTGATTAGTTCCATTCTAATTCATGTCAGAAACAACACTTCTTTTAGAAGTGAAAACTAAGTAAGCAACACCAAATGATGATAAGGATGTAAAGCAATAGGAACTCTCATACATTAGATGGTGGAAATATAAAATGATACAATAACTTTGGAAGAAAGTTTGATGGTTTCCTAGAAAACTAAACATTTTCTTATCATATGGTCCAGCAATCACCTTTCTTGGTATTTACCCAAAGGAACTGAAAATTTATGTTCACACAAAAACCTACACAGGGATGTTTATAGCAACTTTGTACATAACTGACAAAACTTGGAAGCAACCAAAACGTCCTTCAGGAAGTGAATGGATAAATAAACTGTGGTACATCCAAATAATGCAATAGTATTCAGCTTTAAAAAGAAATGAGCTATCAAGCCATGAAAAGCCATGAAGGAAACTTAAGTGCATGTTACTAAGTGAAAGAAGTCAATCTGAAAAGGCTACATGCTATATGATTCCAACTATATGACATTCTGGAAAAGGCAAAACTATGGAGACAATTTTAAAAGCCAGTGTTTGCAGAGGGTAGGGGAAGGGATGAATAAATGGAGTACAGAGGAATTTTAGGGCAGTGAAAATATTCTTATGATATTGTAATGATGGATATATGTCATTACACATATTTCCATACTCATAGAATGTACACCAAGAGTGAATATGGAATTTGAGTAATTATGATGCGTATATATGGAATTTGAGTAATTATGGTGTGTCAATGTACGTTCTTCCTTGGTAAAAAAAAAAAATGTACGTTCTGGTCAGTGATGTTGATAATAGAGGAAGATATGCATGTCTGGAGATAGAGGGTATGTGGGAAATCTCCCTACCTCGCTCTCGATTTTGTTGTAAACCTAAAACTGCTCCCTCCAAAATAAAGTCTTTAAAAATAAATATAGAAAAAGTAAATAAGCACTGTCCTGAGTTAATACAGCTTTAATTGTTTTCATTTGGGCTAGGTCTGGAACCCCTAAGGAATGGTAGGCAAACATTACATTAGACTACATATATTACTACATTCATATAGGCAGAGAAAGATCAATGGATTCATTGACTCAATCACTCCATCCCAGTCACACTGGCATCCTTCTGTTCCTTCATACACCAAACACGTTCCTACCTAAGATTTTTACACTTACTGTTTCCTCAGACTCGAACATTCTTTCCCCAGGTAACCACATGACTTGCTCTCTTATTCCTTTAAATCTTTAAATCGCTTTCTCATTGAAGGTCTCCCTGGTCATCCTATCTAAAAGTTCAACCACCTTTCTTGCTTTATTTGTTTTGCCTCAGTACATGTTGCTATCTCACATATCACGTGCATTGCCTTTTTATTCCATTGCATATCTGCTGGACCATCAACTGCATGAGGAACAGAATATTTTTTTCATTACTATATCTTCAGCCTTTAGAGTGGTGTCTGGCACATAACAGATCAATAAATATCTGTTCAATGAATAAATGGACGTGCAGACATGTTAAAAAAAAAATGACATGAAGAGTGGCAGGGAGAAGTGGTATATAGCCTTCAAATCTTCTCTTTTTTCCTAAACCCAGCTAACTGTGTACCTGAGTGAAATACACTCTACTTTATAATTTTATTCCCAAAATACCAAGTTGTATTGGGAAAAGACAGATAACACTGATAAATTATGAATGCCCTAGGAAATTTCAAAAATTCTATTCCCTGAATTGTTCATAATACATTATACTTTGACATTTATAAAAATGAAAAACAAATAGAAATTAAGCTCATCTTTAAAATATGAATCTTATAAATGTTATTGGATTATATTTATATCACACATTTCAAAAGTTCATATAATATTTACCTTTAAAATCCATTACTACTTCACAATTTAGAAGTTTTGTAACAATAGATATTTATTTTTAATAGTCATTAATATTTCTGCAACCAATACATTTGCTAATACAATCATACTCTTTTTAGTCTTTGCCTGCGCTATAAAAAAATTTTAATACCCAATTTTTAACCTTTTTTCAAGGGCTACTTTCTGAAAGTAGGCTACATACTCCAGGAAATGGAAACAAGCTGTTGGGAGGGTAGGATTAGAGAAGCTGGAGGATATTTAAACAATTTAAATGATCAAAATATATGATTCCAGGAAACATAGCTGCTGAACCAAAAGTTTTACCTGCAAGCCCACTGGCTACATGCCTATTAAGAGGCCCTTATGGACAAAGGTCCTGAGAAGAGATTGAGATCAAATTGCTGCAAAGAAGTCCACTTATGTGCCCCAGTTGGAGTGGATTCTTGGAAAAGAAGACGGCGAAAGGACTATTTTAAGATTTCAGACCTAGGGTTTGAGGAGAGAATGGGGAGGGGGACACAGAAAGCAGTAACTGAAAGGAACATACCCCAAGCAAACCAAAGTACAAACATTCTCTCCTGATGATGTGTGGATTACAGTCATGAATGAAATCTCCACTTTAGCCGTTTTCAAGGATACATTAAATCAACTTCTGTGGCTCATGATAAAGCACAGATAATTCAGATCAAGTTAAAAGAAGCCTATACTCATTGTTTGCTAATTACTCCACACTGAAGCAAATAAAATAATATTCTTTCCCTTTCAACCCACATAGTTCTTCATTGTTTTAAAACAGATCATAGAATCTATATCAAAACAGAAGATATGGCAAATGTCTTATATAAAATTTTGAGGACCTAATACTTACATTTTAACTAAACTGCTGAGTTCCTTTTCTCCTTCAGATTTGAAGTTCTTGCTTTACATATGGCTACTTAGCACATAATATATTCTATTTATTAAATTGTTCTTGTCTGTCAACCCCACAAAAAACATAGGCTCAAAAAGGTCAGGGATGGAAGGGCAAAATGGGTGAAGAAGATCAAAATGTACAAATTTCCAGCTATAAAATAAATAAGTCATGGGGATGTAATGTACAGTATGATGACTATAGTCACTAATAGTGTATTGCATATTTGAAAGTCGCTAAGAGAGTAGATTTTAACAGTACTCATCACAAAAAAGAAAAGAAAAAAGGTTTTTGAATTTTATTTTATTTATACAGCAGGTTCTTATTAGTTATCAATTTTATACATATTAGTGTATATATGTCAATCCCAATCTCTCAATTCATCCCACCACTATCAACACCACCCCCCGCCGCTTCCCCCCCTTGGTGGCTGTACATTTGTTCTCTACATCTGTGTTTCTGCCTTGCAAACTGGTTCATCTGTACCATTGATTCCACATATATGCATTATTATAAGATGTTTTTTCTCTTTCTGACTTACTTTACTCTGTATGACAATCTCCAGGTCCATCCACATCTCAACAAATGACCCAATTTGGTTCCTTTTTATGGCTGAGGAATATTCCATTGTATACATGTACCACATCTTCTTTATCCATTTGTCTGCTGATGGGCATTTAGGTTGCTTCCATGGCTATTGTAAATAGTGTTGCAATGAACACTATGGTGCATGTGTCTTTTCAAACTATGGTTTTCTCAGAGTATATGCCCAGTAGTGGGATTGCTGGGTCATATGGTAGTTCTATTTTTAGTTTTTTAAGGAACCTCCATACTGTTCTCCATAGTGGCTATATCAATTTACATTCCCACCAACAGTGCAAGAGGGTTCCCTTTTCTCCTCACCCTCTCCAGCATTTGTTGTTTGTAGATTTTCTGATGATGCCCATTCTAACCGGTGTAAGGTGATACCTCATTGTAGTTTTGATTTGCACTTCTCTAATAATTAGTATGTTGAGCAGCTTTTCATGTGCCTCTTAGCCATCTGTATGTCTTCTTTAGAGAAACGTCTATTTAGGTCTTCTTCTTCTCCCATTTGTTTATTTTTGTTTTTATTTCCATTACTCTAGGAGGTGGGTCAAAAAAGATCTTGCTGTGGTTTATATCAAAGAGTTTTCTTCCTATGTTTTCCTCTAAGAGTTTTATAGTGTCTGGCCTTACATTTAGGTCTTTAATCCATTTTGAGTATATTTTTGTGTATGGTGTTAGGGGGTGTTGTAATTTCATTCTTTACATATAGCTGTCCAGTTTTCCCAGCACCACTTATTGAAGAAACTGTCTTTTCTCCATTGTATATCCTTGCCTCCTTTGTCAAAGATTAGTTGACCATAGTTGCATGGGTTTATCTCTGGGCTTTTTATCCTGTTCCATTGATCTATATTTCTGTTTTTGTGCCAGAACCATATTGTCTTGATTACTGTAGCTTTGTAGTATAGTCTGAAGTCAGGGAGTCTGATTGCTCCAGCTCTGTTTTTTTCCCTCAAGACTGCTTTGGCTACTCAGGGTCTTTTGTGTCTCCCTACAAATTTTAAGACTTTCTGTTCTAGTTCTGTAAAAAATGCCATTGGTAATATGATAGGAATTGCATTAAATCTGTAGATTGCTTTGTAGATTGTCATTTTCACAATATTGATTCTTCCAATCCAAGAATATGGTATATCTCTCCATCTGTTTCTGTCATCTTTGATTTATTTCATCAGTGTCTTATAGTCTTCTGCATACAGGACTTTTGTCTCGTTAGGTAGGTTTATTCCTAGGTATTTTATTCTTTCTGTTGCAATGGTGAATGGGATTGTTTCCTTCATTTCTCTTTCTGATCATTCATTGTTAGTGTATAGGAATGCAAGAGATTACTGTGCATTAATTTTGTATCCTGCAGCTTTACCAGATTCATTGATTAGCTCTAGTAGTTTTCTGGTGGCATCTTTAGGATACTCTATGTACAGTAACATGCCATCTGCAAACAGTGACAGTGTTACTTCTTCTTTTACAATTTGGATTCCTTTTATTTCTTTTTCTTCTCTGATTACCGTGGCTAGGACTTCCAAAACTATGTTGAATAATAGTGGCAAGAGTGGACATCCTTGTCTTGTTCCTGATCTTAGAGGAAATGCTTTCAGTTTTTCACCATTGAGAATGATATTGACTGTGGCTTTGTCATATATGGCCTTTATTATGTTGAGGTAGGTTCCCTCTATGCCCACTTTCTGGAGAGTTTTTATCATAAATGGGTGTTGAATTTTGTCAAAAGCTTTTTCTGCATGTATTGAGATGATCATATGGTTTTCATTCTTCAATTTGTTAATATGGTGTTATCACATTGATTGATTTGCATATATTGAAGAATCCTTGCATTCCTGGCATAAATCCCACTTAATCATGGTATATGATCCTTTTAATGTGTTGTTGGATTCTGTTTGTTAGTATTTTGTTGAGGATTTTTGTATCTATATTCATCAGTGATACTGGTCTGTAATTTTCTTTGTTTGAAGTATCTTTGTCTGGTTTTGGTATCAGAGTGATGGTGGCCTCGTAGAATGAGTTTGGGAGTGTTCTTTCCTCTGCAATTTTTTGGAAGAGTTTGAGAAGGATGGCTGTTAGCTCTTCTCTAAATGTTTTACAGAATTCACCTGTGAAGGCATCTGGTCCTGGACTTTTGTTTGTTGGAAGATTTTTCATCACGGTTTCAATTTCATTCCTTTGATTCATTTGTTCATATTTTCTATTTCTTCCTGGTTCAGTCTTGGAAGGTTATACGTTTCTAAGAATGTGTCCATTTCTTCCATGTTGTCCATTGTATTGGCATAAAGTTGCTTGTAGTAGTCTCTTATGATGCCTTGTATTTCTGTGGTGTCCGTTGGAACTTCTTTTTCATTCTTAATTTTCTTGATTTGAATCCTCTCCTTCTTTATTTTGATGAATCTGGCAAAAGGTTTATCCATTATGTTTACCTTCTCAAAGAACCAGCTTTTAGTTTTATTGATCTTTGCTATTGTTTTCTTTGTTTCTATTTCACTTATTTCTGCTCTGATCTTTATGATTTCTTTCCTTCTACTAACTTTGGGTTTTGTTTGTTCTTTCTCTCGCTCCTTTAGGTGTAAGGTTAGATTGTTTGAGATATTTCTTGTTTCTTGAAGTAGGATTGTATTGCTATAAACTTCCTTCTTAGAGCTGTTTTTGCTGCCTCCCATAGGTTTTGGATCATCGTGTTTTCATTGTCATTTGTCTCTAGGTATTTTTTGATTTCCTCTTTGATTTCTTCAATGATCTCTAGGTTATTTAGTAATGTTATTTGGCCCTGTGTTTGTGTTTTTTACGTTTTTTTCCCCTGTAACTTATTTCTAATCTCATAACGTTGTGGTCGGAAAAGATGCTTGATATGATTTCAGTTTTCTTAAATTTACTGAGGCTTGATTTGTGACCCAAGATGTAATCTCTCCTGGAGAATGTTCCATGTGCACTTGAGAAGAAAGTGTAACCTGATGTTTTTGGATGGAATGTCCTATAAATATCAATTAAATCTATCTGGTCTATTGTGTCATTTAAAGCTTCTGTTTCCTTATTTATTTTCATTTTGGATGATTTGTCCATTGGTGTAAGCGAGGTGTTAAAGTCCCCCACTATTATTGTGTTACTGTCGAGTTCCTCTTTTATAGCTGTTAGCAGTTGCCTTATGTATTGAGGTGCTCCTATGTTGGGTGCATATATATTTATAATTGTTATATCTTCTTCTTGGATTGATCCATTGATCATTATGTAGTGTTCTTCCTTGTCTCTTGTAACATTCTTTATTTTAAAGCCTATTTTATCTGATATGAATATTGCTACTCCAGCTTTCTTTTGATTCTATTTGCATGGAATAACTTTTTCCGTCCCTTCATTTTCAGTCTGTGTGTGTCCCTAGTTCTGAAGTGGGTCTCTTGTAGACAGCATATATATGGGTCTTGTTTTTGTACCCATTCAGTGAGCCTGTGTCTTTTGGTTGGAGCATTTAATCCATTCACATTTAAAGTAATTATCGATACGTATGTTCCTATTACCATTTTCTTAATTGTTTTGGGTTTGTTTTCTGCAGGTCCTTTTCTTCTCTTGTGTTTCCCACTTAGAGAAGTTCCTTTAGCATTTGTTGTAGAGCTGGTTTGGTGGTGCTGAATTCTCTTAGCTTTTGCTTGTCTGTAAAGCTATTGATTTCTCCACTGAATACGAATGAGATCCTTGCCGGGTAGAGTAATTTTGGTTGTAGGTTCTTCCCTTTCATCACTTTAAATATATTGTGCCACTTGATTCTGGCTTGTAGAGTTTCTGCTGAGAAATCAGCTGTTAACTTTATGGAAGCTCCCCTGTATGCTATTTGTCGTTTTTCCCTTTTTGCTTTTAATAATTTTTCTTTGTCTTTAATTGTTGTCTATTTGATTACTATGTGTCTTGGCATGTTTCTTCTTGGGTTTATCCTGCCTGGGACTCTCTGCACTTCCTGGACTTGGGTGGCTATTTCCTTTCCCATGTTAGGGAAGTTTTTGACTATAATCTCTTCAAATATTTTCTCAGGTCCTTTCTCTCTCTCTTCTCCTTCTGGGACCCCTATAATGCGAACGTTGGTGCATCTAATGTTGTCGCAGAGGTTTTTTGGCTGTCTTCTTTCTTTCATTCTTTTCTCTTTATTCTGTTCCATGGCAGTGAGTTCCACCATTCTGTCTTCCAGGTCACTTACCTGTTCTTCTGCCTCAATTATTCTGCTATTGATTCCTCTAGTGTATTTTTTATTTCATTTATTGTATTTTTCATCTGTTTGTTTGTTCTTTAATTCTCCTAGGTCTTTGTTAAACATTTATTGCATCTTCTCGATCTTTGCCTCCATCCTTTTTCCAAGGTCCTGGACCATCTTCCCTATCATTATTCTGAATTCTTTTTCTGGAAGGTTGCCTATCTCCACCTCATTTAGTTGTTTTTCTGGGGTTTTATCTTATTCCTTCATCTGGTACATAGTCCTCTGCCTTTTCATTTTGTCTATCTTTCTGTGAACGTGGTTTTCATTCCACAGGCTGCAGGATTGTAGTTCTTCTTGTTTCTGCCGTCTGCCCTCTGGTAGATGATGCTATCTAAGAGCCTTTTGCAAGTTTCCTGATGGGAGGGACTGGTGGTGGGTAGAGCTGGGTGTCGCTCTGGTGGGCAGAGATCAGTAAAACTTTAATCCACTTGTCTGTTGATGCGTGGGGCTGAGTTCCCTCCCTATTGGTTGTTTGGCCTGAGGAGACCCAGCACTGGAGGCTACAGGCTCTTTGGTGGGGCTAAGGGGGGACTCCAGGAGGGGTGATGCCAAGGAGTACGTCCCAGAACTTCTGCTGCCAGTGTCCTTGTCCCTGTGGTGAGCCACAGCCACCCCCTGCCTCTGCAGAAGACCCTCCAATGCCAGTAGGTAGGTCTGGTTCAGTTTCCTATGGGGTCACTGCTCCCTCCCCTTGGGTCCTGATGTGCACACTACTTTGTGTGTGCCCTCCACGAGTGGAGTCTCAGTTGCCCCCAGTCCTGTTGAAGTCCTGCAATCAAATCCCACTAGCCTTCAAAGTCTGATCTCTGGGAATTCCTCCTCCCGTTGCCTCACCCCCAGGTTGGAAAGCTTGACGTGGGGCTCAGAACCTCCATTCCAGTGGGTGGACTTCTGTGGTATAATTGTTCTCCAGTTCGTGAGTCACCCACCCAGCAGTTATGGGATTTGATTTTATTGTGATTTCACCCCTCCTACCATCTCATTGTGGCTTCTCCTTTGCCTTTGGATGTGGGGAATCTTTTTTGGTGAGTTCCAGTGTCTTCTTGTAGATGACTGTTCAGAGTTAGTTGTGATTCCAGTGCTCTTGCAAGAGGGAGTGAGCTGAAAAAATTTTTGTAACGGTGCATGGTGACAATTGATTTATTGTGGTGATCATTTTGTAATGTATACAAATGTCAAATATTATTTTGTACCCTTGAAACTAGTATAATGTTATATGGCAATTATACCTCAATTAAAAAAGTAAAATATTTTAAAGGTCAGAGATTTTGGGGTTTTTTGTTTGTTTGTTTGTTTTTTGCGGTATGCGGGTCTCTCACTGTTGTGGCCTCTTCCGTTGCAGAGCACAGGCTCCGGATGTGCAGGTTCCAGATGCGCAGGCTCAGCGGCCATGGCTCACGGGCCCAGCCGCTCCGCAGCATGTGGGATCTTCCTGGACCGGGGCACGAACCCGCGTGCCCTGCATCGGCAGGCAGACTCTCAACCACTGCGCCACCAGGGAAGCCCAAGTTTTTTGTTCTTATTGTTATTTTATTCACTTATGTATCCTCAGCATCTATAGCAGTGCCTGGCACATGGAAGGCACTCAAAAAATATTCATGGAATGAATAAATAAATAACTGATGCTATTAAAGTAGCCACCTACATGTGTAGATACACCTAGAAAGACAATTTCATTATCTTTATATATCTACATAAAACCAAGCATTATAAGATTTTTCTTTAATGCTTAATTTAGACTCTTCTGAGCTTATAGAAAAAGGGATCCTAGGTTGAGGAGCTTATAAGTCTGTTAGGGAGAAAACACTCTACCATGAAATAATTAGAAAATAAAGAAATATAAAACAAACCATGAAACAGTTACTTAGACCATCTACACAAATTTCACAGTAAGAACAATGGCAAAGTGATCTTTACAGAAGTCTTCAAGGTGAAGATGATTTGAATCAGGCCCTAAAGAACAAGTATAATCTTAGGATGGAGGAAGAAAAGCAAAGGGCATATGCAAGTTTCAAAATCATGACTCATGGTAAGATACGATAAAAATATAAGCTTGAAGGCATCCAAGGATTCACACTAGAGAAATTAAGGGACACCAAATTATGACACATTCTGACTGTCAGGCTGAGAATTCATGAATTCACTGTTTCATCAGAAAATATTTATGTAGTGTTTACCATGTGGTAGGAGCTATTCCAGGTTCTGAGGATCATAATGTGAACAAAATAAAGTCCCTGCCCTCATGAAACTTACATTCTGGTGGGACAGATAAGAAACAAGTGAACAAATAAGACCATTTGGAGAATTACAAGTGTTTTGAGAGACATAAATCATGTCAACCCTGGGAAAATTTAATATTGAACAAGGTGGTCAAAGAAGGCCATTTGAGTTGAGTCCTTCATGAGCATGGGAAAGGAACAATTAATAGACAAAAGATTTCAATTAATTCCTGCATATGACTATGTAAAGAGTATGGAGAAGTGATCACTGAGAAAAAGGGGCCAAGAAAGGCACATCACAGAATGTGCACAGAGGAGGTTACAGGTGGACAAAGGGCTGCCCTGCCCTGAAGAGGTCTAGAGAGGCCTAACACACAGACATGAAGAAGGTCAAGTATAAAACATGGATAAAAACCATGGGGATTAACTGAAATATGGGAGACAGTATAATCAATTCTAACAACCCCAGATAAAAATAATGGATAAAAATTTTCTAAACTTGTTTAAAACCATAAATCCACAGATCCAAGAAGCTCAACACAAGCAGTGCAGAAGAAACATGAAGAAAACCACACAAGGACACATCATAATCAAGTTGCTGAAAATTAGTATTAAAGAGAAAGTCATAAGAGCAACCAGAAGAAAAAAGATACATCTTGTAAAATGAAGGAAACATAACAATAACAGTTCACTTCTCACCAGGAATTTTGCAAGCTAAAAGATAGTGGAAAGTTCTTTCATGGTACTAAAAAGAGAAAAAACAAACAAACAAACAAACAAAACCAAAAACCTGTCAACCTAAATTCTTTACTCAGTCAATTATCTTGCAAAAATAATGGCAAAATAAATACTTTTTCAGACAAATGTGAGCAAAAAAATTTAACATCTTAGATGAAACGTGTAAAAGGCCCAAAGTTCCCCCAAGAAAAAGTAGATTATCTGAATAGTTTTATATGCATTTTAAAGTGTTATACTTAAAACCCTTCCCACAAAGACATATCAGGGTCTGGATGTCTTCCCTGGTGAATTCTACCAATTATTTGTGGAAGAAATAATCAGTCTCCACAAACTCTTCTAGAAAAATAGAAAATACTACTACCCAATTCATTATGATAAAGCCAGAATTACCCCAATACCAAAACCAGAAAAACACATTTTAAGAAGACTGCAGAACAATATATCTCATGTACATAGATACAAAAATCCTAAACATAATTTTAACAAATTAAATTTAGCAATATATGAAAAGATAATACACCATAACCAAGAGGGTTTCATTCCAAGAATGCAAGATTGTTTTAACGTTCGAAAATTCAGTTAAAGTAATTTACTATATTAACCAACCAAAAAAGAATAACAACATAACCATCTCAGTAAATGCAACAAAAGCATTTGACAAAATCCTACACACATTTATGACAAAGATTCTCAGCATTCTACAAAGAGAAGGGACTCCTGCCCTCCTGCTTCTATTAAAAAAAAAACAAAAACCTACAGGTAGCATTATGCTTAATGGTGAAAGACTAAATTACTTCCCCCTCATAATCAGGAACAAGAGAGGTACGTCCATTCTCAAGAATTATAGTCTTATAAGTATTATTATACTTATATTGTACTCAAGGCTCTAGATACTAGTGTATTAAAGCAAGAAAAAGTGAGAAAATTTTGAAAAAAAAAAAAAAACTGTAATTTTACACAAATGACATGATAATCCCCGTAGAAAGTCCTAAGGAAATAGAATGAAAGGGGTGAATTTAGTAAGTTCTCAGGGTATAAAATTAATATACAATTAATTGCATTTATATATTCTAGCATAAAATAATTAGAAATTTAAATTTTAAGAAACACTATCATTTACAGTAGCTTTAAAAATATGATGTATTTAGGGATACATTAAAAAATACATATAAGAGATGTTCACTGAAAACTATAAAACTTTGCTGAGATAAATTAAAATAACTTAAATTAATAGAGAGTGATACCATAATAATGGATCAGAAAACTCAATATCATTAAGATGTCAATTCTCCCCAAATTGATCTATAGATTCAAAACAATATCAATCAAAATTTCAGTTGGCTTTCTGTGGAAATTGACAAGCTTTTTCTAAAACTTAGGTGGAAAATCCAAGGACCTAGAACTGCCAACCAATTTTGAAAAGAAGAACAAAGTTGCAGGAATCACATTACCTGACTTCAACATTTAATTTAAACTACAATAATCAAATTTAAACTACAATAATCAAAACAGGATAGTAGTGGTAGAGACAGACATACAGATTGAAGAAACCAAATAGAGTGCCCAGAAATAGACCTACACATATATGGTCAACTGATTTCTGAGAAAGGTGATAAAGTAACTCATTGCGGAAAGGACTGTCTTCTTAACAAATTATCTGCTAAAACAATTAGGTATCTATTTGCAAGAAAAATAAATAAATAAACCCTGAAGTATACTTCACATCATATAAGAAAAATTTAACTAGAAATGGGTCATAGACCTTAGTATAAAAATTAAAACTATAAAATTTCTAAATGACAAACTTAAGAAAAATATTTTATAACCATGAGTTAGGGGAAACAATTCTTACAAAGGACCAAAAAAGCATGCACCATAAGAAAGAATTGATATATGGGACTTCATCAAAATGAAAAATATTTGGCCTTCAAAAGGCACTGTCAAGAAAGTAAAAAGTCAAGTCATGCAGTAGGAGAAAATATTTGTAAAACATATATCTGATAAAGATCTTTTAACCAGAATATGTAAAGAACTCTTACAACTCAATAACAAAAAGAGACACAATCTCACAATCTCACTTAAAAAAAAAAAATAGAGTGAAAGATTTGAAAGGACATTTCCACAAAGAAGACACTGAATGGCAAATAAGCACATAAAAAAATATTCAATATAATTAGGCACCAGGAAAATGTAATGTAAAATAATAATGAGTAACAATACACATCCATTAAATGTGACAGTATCAAATGTTGGCAAGAGTAAGGATCCTCTGGAATTCTCATATATTGACGGTGAAAATGTAAAGTGTTATTACAATTTTTATTTTTAAAAAGTAGTTTGGCAATTTCTTATAAAGTTAAACACTTATCCAAATTTTCAGAAATTATTACTCCTAGGTATTTACCCCCCAAAACTGAAAACATATGTTCACACAAAGACCCAAATGTGAATGTTGTTAACAGCTTTATTTATAAGAGCTCAAAACTGGAAACAACCCTAATGTCTATCACCTGATGAATGGAGAAACAAATTTCGGTGCATCCATTCAAGTAATACTGCTCTTCGATGAATAACCAAAAAAACTAATGATATTTGCAATAAAATTGATGCATCGCAAAAGAATTGGGGGTGGCCAAAAAGTTCGTTCGGGTATTTTTGTAACATGAAAAACCCAAATGAATTTTTTGGCCAACCCAATATTATGCTAAGTGTAATAAGCCAGGCACAGAAGACTATGTACTATATTGTTCCACTTATATGAAATTCTAGAAAAAACAAAACTATCATGACAAAAATTTGAACAGTGATTGCATGGGTGGATGGGGGAGGACTGACTATGAAGAGAAACAAGGGAGCTTTTGGAAGGATGGAAATGTGACCAATAGTGTGACTGTAGTGATGTTTACACAACTATATACATTTGTATATTCACCATTTGTAATTGGTGAATTTTATCTTATGGAGATTATACCTCAAAAAACACAAAAAATATAATTTGTATATCTTCAGTACAACACTATGGACCCCTTAATTACCAGGACTATGAATCACTAACGCCTGTCACAGTCCCCAAAACATAATAGAAATTTAATAAATGAGGAAATAAGTGAATGAAAAAATGAGCAATTGGTACAGAACTCAATATCCTATTTAAAAAAAAAAAAACATAGGGCTTCCCTGGTGGCGCAGTGGTTGAGAGTCCGCCTGCCAATGCAGGGGACGTGGGTTCGTGCCCCGGTCTGGGAAGATCCCACGTGCTGCGGAGCGGCTGGGCCCGTGAGCCATGGCCGCTGAGCCTGCGCGTCCGGAGCCTGTGCTCCGCAACGGGAGGGGCCGCAACAGTGAGAGGACTGCATACCGCAAAAAAAAAAACAAAAAACAAAAAACAAAAAAAAAACATAAAGGAATGCTTTACAGACCTTCTGTTTGCCTTAAATCCTGAAAATACTTCTGTACTAGAGTTATTGAGATTCTTGAAAGACATTTGGGACTTTTTAGTACCAGTCTTGTTTTCCTGTCTTTAGAAGACATTGTGCTCCCTGGTAGCAGGCTTCTTTCTTAGCTTTGGCTTCTGTCGAGTAAAAATTCCTAGCAAGGTTTTACACACCTAGAGTATATTGATATCTTTATTATTGCTCTAAACTCCTAAAATTTTATTTTATTTATTGGTCAGTTTTCAAATGACACTCTCCAAGAACTCGTTTCATTGTGTTTCTTTGGCAACTTTAGATAGTTGTTTGGATGACCCAGAATAAAGTTTGATCCCAAGGTGAATCACTTCATATATAATTCAATCTTTAATAATCACAAATAGAGCCCTTTAGCTACTTTCTCCTCAAAAAACTAATTTTACTTGTCAACAAAGTCTGGGTCAGCAACATAGATTGAAAATGCAGACTTGACTTTGTTTTTTATTTCAAAAAAAAAGAAAACTTGTAAGGCTTATTTCTTCACCAGAACAATATATATATTGTCAAATATAAATCAGAGTTCCAAATGAGCAGCTTCCTTCGATCTACTACACTCCACCTTCAGAGAGTGAGACCCATCACATGAGGCACTGGGGTTCACCCAGCCATTTACACCACAGCAATTATTAATGAAGAACTAAGCTGCTAGTAGAAGAACAAGCATTAGCAGTCATCATATCTACATCCATGCTTACTGTCTCCCCACAGGCTGTGGCTGAGTACGATCCATCTCAAAACTGTGGGGAAATAAGGCTGTGATTCCTCGGGTTACCCCTTGGTGGATGAATCATCATGCTGAAGTGTCAGTTAAATGATAAGTTATATTGACAGAAATATTTGGGATTAGAAAAGTGCTCTTTTATTTAAAAGAGTAGAAAGTCTGACACAGATGTAGAAGGCCCACTCTGGTATAAACTCTTACAATAGCTGTCACAAACAATGCTTTGTGGACCCCCAGAGACTTAGAATGTTCTACCAAATGCCTGAGATCTTGGATTTACACTGGAAAACATGCATACAGATACAGTGCAGTATGATACACTCAGATGTAAATATTAGGAGGTAGTGATACTGGCTCAGCAAAAACATATATATAATAGAATGGTTATGAATGACAGAAGATAAAGAGAAGGAAATCTCCCAGAATATTAAGCAAAAAGACAAAATGGAAAAATATGACACAAAATAAGTCAAGAAATATGGACAAGCCTAGAAAATCCAAGAACTATTTAAAAGCAGTTACAAAAAGAGAAAACCAAAGCAATAAATAAATACGGAGGAGAAAGGTATTGAAATAAGATTAGACAATTTCCCTGAGCCTAAGCGCGTACGCGCTCACACACACACACACACACACACACACACACTTAAGTTTTCATACAGAAAAAGCCATCTGAGTGCCAGGCACAAAGAGTAAAGATGCACACTTAGAAATACTCTGATAAAGTTTCAGAACTTCAAACACAAAGAGAAAATCTAAAACTTGTGAATTTGGGAGGGGGGCAGGTTTCTTTACATACAAACTCTGAATGCTTTAAAAGAATGTCACAATTCCTTTGAGATTCCTAGGGAAAATTATTTTGAACCTATATTTCTATAACCAGTTAATTATCAATCAACTGTAAGGATAAAATCAAGACATTTTATGACATGCAAAAAATTAAAAAGCTTGCCTCCCACAGATACTCTTTAAAAAAAAATTACTTGCATATGTATTTCTGTAAAAATATGCCACGATGAAAGCATATGTCTCTTCTGTCAATAACCAAAAAAAAAAGGAGAACAGTTAGGAACTCAGAAAAGGAAACAAAATGCTTTATCAAAAAGTCATTCAAGTAAGAATAAAATTATAATGTAGCATGATTTCGAGTTATTGCCTAAGTCTAAGAAAAGAGATGCCACTTTTCCCTGATATTTGGAACATTTGCCATTAAATGTCACATGTTTAATGACATACGATTACATTTTTCTCTTTTAGAGTAAAATCAAACTACTTAGCTCTTCAGTGAATACCATGTATCTAATAATAAAATTGTGAATACTGTTTGAGGGTAATTATCTTCTCAAATCGACTTATATACAGCACATAGAAAAATTAATTATAGTTATAGGCCAGAAGGTAAATGTTTTAAAATCTTAATAGTATACAAGTAATACAGAAGTCCAGAGATCAGAATTGTGAAACAGAGTCAGCTGGGGCCTGGCAGTGACATTTATTTAATTAAGCTCCACCCTCCCTGGCAATGAATAAGGACAGTCTAGAGTAGATCCAAGACACCAGGGAGCCCTATCAATGGGCATTTGAACATATAACAATGTCGTTACCGAATAATTTACTACACCTGTAATGCTCCCATCCACTCCCAAGACCTTTCACGACCTCACTCCCTTTTCCTTTTTCTCATAGTCTCTAGTAAACAGTAGCAAATAATTTGTGATTCCTAGATTTCATGGCAGTCTCCCATTATACAACCAAGTCCATATTTAGCTTCCATAACGATGCATCTCAAATATATTATGAGCCTCATTTTCTCACAAAATGAAAGTACACTCGACTCTAACGAACAAGATTGCTTTTTAAGTTCATTTGTACATTAGTTATTGTGACTCTAGAGTTTGTAACAGATAAACCTTGTAATCTTGTGGGCCTAACACATAGATTTATTTTTTGTCCAGCAGGGAGTGACAGCATAGACAGTTCGGCTTCATTCAGGGACCTAAACTAACAGAGGCTCTGCTGTATTCAATACATGACTTTCAGACAGCTTTAGGTGTAGACACCCAGCCAGCAGATAGTATTAGAGAGAGAATAAAGGGTTGTATGGCCATTTCATGGGACAGAATTAAAAAGTGGGATTCATCACTTCTGTCTACATTCCATTGGCCAGGACATAGTCATATGTCCACACCTGCTTGCAAGGGATTCTGGAAAATACGATCTAGCTAATTGTCAAGGAGGGTGGGGGATGCTAGTCTGGTAAACAACTAGCCAGTCTGCCACAATTAGAGTGCTATTTAAAGTTTTAAGGACAAAAATCTGAAATGCTTGCAGTGTGGTTAACCATTGGCTCAGCCCTGTCTCTTCGTTTAGTTCGCAAGTAGCTCTAGAACAGGAAACACAGATTAAACATCTTTGCTTTCTTAGCACCTTCACTTGCACAAGAGGTGCTTGAGAAAATCTTGAAGGAATTAATTTACTTAATTATGTTCTAGTAGCAAAGGCAAATTAATGCAGAGTGAAAAATAACCTCCTTCCTCAATGAAAAGATCAGGCCAAGTATTTGTGAACCGATTATATTTTTATTAAAATAACTACAATACAATGAGCCAATAATTGGTTATTCCAAAAATAGCTGAGTTCATGAATTTTAATATTTGTTTTATTACTGAATGTAAAAGCAATGGTAAAGACTGAATGCAAAATATAAGCATTCGCTCATTTTTCTTAAGAGAACAAAAACATGCAGGAAATGTTTAATGATACAATGAATTGGTAATTTCCTAATTTGCTACAAAAGAAGAAGCATTTATCAGGTGATGTTTACACGTGTATGCTGCAACAAACCATTAAAGTAATTGACCCAAATCCCATAAATCAACCAAATAAACCCTCAACTATAGCAACTATAGCAATAAGAGTACGTCAATCTCTAATTCACAGAGTTCAGTGAATGAATGAAAGAGGGACAGTAACTGATAGAGGTCAAACTTCAAATATAGGGATAAGAAATTCTGTAAAACAAGGGGCATAGTTCGTGACTCAGCAAACAAATGGGGATTGGAGTAGAACTGGAGAGAGAGATGCAAAAGAAATCCCAAAAGACATTCATCATTTTCTACAGTTTAATTATGAGCCATTATCATATCTGTTAAAAATAACCAAAGAAGAGCATGAGAAAAAGTTTATGTGAAGAAGTATGTGGGTACAAAAAATTATGTTTGATAGACCCAGAAAACAAATACCCTTTATCCAACTGAGATTATTTAAACATGAATATCATGAAACAGATATCAATAGTATGGGTCAAGGAGTGGGCTGTTTAAAACTGAGATTGTGGGGCTTCCCTGGTGGCGCAGTGGTTGAGAGTCTGCCTGCTGATGCGGAGGACACGGGTTCGTGCCCCGGTCCGAGAAGGTCCCACATGCCGCGGAGCGGCTGGGCCCGTGAGCCATGGCCGCTGAGCCTGCACGTCCGGAGCCTGCGCGTCCGGAGCCTGTGCTCCGCAACGGGAGAGGCCACAACAGTGAGAGGCCCGCATATCGCAAAAACAAACAAACAAACAAAAAAAAAACAACTGAGATTGTGGAACTTTGCTATCAGAGTAGATCTTAAGTGTTCTCACCACACACACACATACACACACACACACACACGCACACAGACACACAAGATGGATGTATTAACTTGCTTGTAGCAATCTTTTCACAATGTATACTTATATCAAAACATCACGGTACGATTTAAATACATACAACTTCTATTTGTCAACTGTACCTCAGAAAAGCTGGGGGGAAATCTGTAGTGGCAGAGGGTCACAGTTACTTGTAAAGATAAGGTCTAGGATGTGATCACTGAGTGAGTGGCTGAGAGGACAGTTAGGACCGGCTAATGGTGGGGGGGGGGTGGGGAGAACAGACCAGGAACTAAGAGGCCAGTTGACTGAAGGCTTACATATGCAAATAAACCATTTGCCAAGAAGGATGACTGGAGTGGTGCTGAGAGACTGACAGGGAGTCAGGAGCTAAAACTTGCAAAACACAGGGACCCAGAGCTCAGCAGATAACCACAACATGGGGAGGCAGGGTGTGGGTAGCAGAATGCAATGACATGAGATGCAAAGCTTGGTTTTCTTTTTATGGAGGGGTCAGAATGGTTTGTAAACATCAATGAAAATACAAGGAGGTAGGAAAGGTGTGTGAGAGAAATAGACACCAAATAATACAGCTGCAAGTGAAGCAGTCTCTTCAGGGAAAAGCCAGGAAAATACAGCAGACTTCGCTAATGATGGTCTATTGTGTTTCCTCCATGTGAAGAGCTTTCCATGCGTTGGCCCAATGCCTTCACTAAATGGTGCCTCATGATGCTTTCCTTGACTGAGCAGTGCATTCAAAAGTGCTAAAAGACAGAAAAACCAGTTTGAGGCTCCTGTTCTCATGTGCTTCATACTCTGAGGAAGAGAAGCCATAGAAAATTTGAAGCCTGAACATCCAGCCTTGTAAGCCAAGAGAAAGACCACTGCACCTCAGAGGCCAATTGTAACACACCACTTCTTTTTTTTTTTTTTTTGCGGTATGCGGGCCTCTCACTGTTGTGGCCTCTCCCGTTGCGGAGCACAGGCTCTGGATGCGCAGGCTCAGCGGCCATGGCTCACGGGCCCAGCCGCTCCGCGGCATGTGGGATCTTCCGAGACCGGGGCACGAACCTATGTCCCCTGCATCGGCAGGCAGACTCTCAACCACTGCGCCACCAGGGAAGCCCCAACACACCACTTTTTAATTTCATTTGCTTTTGTTTTATATTTGGGAAGTGCTTAGCTTGTTAAAATGGAAGTTTGGGGTTCCAGTAGTGCTTAGGCCATCCAGTAATGAAAGCTGAATAGATCAGCACACTGGCTGTACTGCTAGGCCAAGGGTTTAAATCTTAAGGCAGATTTCATTAGGATTCCAGAATGACACTCACATTCTTACACTTGAAATGTGCTATAGTTTGAATGGTTATAAAGGAAACCTCACTGGATTTGTGGATATGAAAGGGGACAGGGAGAAAATTCCTCAATCCATTATTTTCTTTTACCCCAGAAACCCCATGAAACAATTTGTCATTATTTTTAGTACTTTATACCTATACATAACAAATGTGGTTTATAAGAACATTTTTAGAAAATTATCCTCAAGAGAAATTCAGGCATACCTTGGGGTATGGGGTCTTTGATAAACGGAGACCCATGTACATTTATTTAGAATTAATATTTTCAGGCTTTATGGCCACATCCAAGAGTTAGAATTGCATTTTGAATTTTAACCCAGTATAAATACACATTAACAAAGGCATATACTACACACATGAAATAAACTTTTCATGAAAAAATATTTGTTCTTGAACATCAAATGCACTCTCATGTTTCTATTCTATTTCCTATGTTAAATGCTGATCATGACTTAAACTAATTTTATGACCTACTAATTGATCACAAATGACAGTTTGAAAAACACTGATTTTTGAGTGGCAAAATAGGTATTGTTTTATTCTTTTTTTTCCTATCAAAGGTAGAATGTTTATTTCTTTGGTCTCTGAAATAGAACAAATACCACTATCTCTAAAAAAATCAAACACCAATAACCAGCATAAGAAGAAAATTGTACAATAATCATAACAGCTGACATTTAATGAATTCTGGGCATAGAGCGAAATTCTTTGCATTCATTATCTTTTTAAATCATCACAGCAACCCTGTGAGGTAGCTACTTTTTCCAAGGTATAATCTCTGTTTTACAAATGATGGAATTGAGGGTTTTAACTCTACAATACACTATATTGCCCACACTGTCCTGTTTTTCTCATCACAATTCACTGGCTACTAATAGACACAAGAAGGAACAAGACACGACAGGATATTTCTATTCACACTATGGTTATCCTCCCACATGAAGCACAATTAAAAGGCTATACAATATATATCACTTTTCCCATGTCCATTATCTTTAAAACTCAACTTCTTAAGGTTGTACAGCTTGAACTTCAGAAAACTCACAAACAGCTTTCAGGATTCTGATGCTTTTCTCTGTTTCTATTTTCTATTCTCTGGTATCAGATGGCTTCCATCTCCTCAAAACGCTGCTGTTAGTTATCTAATTTAACATTGTTAGTGGCAGCCAGAGAAACTCTGAGATACAGCCATTTCATCAATTATCTCCAGCTGGAAGGATTTAGTGCTTTTTAAATAGGGCCACAATATCAAGTTCATCTACACTATTAGTGAGGTCTTTATCACTGCCAAGTTCAGAAAGTGCTAAAGCACTTTCAATGATTTTTGCCTTTGTATTTTGGGTGCAGTTCATTTTCTTGCCTTTTCAGAGCTTGGGTTTCATCTCCAAGAGAACCGCCATTCAAAATCAAGCCAAGGCAGAACTGTGGAATGAATATAGCTTAGGTCAAGCAAAGAGTTAACCAGCATTTACTGATTCCTCCTATGCTCAAAGCTCTGTACTAGAATCTATACAAACCTTCAAATGGAATAGATGCCTTACATGATCATTAGTGCTGTCCATCAAAGACTTCCACTCTTTGCAAGTGTACAATAACGTTGCATTTCTCCACCCCTTAGAATCAGGTGTGGTAAAATGACTTGCTTCACAGATGAGCAGTGTCACTTCCAGGTAAAGTTTTAAGAGCCGGTGTGTAAATTTTCTGTGATCTCTTTCCCTCTGCTATGCTGATCAGCAACAATCCAAATAGTAGATGCTTTATCAGCTTGGGTCCCAAGTTAAAACAAAGTTGAAAAAAGTCCAAAATGACCCACAATAGATATATGGAATGAATGATTTTTTTTAAAGAAGTCTTTTGCTTTAAGCCACTGAGTTTTGGGAATTGCATCTTGACTTACACAGCTTTCTCTGACCCTTGGCAAACTTAAAATCACTGAGGAGATTTTAAAACACCTTTAAAAACACACCAAGAGGAAGCAGTTCAAGATGAAGGCATAGGAAGATCCTAAGCTCACCTCCTCCCCCAGTTACACGGTAGCTACAACTACATATAGAACAATTCTCTCTGAAAAGGACCTGAAGACCAGCAAAACAGCTCTTCCTCAACAAATGACAAAGAAAAAAAAGCCACGTCGAGATGGGTGGGAGGAACAGAGACGTGGTCTTGTCAGGACCCTCACCCCCACTGTTGTGACTCACAAGCAAGAGGGACATCACAAACACAGAGCTCCTCCCTGAGGATCAAGGGGTCTGAGTGCCACATCAGGCCCTTGGGATCTGCACCAGAAAGACAAGCTCCCAAAACATTTGACTTTGAAAACCAGTGGAGCTTACATCCAGGAGAACCAAAGGGCTATAGGAAACTGAGACTCTACTCTCAAAGGGCTCCTGCACATACTCATTTGCTCTGAGTCCCAGCATAGAAGCAGCAGTTTGAAAAGAGCCTGGGCCATTTGTGAAGGAGATTAATCTTAGGGCATATACCAGAGGGGCAGAGGCCTGTTGGAATGCTCTCTAGGGATGGAGGCGCTGGTGAGCACCATTTTCTTTTCTTCTTCTTCTGCTTTCCTAGCCTAGAGTTTGTATGCCCCATTTTTGGCACTCCCTATCTGCCTCACTGAAGCCACTTGCCCCACCCTGGCATTCTCCTGAAGCCCCTAACCGAGCAGGCCGGCTCCACGTGGCACTCATTCACAGTGACCGTCGGCCTGGCATTCATCCACCATGGCTCCTATGTCACTGGTCGCAGTGGGAGGGCTCACCTTGACATAGCTCTTATCCACCCCACAGTTCCTGCCTTGCCAGGCCCAGAGGGTGCGCTCACTCCACACACAACACCTGGCACTGGTGGCCAGGGGGGCTTATATTTCTGGGCCCCATAGTACTTAAACAATCAAAGATACAGTTCTTGGCAGGCTATCATCTCCAGGGTACTGCACAGACAGCAGACTGAAACACCCTCTCCCAATGACCACTCCTTCACGACTGGGATAGAAAGTTATTTTGCCTAATACAAAGAAGCAAACACAGAGAGTCAAGCAAAATGAGGAAACAGAGAAATATGTTCCAAATGAGAGGACAAAATAAGACCCCAGGAAGAAAAACCTTAATGAAACAGAGATAAGTAATTTACCTGATAAAGAGTTAAAAGTAATGGTCATAAAGATGCTCACCAACCTTGGGAAAAGAATAGGTGAACACAGAGAGAACTTCAACAAAGGGAAGTACCAAACAGAAGTCACAAAAGTGAAGAATACAGTAACTGAATTGAAAAATATACTAGAGGGGTTCAACAGCAGACTAGATGAAGCATAAGAATCAGTGACCTGGAAGCCAGGGCAGTGGAACTCACATAGACACAGCAACAAAAAGAAAAAACAAGTTAAAAAATAGCTTAAGGAATGTATGGAAAAACATCAAGTGTAATGTATTTGCATTAAAAGGGTTCCCAGAAGGAGAAGAGAGAGTGAAAAGGACAGAAAACTTATTTGAAGAAATAATGGCTGAAAACTTCCCTAACCTGAATTCAGGAGGCACAGAGAGTTCCAAATAAGATGAACCCAAAGAGATCCACACCAAGATACATTACAGTCAAAGTGTTAAGAGTTAAAGGAAATGAGAGAATCTTAAAAGCAGCAAGAGAAAAACAACTTGTTACATATAAGGAAACACCCATAAGACCATCCACAGATTTTTTTTCAGCAGAAACTTTGCAGGCCACAAAGGAGTAGCATGATATATTCAAAGTGCCAAAAAGCAAAAAACTTCCAACCAAGAATACTTTACCTGGCAAAGCTCTCATTCAGAATTGAAGGAGAGATAAAGAGTTTTCGAGACAAGCAAAAATTAAGGAACTTCACCACCACTAAACTGGACTTGCAGGAAATGTTGAAGGGATTTCTCTAAGCTTGAAAAGGGGCACTAATTAGTAACAAGAAAACAAAAGAAAGGAAAAATCTCACTGGTAAAGGTAAATATATAGTAAAGGTAGCAGACTAATCAATCATAAAGCTAATATGAAGGTTAAAAGATAAAAGTAGTAAAAACAACTAAAACTACAACAATTAGTAAAGGGATACACCAAATACGAAGATACAAAATGTGATGTCAAAGATAAACAATGTGGGAAGGGGGAGTAATAATGTGGATTTTTAGAATGTGTTCAAACTTAACTTGCTATCAACTTATAATAGACTGGTATATACATAGACTGATATATGTGAGCCTCATGGTAACCACAAAGCAAAAACCCATAGTATCAAAAGAAACACAAAAAATAACTAGAATAGAATCTAAACATAACACTAAAGAAAGTCATCAAACCACACAGGGAGAGAGCAACAAAAGAAGAAAGGAACACAGAGTAACAACAAAATAGCCAGAAAACAATTAGCAAAATGACAGTAAGTACATACCTATCTATAATTACTTTAAATGTAAATGGACTAAATTCTCCAATCAAAAAACTTAGTTGCTGAATGGATTAAAAAAAATAAGACTTATTTATTTGCTGCCTACAAGAGACCCACCTCAGATCTAAAGACATACACAGACTAAAAGTGAAGGAATGGAAGAAGATGTTTTATGTAAATGGAAACCAAAAGAAAGTTGGAGTAGTATCAGATAAAATAAACCTTAAAACAAAGACTATAATAAATGACATAGATCAGCATTACATGATGAAGGGGTCAATTTAACGAGGAGCTATAACATTTGTAAATATGCATGTACCCAACATAGGAGCACCTAAATATATAAAGCAAATATTAACAGACCTAAAGGGGAAATAAACAGGAATGAGATAATAATAGGGGACTTTAACACCCCACTTACATCAATGGACAGATCATCCAGAAAGAAAATCAAAAAGGAAAAACATCTGCCTTAAATAATACATTAGATTGGATACACTTAATAGATATATACAAAACATTCCATCCAAATGCAGCAGAATACACTACAAAAGCAGTTATAAGAGGGAAGTTCATAGCAATACAGGCCTACTTCAAGAAACAAGAATGCAATGAAGAGTAGCACCCACTCGCTGCAACTAGAGAAAGCCTAAGCACAGCAATGAAGACCCATCACAACCAAAAATAAATAAATAAAATTTTAATAATAATCAATGGTGAAAAGCTGAAAGCTTTTCCTCTAAGATCAGAAAAAAAGACAAACAATGCCCACTTTCACTACTTTTATTCAGCACAGTACTGGGGTTCCTAGCCACAGCAACAAGGCAAGAAAAAGAAATAAAAGGCATTCAAATCAGAAAGGGAGAAGTAAAACTGTCACTGTTTGCAGATGACATGATACTATTTATAGAAAGCCCTAAAGTTTCCACCAACAAAAATCTTAGAACTAAAAACTACATTCAGTAAAGCTCTGTGATGCAAAATCAACATATAAAAAATCTTTGATGTTTCTACACACTAATAAGGAACTATCAGAAAACAGATATTAAGAAAACAATCCCAGTTACAATGCATCAAAAAGAACAAAATACCTAGGAATAAATTTAACCAAGAAGGTGAAAGAACTGTACACTGAAAACTATAAGACATTGATGAAAGAAACTGAAGAAGACACAAATAAATGGAAAGATTTTCCATGCTCATAGATTGGAAGAATTAACATTGTTAAAATGTTCATACTACACAAAGCAATCTACAGATTCAATGAAATTCCTATCAAAATTCCAATAGCACATTTCACAGAACTAGAACAAATAATTTAAAAATTTGTATGGAACCACAAAAGACCCTGAATAGCCAAAGCAATCTTGAGAAAGAGGAGCAAAGCTGGAGGTGTCACATTTACTGATTTCAAACTATACTACAAAACTATAGTACTCAAAACAGTATGGTATTAGTATAAGAAGAGACATACAGATTAATGGAATAGAATAGAGAGCCCAGCTATAAACTCACACATATATGGACATGTAATTTATGACAAATGTACCAAGAACAAACACTGGGGAAAGGCCTCTCTAATAAATGTTCTTGGGAAAACTGTATGCAAAAGAATGAAACTAGAACACTATCTTACACCATAATTAACTGGAAATGTATTGAAGACTTAAATATAAAATCTGAAACCATAAAATTCCTAGATGAAAACATAGACAGTAACCTTTTTACACTGGTCTCAGTGGTTTTTTTCCAATCTGGCTCCAAAGGTAAGGGAAACAAAAGCAAAAATAAACAAATGGGACTATACTAAACTAAAAAGCTTCTGCACAGTGAAGAATACCATCAACAAAACAAAAGGAAACCTACTGAATGGGATAAGATATTTGCAAATCATATATATGATAAGGGGTTAATATCCAAAATATATAAAAAACCTACACAATTTAACAACAACAAAAATAGGCAGATGATCTGAATAGACATTTTTCCAAAGAAGACATACAAATAGCCAACAGACACATGAAAAAATCACTAATTATCAAGGAAATGCAAATCAAAATCACAGTGAGATATCACCTCATACCTGTTTGAATCATTATTATCAAAAAAACAAGAAAATATAAGTGTTAAGGAGGATGTAGATAAAAGGGAACCTGCATACACTGTTGGTAAGAATGTAAATTGGTGCAGCCACTATGGAAAACAGTATAGAGAGTCCTCAAAAAATTAAGAATAAAGCTGCCATTGATCTAGCTATTCCACTTCTGGGTATTTATGCCAAGAAAATGAAAACACTAATTTGAAAACACACATGCATACCTATGTTTATTGCAGCATTGTTTATAATGGCCCAAATACAGAAACAACCTAAGTTGTCCATCAACTGATGAATGGATAAAGAAGACCTGAGATATATATGAAAATGGAATACTATGCAGCCATAAAAAATAAACAAATCTTGCCATTTGCAACAACATGAATGGATCTTGAGGGTATTATGCTGAGTGAAATAAGTCAGAAAAATAAAGAAACACTGCTTTCTTCACTTATTTGTGGTATCTAAAATACAAACAAACAAACAAAACAAACTCATAATTACAGAGAACAGTCTGGTGATAATTAGAGGAGAAGGGGGTTAGGGAGACGGCAAATGGATGAGAGGGATCAACTGTATGGTGATGGATGGTAGCTAGACTCATGGCGGTGATCCCTTTGTAGTACATACAAATATTGATTTATAATGTAGAATACCTGAAATTTATATAATGTTATATACCAATCTTACCTCATTTTTTTAAAAAAGAACCAAAAAAAGTAAAGTACTAAGTATAAATGGAAAATCTTAACTTTGTAAACAGAAGACAAAAGAGCAAGGAAATCACTAAATAAATGCATAACCATAATAGTCAGAGGTCAAATACTGGCAGGAATTTCAACTTGGGCTGTGCAGGAGGCATGGGGAATGGGAGAGGTGGGTAAAATGACGTGTGTAAAGGTGTAGGAGAGAAAATGAACAAGTCACATGAGCAAAGCCACGTTTGATTTGTTGTTGGAGTAAAGAACTAAGAACTGAGATGCTCAAGGGGGTAAGAAAAGACAATTGGAAGGGACCTATGAAGACCAGACAAAGGAATGTAGGCATTGATATTAATTCACTAGTTCTTCACTCATTCATTCATATGTTCAGTAAATATTTTGAGCTAGGTACTCTAGTAGTCAAAGATAAATAAGTTATGACCACTTGGAAACCAAACATAAATGAGTTATGATCACTAATCTTAGATCTCATTGTTTTTTAGTGTTCACATAAACACCCCAATACATTATAGTTTTTAACAGATGTTTATGCTACCAGAAATGCAAAGCCAGGAAGGAGTTAATCTGCATGTAGAGAAGAGTATAAATGAGGAGAGGATGAAGGGATCTGGCAAGACTTTAAAACATGACTTCTGATCAGATTCTTTAAGGATTTTCTTTTTTTAACCACACAGGCAAAGGAAGGAAAGACATTTCAGTCAAGGAGAAGAATATTGATTCACTATACATTGGTTCAGCATCTGCTTTGTGTAGGCATTTTCGTAAAGTACTCTGTGTTTGTGTCACTACAAGCCTAATAAGTGAATATTTATCAAGTATGTGCCAGCTACCCAGCACTATGCTAGACTTGGATTATACAATAGACAAGATATCCCCCCTTACCTCACTTTATAGCTGGGGAAACATGAGAGGCTTAATTAAACAAGTAATTACAGTCAATTACGATCAGTGTTCTAATAAGGGAAAGCGGGCTGTTATGTCAGAACATAGAGAAGACACCTAATATAACCAAGGGATGAGAAGGAATCCTGCCCAGAGGAAGTTACATTTAGTTGAGATGTAAAAGCTAAATAAGAGTTAGCCAAGTGAAGAGGAAAGGGAGGATGATTCCAGGGAGAAGGTCTAACATGTACAAAGACTTGGAAGTAAGAGAGTATATGATGTTAAAGAAAAGGGAAGAAGTTCAGTATGGCTAAAGCATGGAAGGGAGAAGGCCAGAAGGAAAGTAGAGGAACATGCAGCTGGGGAAAAGGCAGTAGCCAATTTCAGTTTAGTTTTTATCCTAAAATCTGTGGAGAGCCTTTGAAATGCTTTTAAAAGGAGGGCCTGATAAACTGTGCATTCTAGAAGATAGATCATGTGACAAACAGAAGGATGGAAAAGAAGCAGGCTCCGAGACAGGGAGATTAGGTCAGAAACTCTTATAGGAATCCAGGAGACAGACAATGGTAGTTTACTAGGTTCATAACAGTAGAGATAGAAAGTCTTGGGCATATAAAAGAAACATCTGGTTTGGGGCTGTGTATGAAGAAAGAAGAGTTGAGGATTACTGTGAGGTTTTTGGTTTCCAGTTCCAGCAAATGGACAAATAGCAGTGCCCTTCTGTGACAGAGGGGACACAGGCTTTGCAAAATCATTGTGAATTAAAAAGAATCACATAGGTAGGGGACCAGACTCACTTAGCATAGTAAGAAATGGAGCTTTACCTGGAGCTCTGATATTTGGTTTAACTTGAGACTGCACAGGCCTTTCAATGTCAATGCGAAAGCAGCAGATTGAAAGTCAGAATCTGCCAGATTCTGAGCAGGGCTTGAAATGATATAACCCTGGAGACAGTGTGAATGGAGGATTGAAAGAGAAAATGGTCAGAGATGAAGTAGGAGATTCTTCAATTGCGCAGGTAAGCAATAATAAGGTCATAAACTAAGCCTGCCATGGTGGGAATCCAGAGGAAGGAACAAAGAGATTTAGAGGAAAGAATTAATAGATTTTGATGATAATTACATATGAGGGGGTAAGGGAAAGAGAGGTGCTGAAGACCAACAGATATTCTCGTTTGGGAGACTATAGGAGTAACAATTATATTGATGGAGGCCTCAATGCTCTTTGAGAAGGGGAGGAGTTCTAGAGAAAAAAATAACAGCTTGGGTTAGGACATGTTAAGTCTGACATACCCATGGGACACAGAAAGCACTCAATAATATTTTTGTAATCATAAGATATGTCCGGAGTTTAAGAGGGAGGTGGGGAATGGGAGACATGGTCCTGAGAGTCATCAGCATCTATTTCAGCCAAGGGAATGGATGGTAATTGACCAGGGAAGTCATATCTAGGTTGTTGTGGGTGGAGGTAGATGATTGAAATGGCAGCCACTCTAGCCTCTAAAGCTGGAGACCCACTGAAAGACAAAAAGATTTCATGACACTTGACATGTGTCTATGTGTTAGAAGAACTGAAAACTGACAAGCTGGTGAAAGGGAGACCAATTCGAAAACTCTAAGAGCAGACCAGCCCCAATATATGGTCAATTTCAACTCCATCATGAATAACACTTAATGAGGACATAAATGATGATAGGTCTTTGACCATGATGAATAATAAATATGTCAATTTTTGGTTTCTTTCTTCACACAATAATTTTTCACATAAGTTGGACTGTTGTTTTTTGTTTTTAATTTTTATTTATTTTTGTCTGTGTTGGGTCTTCGTTTCTGTGCGAGGGCTTTCTCTAGTTGCGGCAAGCGGGGGCCACTCTTCATTGCGGTGCATGGGCCTCTCACTGTCGTGGCCTCTCTTGTTTCGGAGCACAGGCTCCAGACGCACAGGCTCAGTAGTTGTGGCTCACGGGGCTAGTTGCTCTGCAGCATGTGGAATCTTCCCAGACCAGGGCTCGAACCCGTGTCCCCTGCGTTGGCAGGCAGACTCTCAACCACTGCACCACCAGGGAAGCCCCTGGACTGTTTTTTATTGAATAAAAAATACTAGATAAAAAGTGACTGTTCAGTCACTAGTAGAGTCAAGAATAACAGTAACTATTATTAGTTGGGCAAATGGGCCAGAAAGAATAGAAAAAGAACTTATAGTAAATTTGGCTGTTTGACTACTCAACTGAGAACCTGTCATAGGTCATCAATTTAAGGGCGCCTGCAGCAGTGTTCAGCTCCAAACAAGGTCAGTAAAAAATGGCAAGTGCACAAGCAAAGAGGCTTCACCTATTCATGCATAATACTCATTCCATAGCTATTTGGAGACTCTTGGGACAGCTCTGGTGTTTTAGTTTATAAGTCCTGGCTAGCATGTGTATGACATGATGACATGTCAGTGCATATGAAATGTCACTGTAAAACACTAGTTTTGAATTTAAACAGGCATCTCATTAAAATGAAAAATATACTGTAAACTTTCTAAAGAACATAAGCCTCTGTCTGATTTCTCATATCTTAGGAAAAGCCATAAACAGAAAGATATTTGTCTATATCCATGGCCAGGTATCCAACTAAGTACTGTATATTGGAGTGAGTCATTTCCCTGTAAGCAATGATTTTAAATATACTGTAATTACCATACTGCCCACGTCACAAGGAAAAAAAGAAACATCTGAGTAACATTACTGTACCTTACAAGCTGTCAAACATTCATCAATAATTTCATCGCACACTGGTAATGACCATTCAGCACTTTTACTATTACAGACCTGCCAGCTTGATCTGAACAGAAGAGAAAACATAGTAAGCTTAAGTGTTGGGTTCATAACTAGCTTTATCCCTACAATCCAGGCAAAACCCAGAAGTCTATATTTTAATTGGGTTGTTAGTGTATTTGAAAACAATATTTCTAATAAGATTATTTTTTCCAAACTCAGAAATAATGAGAGGGAAAAAAAGTTATATTTCAAAATATATTACTACTTAGTATTGGGGGGTTAGAAAACAATTACCTATTTAGTGTAAGTCAACTTAACATTCTCCTAAAATTAAGATTTTCTTCAGTGAAAAAGTACTTGGAGGAAGTGGCAGAAGGAGCTGGATTAACAAGCTAGAATAGAATAAACGGTTATTTTAATTTGTTAGGGCTGCCATAACAAAATGCCACAAACAAGGGGGTTAAATGACAGAAATTTATTGTCTCATGGTTAATGGAGGCTAATAACCCCAAATCAAGGCGCCAGCAGGGTTGGTTCCTTCTGAGGCCTATAAGGGAAGCATCTGCTCCAGGCACCTCTCCTTGGTTTGTAGATGCATCTCTCCCTATGTTTCTTCATATCATCTTCCCTCTATGAATGTATCTGTGTCCAAATTTCCTCTTTTTATAAAGACACCAGTCATACTGAATTAAGGCCCACGCTAATGACTCATGTTAACTTGATTACCTCTATAAAGACCTATCTCAAAAAGAGGTCATATATTAAGGTACTGGAGGTCAGGACTCCAACATTTTTTGGGGGGGAGAAACAATGCAATCCATAACAATGGTTAAATAACACTTTTTAGGAGAGTAAATGAATGGCTTTAAGTCCATCCATTTACCTGTTACTTGCTGTCAACTATCCCCAGGTAATAAGATAAAACAGAGACAAATTAGAGATACATTACCAGAGAGCTCAGTTGCTGAGAGAAGCAGATTGGTATGCCAGTCCAGTTCCTTCTGTACAAAAATATTAACAGGCAATTTTTTGTAGACCCACCCCATTACTGCCTCAGTAAATCTGACTAGGAAAAATATCATCTACATGCTTAGCCATCCTATATCACTTATGACCATTACAATCACCAAATTTTTAAGTTCTAGTAATATGGAACCATTGAATTCTACATTTAAATTTCTCTATCAGTGACATTCTTAGGCACTCTAAGAAAGTACCACCTCTAGAAAAATATCTTCCTCTCTAAAGCTGAACAACAGAATGATATTCCAATGAATCAAATTAAGATGAATTTGGCTTTGCAACTGAGAAATTCTAAAGAGACTTAGACTCTTTCACCCACTGACCTAGGCTCACAAAGAGGTTTATTCTGAGGAAAGGCAATAACCTTACTACAATGTTGCCATCACAGAGGCCTGATTGCTATTTCCTGCTCCACTGAATCTTCCTGACAAACACAGAAAATGAACTCTCTTCCAAAGAAATAACTCAATATATGTAAAAGGATGTCCATTTGAGAATTATTTCTAGTAGCAGAACTTTAAAGGCAACTCAATATCAATCAGCAGCTCAATATCGGTCATTATTACACTATATTTACTCTGTGAAGGATTACTCAATTATCAAAAGTAGTAAACATAAAGATTATATAGTAGTCTGACCACGTGATACTACAGTGAAACACACAGGTGGCAGCTCCATTCATGCCCACAGAGTTTTCAATCAACTTTTGAGTGTCCTGAAGGAAACAACCAGGGATCACCAGATGACAGATAATTTTCTAACATAAAATGCATAGCTCACAAAGAGAGGGAGAAAAAACTTCTTGGAGGAAAGAGACTCTGGAAGAAGAAAACTTCAAATAAAAGCTATCATTTATATCCTTAGTGAGATATGGAAAGATAATAGCAACCACAAAATAAGAATAAATATTACTGTAAAAAATTTAAAGGAAAAAATGCATTTGAAGATCTTGAAATTAAATTTTAAGGTCAAAGAAACAACAAACTCAATAGAATAGTTGGAAAAATAAGAAAATCTCCAAAAAGTAAAGCAAAAAGACAGAGGTGGGGAAAAAAGGAGAAAACATTAAGAAAGTTAGAGGATAGTTCAGGAGGTCCAACATCAGATAATAAGAGTTCCAGATAGAGATGACACAGAAAATGAGGAAGAAATATTATTTAAAAAATCAGAAAAATATCCCAGATTTGAAGGGTAGGAGTTTCACAAATTGAAAGAGTTTGTCCAATACCCACCACAATAAAAGAAAATGCATTTACAGTACAACAGATTATTATGAAATTTTGGAACACTACAGACAAAAAGAAAGACCTAAAAGTTCCAGAGAGGAAAAAAAATCAAGTTACGTGCAAAATATTAGGAATCAGAATGGCATTAAATTTTTCAAAAACAACAGAAGCTGAAATATAATGGAGCAATAACTTCAAATTTCAGAAGATGACTTCCAACTTAGAATTCTATATCTAGTTAAAATAGCCATAAATATGGGGGTCAACTCTAAAGATCTTTTCAGGCATGAAAGATATCTCTGATTTGGGTTCCCTCAGAAACAATCCCTGAGATGAGGGTTTTGGTGCAAACAGTTTATTTGCAGGTGATCCCAGGGAGCACTAGCAGGGGAATGGAGAATTCAGACAAGGAAGAGAGGGGAGCAAGAAAAGCATATTTTATTGAATAGATCCCCTCTATGAACGACTGGGACTCCATCCTCCTGAGAAACAGCAGGAGACAGGTAGAACATGCATCTTAACCATCCTTGCCAAGGGGTGAAAAAGCTGATCCATCATTGCCCGAGAGCCTCTCCTGTGTATGAACAAAGAGAAACCCTTTGATGGAGAGCCAGAAGTGCTTGTAGTCATATCCAGCAACAGATACGGAATTTTGAATATCAAAACAATCCGGAGAGGGCACCAACAATATCCGCTAAAGGTTGCAAAACACTTACTATCTCATGAAGTTATAGAAGGAGGTGCTTTTGTCAAAATGATGGAGTACACCAGAAAAGGGAAAGGCATTGCATGCAGGAAACAGAAGATGCCACTCTGGAGAAAGGTGAAGGGTTCCGCTTGGGATGATGGTAAATGAAGACCAAGATGAGAACTAGACAGCAACCAGCTGAGAGTTGAGGAGATCAGCGAACTCCAGGACAGATGTCCCCAAGGACATGAAATTGATATAATATCTGATGTGTTTCATCAGAGGAGATTAAGAAAATTTAGGGAAACATTAAAGGTAAATAAGGGATAAGTACATAGAAAACTAAGAAAACAAAATAGCAAGATAATTATTAACCTAAGTGAAAAGCAAAAAGTCATGCAACAAAAAAATAATTATAGCATATTACATGAATGAGGTACTGTTCTACATTTTTTTCTCTCGACAACTTATCATATCTGTATTGACCACATTTTGTACAGCTATATATCCTTCATAAGAATACATTATAATTCATGTAACACACCCTAATGATTGTTATTTCAGTTATCTCTGTTTTCTCTATTACAAATAATGCTGGAATGAACATCTTTGAACTTTTCTATAGGATAATTGAAATTTTCTGTATGATATATTACTAAGATGAAATTTCTGGGTCAAACGGTATACACATTTAAAGTTTTGATGGTGTTTTTTGCCAAATGCGTCTCCAAAAATTTCTTTTCAATTTATACTTCCACCAACAGTGCACAGTCCTTTTTTCCATATCTTCTCTTACAGTAGATATTATCAATCTTTTTGTGTTTTTTTCCTTTTTGACAATTAAAATTAAAAGAATAAGAGAGGGGAATTTGTTTTTTTTTCTTAATTTTACCCATGTATTATTTAATTTTGTTTCAATGCACTATTTTTAAATTAACACAAATATGCTAACACAATTGATTCATTTAATTGAATCTTCAGACTATACAGGCAAATTTTTCAAAATAGTGTTCTAAAGACAGGAGTTGTCCTTAATGCTGAATTATTTTACTCTGTAAAAATTCACAGTCTATTCTGTCATCTATAAGACAGCTGCCAAATAACCAATATAGTTATCAAGAGATTATCTTTGATATTTTAAAGGATCCATATATCTTACACTGTTCATTAATCTCTAAGTACCCAATGTTGTAAGTCCCAGATCCTTCAACCAAGAAGGGTGTGGATGTAAGGAAAAGAGAAAGATATAATTCACTTTTCTCAAATGAAATATAGGACTATTAATGAAAATTAGTGACAGTAAATGGGGAACCATATTAAATTGTGTAGATTGATGATCATTCCTTAATCTGTTCAGCCTCTTAGTTCTGTACTAAAGATTCTGTCATCCACAGGTGCAGACCCAGCTTATGGCACAGGATTTTATACACTGTCTCCTAAATTTCTAAGAGTCGCCACTCAACTTTCTCTGGTATTAAAAAGCTGTATAATTAAAACAGGTAGTTATTTGTTTGAATTGGGCATTTTTCTGAAAGGATGTGAAGCTAATTATTTTGTCCTAGGTATACAAAGATGGATCTAGTGTTTTATCACTTTCACAAAACCATGGACCATCCTCCACCAAAAAAACCAAAAAACTTAACAGAGTAACTTAATAGCAGAATGTCATTAAACTTTAGTCTTTTTAAATAACTATTGGCTATCAAACTAAGTAATTTAAGCAAAACCAAGTCACATGTATTTGGCCATTTTTTTTCCAAATTAACTATTTCAAATTTTAAAATCTCAAAACTCCTAACAGAGACTCTGAATTCACGAGCATTCCAATTGTGACTTTAGAATAGTTGTGGTTCTAATCACTGTTTTGAAATGTGTTCTGCTGATAACCTCTTCAACAAGATTCAAAATATAATCTGGCACTGTTTGCATTTGGTATATGTAGGGAATAAAGGAGCAGAGCAACTTCTCTGCCCATGCAGTAAACCTTGCATCACTTCATTATTAAAGGGATGCTGTTGAATAAAAATGCATGGACACAGAAGACAGAAGCATGGGAAGAATATAAACTGGAAACCTGGATACTGCAAAGAATCAGAAAGCACATGAGGGCCGGGAAGTGCTTTCCCATTCTTAATGGCCAGACCTGTATCGGAATATTCATTCCATCCTGGACTCCATAGGAACATAGAGATGTTGGAGAAAGCTGGGAGATGAGCCCTCACAATGATTAAGGGGTTGGACTAAGAAAGAAATGAACAGATTGCTAAACTTGGAAAAGGTGGGAGCTCTATTTAAAAATGGCTTCCATGTAATGGGACCAATTAATAGACAAAAATAGAAACTCGGCTGCTTTTCAGTCCCACTGTGAGCAGAATAAGAGAAAACAGGTGGAACTAAAAATGAGGGTTGAGGCTGCCAACTGTTTAGCAAGTCAGGAGCAGCAGTGTGTATAGCAACCAGTTATGATATTTCATTCCACACAATCTGTAAAGTAGGGCAATGGTGGAGGTAAATGTGTCATCACCACCAGAAGCTAAAACAATGAGCGTTTGGAAGGAGGGAGGAAATATTCCTAAAGTCACCAAGCCTAAATCCCCATTCCAGACCATCACAATAACTTAGGTGGCAATCCTAATGGATAAATTAAAATAGGCCTGGGGCTAAGCTGCCTGGGTTTGGCTTTTCCATACTAGCTTTGTGTCCTTAGACAAGGTGCTTTATCTATCTGTCCTTCCATTTCCTCATCTGTAAAAAGGGGGAATTCATCGTGTTTACCTTATGGAATTGTTGAGAAGATTGACGGGTTTAATGGTGGGTTTGGGGAGAGGAGGATACTCTTGTATTTGTTACTATTACTAATCCTCAATCAGAAGGCATGCAAGTTGGAGGAGTATATTTTGGGTGAGGATTAATTGATTTAGCTTCACATTCTAATATTCATAACTCTCTCTTCACCAGCATTGGCAGGAAGTATGCTAATTGTAGATATTTATTTTGCTGATGATGACTCTGAGGCAGACACCATGAGACTCTCAGGTATGAATCGTGCAAAATACATTCACATATATCGAATACTTACAATTTAGTTGTCTAATTCTTTACGACTGGTGACCTACGTTTATTTGATACAATAATTCTTTCTTTATAAGATATTATATTAACTAGGACATTAATTTCTAGTCATAATATGTAATAAAGATCACTTAATACATAATATATATCACTTAATCAAAGGCTGACTACAGACCCAGAGTAGTTAGGCCTGGCCCTCGGCCAACTACCCTGTATATTCCCCTTTGCTGCTTTGTGACTGATGCCAAAGCAGTTTCTTCATTCAGTAGAGAAAATGCCTACCCACAATTTTGACCAGGTTGCCTAATGCAAAAATCGGTTAAGGAAAACAACACCCAATATAAAAGGGCTTTATTGATTTGGGGAAACTAACTCTTTTGATGTATTTATTAAAAAGCTATGGATAGGCATGGCTTAGGGAAAAGAAAAAGAAAAACCCTCCAGCAATTTTGTGTCACACCTCTAAAAGACCGTAATCTAATGAAAATGGTAGGACTGTGTTGGGTAATTAAAACTACTTTAAGACTCTTGATATTTAGGTCATTAAGAACAGAAAAATAATGTAAACTACATTCCTTTTGTCTGTCAGTTTGCTGTGTGATTTTGTCAATTGTTCAATCCAGATTTAAGGTAAATAAATCCTATTCTATTGCACACCTACTCTGCACACAGAAATGGCGTATTCGTACCTTTATGGTAATGATTTAAAAACTGTTCTGCTCATATGCACAAACACACAAACACCTCTCTATGCGATTTTCCTTCTCACAATCATATGAAAAAATAAGTTTAAGAAAAGTGTCTTATGATTAGGCAAAAATGTTACATAATTTGAAGTAATTTCAGTAGACTGAAGATCTGAATGAGAGCTAATGAATCCAGCATCTTTATTTTTAAGCAAAAACAGTCCTTGGCTTCTGTTAGTTGACCAAAGTGGTGGAGATAAGCCATACCAGTAAGGGATAACCCCACCTTGATGAAGAGAACTGAGTTCTTAGGTATCTGAGCCCAGATCTGTCCCTGAATACCACACAGCAATAGAGAAATCTGGGTGGTGCTCTATCTATTTACACACCTAAAGTACATAACTCTGAAGATGAGCATTTTAAATATATTTATAGAGATGAACATAACTTTCAATAATACTTTCACCCAGCTCTCTCAGTCCAGTGAGACTGAGATTTATTTCTACGTTTAGAAATACTCCTTCAGAGAGTTTAACATATACTTTTCTATAATGTAGTAAATGATACCGTGAATCAGGCCAAGAGACAAAAGTTGATGAAAAATATTTTCAACACATATGACGGACCAAAGATTAGTATACTTGATATACTCAGAGCTTCTATACATATGATAAGTAACATAATAAAAAAATTAGCAAATGATGTAAAGTGATATTTAATGTAAGAATAAACATGTATAACCAATAATAAAGTCATGAAAAGATACTCAATCTCACTAGCTGTCACTGAAATGCAAACTGAAACAATGAGATGCCATTTTTCAAACATCAGACCAATCAAAAAAAATCGTGTTTTAATAACCAGTGCAGGTGACAATACAGAAAACCTAACACTCTCAAGAATCGCTGATGAGACCAACTATGATCAATTATAACATTCTTTTTGGAAAGTACTCCAGCAATATTTACTGAAAATTTTAAAATACAAATCTGCAACCCAGCAAAGCACTTTGGGAAATCTGTGCTTGGAGTGGGTATTTGTCATCTCAACTTCCTGGTATTCATTCCCTTTTGTCAATAACTTCACCCCAATTATCCTGTGGATAACCACACTTTCTTCATTTTCAATCCATGTTTTTTGGTAAGGCTAGTAGCCTCACACTCAGGTCCAGAGGGGAGCATGTGGCCTATGCTTGGCCATAGAGTGCTGGCTCCTGACCACAGTGACTGGTTCAGGGATGAGCCACCAGGCCAATGAAAGCCCTACCAAGGATTTCTAATAAAACTACTGGGGGGAAAAAAAACTCTCTTAGCACCGTTGAATGAGATTTAAGACTGCAACTGATGACAGCTATTTTGTCAGTAAAAGAAGAAAGACTGCCTGAGAAGTAAGCTTACAGAAAAGAAAGCTGAAACAAGAACCAGTGGGAGACAGAATACTGAAGACACCATTTCAGTCCCTGGATCAAACAGCACCTGAAGCCCATAGTCATCTGGACTTTTCAACTACCTAAGCCTCTTGAGCTGAATTGATATTGAGCATCCTTTCTATGGAATATTATGCAACTTTTAAAAAACAAGGCAATAGAGCTACACATATTAAAAAGAGTTGGCAAATGTTTTCTTTATAGAGCTAGATAGTAAATATTTTTGGGTCTGCTGACAAAAGGGGTCTGTCACAACTACTTAGCTCTGCCTTTGGAGTGCAAGATAATCACAGACAACGCACTTAGCATGGCCCAATTTGGCCTGTGAACCATAGCTTGCCTACCCTTAGCCTAGGAGAATGTCCATGATAAATCATTACAAGAAAAATGATGTCATTTTAATCAAAGAATTTATTTAAAGAACAACCTGCATATAAGTATATATTAAAAGTACGGTGAAAACAATGGAATAATATATACCAATCTGTTATCTCTGATTACCTCAGGTGGGGTAGGAGGGGGTTTCAGAGGAGGATTTGAGCGAGATTTAAATTTGAATCCTTTTCTTTCTACATCTCTATAGTATTTGACTTGTTAAAATGAGAATACATTACTTTTTTAATTTAAAAACATCTAATGACATCAAAGAAGAAGGAAGTTATCAAACAGCTTTAAAGAAATGTAGTCCCTAAATATTAACAATCAATTTAGCATCATAATTAGGCTAGAATTAGGGAAACTCCTGAATATCCAACCTGCCAGCACCTTTTAGCACAGGGCAACCAGCCTCAGTTTAACAGACCCATTTTATAGATAAGGCCTGAAGAGGTAGGGTGCCTTGCTGAAGTCACAGAGCTAATTAGCGGCAGAGCCTCATCTAGAAATGAAGCCTTCCAACTACCAGCGGATTCTTCTTTCTTCACATATTACAGGTCCATAGATGCTGTTACCCTTTCTCATCTGACGTTAATGCATAGAAAATAGATGCCTCTCTTAATATAACATGAATATGTTTACAGCATCCAGCTCCAAGCAGCTCTGCCTTCAAATATTTCTGCACCACAGTCAGGATTTCTCTTCTGTAAATTGTTAGCACTATTTTTAGGAGCCCTTTTCTCTGGCAGATCCAGGCGCTCTCGCATTTGAGCCTGTCATCTCTCCAGTGTGTATTTAGTAGTTTCAGCGCTCTGCTCACTGTTTGCATATCATGACACCCGGGCAGAGTTCAGCAATACAGAACGTCTTATCTATTTCCTCTTAATCCATTTTAAATTCATCCTGAACCCATCAGAGCAGGAGATGGAATGAGAGTTTTATAATTACCTTTTGCAAACAGAACATTAAATTATTATACAGTGGAATCCTCTAGTTTCTTGGACATAAGATGGCCTTCTCTTGCTAGTGAATGAATGTGCCTATCTCTATAAGTACACATATGTACTTTAGAAATCAACCCTGTTAGCTTGAAGTTATTGATCAATTTTGGTAGATTACTGCAATAGATTCTTAAAGTGCTTTAAGATTAAGAGATGTGCTTGGCTTTCTTCTGTCATGTATCTCAAAGGAAAACCATGAGACAAGACACACAATGAAAAACAGCAGGTAATACCATATGAGACTCCTTATTAAAAACATAAAGTGCCTTTCACTCCTGCTTTTATTAAGTCTACTTTTCAAGCTAAATGGGGGTTAGGTGAGGCGATTATAATACAAGTCACATCTAACTATTTCATTATCCATGTCCTACAGCAAGATAGCCCCCTGAATACCTTTGAAAGCTCCAGAGTGATGGCAGCAGGTTGAATATAATGAACAATGTTACAAATGCGGACATGAGAAGGCAGGACTGGTGGGGATGGAATCTCCTATAAATTGCGAGGCTGTAATTACTGAACACTGGCTAGGTCTCAGGTGACTCTGAACACTGGAAACCATCTTTAGCGGATTATATTTTTCTCAGCTAGTTAAAATGAAGCTAGTCAGAAGGACTGAAATTTATAAGGCATAATAGTGTATGTCTTACCAAGCAAAGGTATGGTCGGCTTTTATCACTCTAATTTTTGTCTAGTTTCTAAGACCATTCCACTGGGCATCGTGCACCTGAATTAAAATTGGATTGAAAAATATTTTTATATTCTTCTATCCTAGGGTTAAATTGCTATAAGTTTTATTTTCAAAGAAGTGAGTAGTCTAATTTTTGGTGGAGGGGACGCCAGCTTTATGAGTCAGCACTTTTTCTAAATATCTTATTTGAAAAGATCACTAAATTAAAGATGGAAGGAAGGGAAATGCATGAAGAGAGAGGCAAGGAATGAGTGGGAAAGGGGGAAAAGTATAAATGATAGTTACGATGAAACGTGATGGAAACCGGCATAATCAGATCCATTTCCTTGATTCACCTTATCCATTTAACCCAAAACAACAAGAAAAATGAACGCTGCTGACAAGGCCCACTTTAATCTATTTTGATCCCTGGTCCAAATTTTAGAAGGCAGGGGAGTTAGTACAGATTTATTAACGAGCTTGAATTAACTCTGTTAGCTGGCCTCATGCATGGATAAACCAGAATCCAGGTGAGCATAAACCTGTTTTCTTGCCCTGGATCTTACCTGGATAAAATTCAATTCATTTCAATTCAGAGAACACAGCTCAGGCAAGACCACACCCAGTAGGACAAACGCAGGCCTGCTGTAAATCACAAAACAGCCTCTACCCTTATCGCCCATCCTTTGGTAATATGGGAATCTGGTTAAAGAGAACACCATAGCATGGAGAGCAATGTCACAAAAAGCACAACCTAAGGAGGACGTGTGGAAGAGGGTGCTGTTACCAGGGAGTTAGTCCCAGGCCACCAATCCCTCACTGGTCCCTGTGAGCAGCATGGAAAGGCAAATCACCATTTCCATTCATTGCCTTTGCTTTGGCATCCCCTGATGTTGCCACCTCAATTTCTCCTCCCACCTTCTGTTCCCTCAGTTACTGCCCCTGGCCCAGAGCCTGAGGTCCCAGGCATGGGCCCAGCTGACCACAGCCCAGTGGTGCATCCCCACTTCTGTTAGCTGCTAAGGTGACAGTGCCCAGCCACACACTGACACAAAGAAGCAGTAGGCAAGTGAGCATAGGTGTGTCAGCTGGTAGGGGTTCTCCCTCACGTGGTCTTACAAATGGCGTCAGTGTCCAGATGACTTCAGCCCACCCCAGAGGTGCTCTGTGCCAGTCCCCACACAGGCCTATGCCTTCCTGCATCTCTACCGGTGGGGGTAGGTTCTCTGGCTGAGGAGCAAACTTAGTCTGGGCTCAGAGCAGGCCATGAGGTTCAGCAGTGACCCTCAAGATGGGGGGTAGGAGTCAGAGGATAACCACATCAGTTTCCTCAGCCCTCAGAGCTCTAAAGGATGCTCCGCAGTCTCTCATGGGGTCCCCAGTGGGGGCCCACAGCAATGCCATTCTCAGCCTTCCTGTCTTGCCTCATAATGTCCTAGGATCACTTCCTAAATAAACTACTTAACTTGAACCACCCTCTCCAGGTCTGCTTTACATGGAACACCATCGAAGAGCCTTGGCACTGCAGCTACATCCCACCCAAACTAGAGCTGCTCCTGACTCCAAAGACCCATCTCTGATCTCCCAAGGAAGCAAAAGATGCCCTTTGTTAATGAAATGGCTACTTCTACCAGGACAAAGCCAATTGTTCCACCAGACGGGATACAGGGGAAACTGCAGCGAGCTGGGGCAGAGTAGGCTCCTCCAAAGTATCCTCTTAAGAGAGTGGTGCCTTTGGGCCCTTGCTCTAGTGCTGGCATTTCACCCCTGAGTGATGTAATCCAAAATTCACTGCACTCAGAAGGGAACAACAGATGCTGTTGAGTGACTTACAGTGTGCTGCCCTAGATTTCACTGCATTGTGAAATTTGGAAAAAGATTCGCTTTAAGCCTGAATATAAGATATGAATAATGTAACTGCACTTTACCACAATTCTGTTACTGTACCACCGTAACAATCAGAAAAATAGAACCCAGTGCACCTTGCCACCCCCAGTGGCCTCCAGCAATCCAGTTTCCCATTCAGGTCCTTGTTTCTTTATTAGTAAAGTCCAAATGTAATGTTTTGCAGAATAAACATGCTATATGTGCTGAATTGAATAGATGGCCATGGGTCTTTCTCTGACTATGGTATGTGGTGAAATGGTCTATGGTGATAGACTCTGGTGGGATGTTTCTGGATCCTGTCCATGAGGCTGAACCACTGGCTAGCAGTTCTGCCTGCAAGAAACATAAGAGTCCAAGGGGATGTGTGACAGGAGCAGAAGCACTGGGGTGAGCAACCACAGGCTATGAGATGTACAACTGGGTTAGAGGAGTCAGTTCAGGAACTAGACCCAGGCCAGTTCAAAGACCCTCTCCCCTTGGGATCTGAGCAGGCTTAAGGGAGGGCTGCACTACCTGTTCATCAGGGTAAGAGGGGAGGGGCCCTCTTCCCAGCTTCATCTTCTCTGTTTCAGTAAGAAGAAAGATCCCCCTGCCCACTGCCGTATCACAAACCTCCGATGGAATGAAGGATCAAACACTGGATTAAGGAATTACCAGAACCACTACCATTCTGAGGCTGCCATTACTGAGGATCCCTGCAAATCTGGGAAGTGGGCCAGTTTCATCCTCAGCTTCCTCAACTACTCTTCTTTAAGGCCCCCTCCTCAAGCCTTGGCATACTCAGTGCCCCTCTACCTCATCCCTATCCCCAAGCTCCTGGATCAGGATCATAGAATTTCAGAGTTACTCACTGAGCAGCTACTAAGCTCTGTGTCAGTAAAAATACACAGTCCCTGACTTCATAGAAATTCTGTCTACTGGAGAGGACAACATTAATCAAAGGCTCACACTAATAAATGCTACATGGCACGCATGGAAGAGGTTGTGAAGAGTCTGCTGTCATAAGAAGTACAATGAGGAAACTGCTTAACAGAAAAGTCAGAGAAAACTGAGCAGGTGATGGCTGAACTGAATTCTCAAAGAAAGTTAGGTGCTAAGAAGTGAAGGAGGACTTCCCTGGTGGCACAGTGGTTAAGAATGGGCCTGCCAGTGCAGGGGACACGGGTTTGAGCCCTGGTCCAGGAAGATCCCATATGCCTCGGAGCAACTAAACCTGCATGCCACAACTACTGAAGCCCGTGCGCCTAGAGCCCGTGCTCCAGAACAAGAGAAGCCATAGCAATGAGAAGGCCGCACACCACAATGAAGAGTAGCCCCCGCTCACCGCAACTAGAGAAAGCCCACACGCAGTAACGAAGACCCAATGCAGCCAAACAATAACTAAATAAATGAATAAAAATAAAAAAAAAAAAGAAGTTAAGGGCTAGGAGCAGGATGTGGCATGGGGATGAAGAAGAGCATTCAGGCAGAAGTAACTACATGTGCAAAGATCCTGTGGCTAAAGCGGTGGGAAGTCACTGAAGTGTTAAGAAGTGGCCAGAGGAGAGAGTTGGGTGGAGAAAGAACCTACTCAGATTTGTGTTAATAAGACTACATTGGTTGATGTATGAAAAATGCCTGGAAAGAGCAAGATGGGATGCAGACAAAGCAATGGGCAGGCTACTGAAGTGGCCTGGAAGAGGGGTTAGTGGCATGATGTAGGGGAGTGGCAATGGGGTTAGAGCCAAAAAAACATTTTTGAGATAAGTTAAGGAGGTAAATAATTGGGACTTGGTGATGGATCAGAAATGAGGACTGAAAAAGAGGCAGTAGAAAGGGTTCAGGCTTGCATAACTGGGTGGATGGTGGGGCCACTCACTGAAACAGAGAACCAGAGAAGATCAAGTTTGAAGGGGAAATTCATGAGTTTGATGAGGATATGATGAGTCTGAGGTGCCTTCCGGACATCTAAGTAGAGACGACAACTTGACAGTGAACTAATGAATCTGTGAATCACCTACTACAAGTCTTCTGAATATAAGAGTCTCTTCTACCACACTCCCTGTGGATGATTGCCTAACCTCATCTTGTACATTCATTCCCATAAGGCATCTCAGTCCAGGGCTAGATGGTTCTTACAGAAGGAGAGCATTTTTTATGCTACTTCCAAATCTACAAATCCCACTCTTGCCCTGATTCCACCCTTCTCAGACACCCAAAGTGAAAACAGCCTAGCTTCTCTTCCATAGGATATGTAAAGGTGGTTAGCATGGATCTCCTCCCCTAGGCAAAGTCTTACAGCCTGTAGATGTTCTCTGTTCTTTCATGTTTACCCTGCTCCATAATTTCTGACCCTCCACCATCTGAGTTGCTATTCTCTGACTGGATTCCATTTGGTTGACCTGTTTCATAAATGTTCTGTCCCTTCCCCCCACCCCGACTTTGCTCCCCAGCAAGTCTGTCCCCTTAAGGCTCTGTTCTTGACAGTCATGATTTCAGCACAAGTCTAAGAGGGCACAACTATACACAAAGGTCGGATGTTACCTTTTTTTCCAGATGAATCACAAATATCTACAAAGAATTTGTTATAATCATCTGTAAGGAATCCTAGGGACATGATCCCCTAAGTTTTCCAAACAGCCATTAGAATGTACCTGCTCAGCTGAGTCTCTTGAATTAGAGGTTCTAGTTCTTTGAGGAGCCTTGAACTCCTTTGAGAATCCGATGAAACCTGTGCACCCACCCACAAAACGCATGTATTCACATCCATAAAGAGTTCCACATGAGATGCCGAGGTCAGTGTTCTTCTGAAGTCTGTCTCTGGAACCAGGCTTAGAGTCCCATATTTCCATTTAAATTCCTCCTACAGCATCCTCTCCCCCAACCCACTAGCATATTTACTCCATTTCTCTCAAGCTAAGGGTCCAGGCACAAAACTAAATCCATGACTATCATACAACTGGAACTCGGAGAGACAATTTCATTAGCTCTAAGAAAAGATTCTGCCTTGCTGAGCACCGTGTCACTGAAGCCCAAATCTTCTTCATGGAAAATACTAAGCAAAATCAGCTTTTTGTTTCTCACCATGCAACAAGAACCCACATATCTAAAGTATCTTGCTACATTAAGTGACCTTCCCACAGCACCTTCAAAGTGTTTGAATTTCCTTGAGAACTTTTCAAAGTTCTAGTTGGAGTAGAGGAGGTTTTAATTACTGAGAATTGGGTAAACATGCCTTCAGAAAAAGCTGTCTCTCTGGATAGAATCATTCAACTGGAATGCTTATTAAGACTGTGGCTACAGCTCCATTTCTTTTACAGCATGAAAAAAACAGCTGATTTCAATCTCCAGTGCCTCGATCAGATAGTCAAATAAGTTAAGTGACAAAGGAGGTTGAAAACATCTTACAACTCTGTGAAGCATGTGTGCTAAGCATGATTACATAATGTTTTAGCAACCTACATTCACGGTTGCTTATTCACTCAGGCTGGAGGAGATTGAGAAGCTATGATTAGGGGTAACGCCTTGTCTTTTTTGTTGTTGGTTTTTACAAAACATTGTACAAGCACATGTGTATGTGCATGCTCTTTTTTTTAACATTTATTGAAGGTCTACTGTGGGCAATGTGAGGTACTCAAAGATGAATTAGATGTCATTAATGATAATCTTTTATATTCTGGTTGGGGAGATAAGACTCAAATGCAGTACAATTGTTTCAAATCAAATGCTATAGGTATTCAGAAAAGGAGAAGAGTTCTTTCACAGGAGATTTACCTTGTTTGAAAATTAGATATTCTTGGGACTTCCCTGGTGGTCCAGTGGTAAAGAATCCGCCTTCCAATGCAGGGGACGCTGGTTCAATCCCTTGTCAGGGAACTAAGATCCCACCAAGCCGCGGGGCAACTAAGCCCGGGCGCCACAACTACTGAGTTCCCATGCCTCAGTGAGTAGAGCCCCCATGCCACAAACTACAGAGCCCATACTCCCTGGAGCCTGCGCACCACAACTAGAGAGAGAAAAAACCCTCATGCCACAACTAGAGAGAAGCCCCCATGCCACAACGAAGAAAATAAAGAAAGAAAAAAGAAATTTAGATATTCTTTCATCTGTGATTAGCAAATGAATTGCCCCCAATTCTTCTTTTTTTAATCAATCAAAAGCCTTGGGAGGGAGGGGAGGAGGAACAAAACAAAAAATTTAGTAAAATACCATCTGTATGTCCTAATGAAGTCGATACCCCTCAGCTAAATAAATAAACCAAACGGTGAAAATAAGCAGCATCTGCACATTTAGCATTCACCTACAGGCATGAGCTGAAATTACACGGGAACTAAAATCTAGCACTGCTCATGTTAATAGAGGGCACAGCTTTTGCCAAATTCATTCCTAACGATATTTCACTGAAAATAACAAAATTGCAGCAAAACCCCACACTAACAGGCCCCGCAATAAAGATACAATGTAATTGACTCCTTCCCTCCACCCAACCCTGTTCGCAGATCTGGTCGCCTACAGTTCTTCTATGAGGAGGGAAGGAATGGAGTGGAATGAGAAGGGGAACGTGGTTTCCTGGAAGTAGCAGGCAGCCTCTTCCTGGGAGGTAGGGAGGAAGAGAGTGGTTCCCTGGATCCCCAGGGTTCTCCTGGCTCAGTCTCCCCAGATGAGGCCAATGAAATGGGCACAAATTAACCAGGGGATTTCCTGGAATTGCTGCTGCTGTCAGAGAACTCATAGCCTTTCATAGAATGCTGGATCACTGCCAGTGATACAGCTTAAGTCAGAGAGGACGACCATCACTAGGTGGCATCACACTGCAAGGGGAATGCAGACAGATTTGGATCCCTCAGCTAAATCCCACAAACTCTGTGGCAGCTAGCTGAACAAGCTCTCCACCCTCGCTTTATTAAGCTCATGATATCTTGAACCTTCACTCTATAGAACTGAATATTTTGGACCCCACTTATCAGGTTTGGGCAGGGTTTTACTTGGTGCAATATCTTCTAGGTCATCGTTTTTACAAAAACAAATTTATGAAAAGGTCAGCTATAGCTTGTAGGAATGATGAACAACTCAAACAGAAACTGAAATCTGCAATATTTTATGAAGGAGATTTGGAGGCAAGAAACAATATTGAATGAGAAGTGTACAAATATGAAAGTTTCATTTTATTCAGGTTTTTAAACCATATCTAGGCACTTCAAAAGTCTGCCATTATAAGCTCTAAAACATTCAAAAGCAACCATTATCTAAAAACACAGCTTAAGAAAAGAAAACATTAGTGGGAGGGAGGGAGACGCAAGAGGGAAGAGATATGGGAACATATGTATATGTATGACTGATTCACTTTGTTATAAAGCAGAAACTAACACACCATTGTAAAGAAATTATACCCCAATAAAGATGTTAAAAAGAAAAGAAAAGAAAAATTAAAATTATGGGGCAAATTTTAATTCTATAAAACCAAGATCCCAGATATCCTAAAGAGATTGTGCCCAGGGGATACACACACACACACACAGACACACACACAGACACACACACACACACACACACACACACACCCTCAAGCCAGATTTCATGTGATCATGAAGTGTAGTTTCCTAATCTTTGAAATTTCAAGGTGTGTATTTTACCTTAGTGGTAGAACTAGTTAATTCAATAACTATTTAGGTAGCACCAACCAAACCATTTAAACATTGTAACCAGAAATTTTTATATAAAGATTTTTAAAATTGAATGAAAACAAAAGATCATCACCCATGTCAATCCTACTTTGCCTACTGACTGCACTGCAGTTTATCTACAGATTTGCTTCTCCTTCTCACCCCTGTTCCCCCAACACACACAACAGCAATGCAGCTTAGTGCTATAGGCAAAGCAACAAAGTAACAGCCCAGAGCAGGTAGGAAATGTGATTAGAGTTATTTATAAAGTATTACCCCTGGCTTATCTTTTAAGAAACCTCTTTTCATAGAGCACAGACTTGTGGTTGCCAAGGAGGAAGGAGGGAGGGAGAAGAGGGATGGACTGTGAGTTTGGGATTAGTAGATGCAAACTATTATATATAGAATGGATAAACAACAAGGTCCTACTGTATAGCATGGGGAACTATATTCAATATCCTATGATAAGCCATGATGGAAAAGAATATGAAAAAGAATATATATATATATAACTGAATCACTTTGCTGTATGGCAGAAATTAACACAACATTGGAAATCAACTATACTTCAATTAAAAAAAACCTCTTCTGTTATCAAACAATGAGGCATCAGAGGTATAAAGAAGGGTTCTGCTAGCGTACCATGAAGGATTCTGTTAATGTACTGATGAGAACTTTGACATAGCTAACGAAGACTTCAACATTTGAAGGAATAGAAACATTTCTTATTAGTGCTTAAGATGAGCATTTCTGGTGACTGAAAAACTTGAACCTCCTCACTAGCTTCCGTGGCTCTTGTGACTACATCACTCAGTCAAGAGCACTGCAAGAACTATGTGGCCACCCTTTTTGCACCATCTGGTACACTGCAGTTCTGAGAAAGGGGAGTTAATTGGCTATATCTGAGCAGTCACAAGATTTATAGGTTTGATTATCCAAAAGAGACGCTTTTACCCTGATATATATGGCGTTTTCATTGTGGTATTAATAATAATAAAAGCATGCCAAATGAATGAAAAAGCATCATTATAAAAGAGATTTGTTTGTGCAGTGAAACCGTATGGGTGGCTCGTGGTTCCCACAATGAAGATGTAACTATTTTCATATACAAGTTATTAGCTCAAGTTGTTCTTTATTATACAATAACTCTACTCCTATAGCAACAGAGTCGCAGAAGAAAAATAATTATGCCTGGGTGTGACGTGCCAGATGTTTTTAAAGTAGAGGTGGCAGTTTAATTCTAAGCCAGTTTAAATGGTTAGATAAAAGCAGTCCCAGAAAAAAAAAAAAAATTTCTTCTAGACCAGCACTATCCAAAAGGAATATATGCAAGCACATATCTAATTTTAAATTTTCTGGTAGCCACATTTTTCAAAAGTAAAAAGAAACAAGGGAGCTTGATTTTAATAGTATGTCTTAACCCAATGTATCTAAAATATTGTTTCAATGCGAAATTAGTATAAGAATTTATTAATGAAATATTTTACATTCTTTTTTTCCTATTAAGTTTTCTAAATCTGATGTGTATTTTATACTTACAGCACATCTCAGTTCAGACTAGCTGAATTTCAAGTGCTCCATAGCCACATAGAGCTAGTCGCTACCATAATGAACAGCACAGTTCTAGACTTTTCCCTTACTTACATTTAGAACTATAGTTAATCCCTTCCATGCATTTTATAAAAATATTCAGAGAAGATGACTCTGGCAAGGCTCTCCACAATTCGTTAATCACTCAGAAATATCTGCACGTGTCCTCTTCACAGCGGGCAGCTGAGTACTTTCATTCAATCAAGACGATCACAGTTCTAAGTTCAACCCAGAAAACATATTTTTAAAAAACTTTAAAAATCCTGGAGTCCAGTAACTATGCCTTGGTTACTTTGTCTATCTATAGGAAGGAGGAAAACCCAGAGATCAGAGGAGGCAAAGCTCTACGTGGCGTGTTCCACATCCTTACCTAGCTGTGGGAGGGAGAAGCATGTTGCATGCAGTTGTAGTGAAAATTAAAAGGAATAATGTGTGAAACGCATCAGGTCCCTCAAATGTTGGCCTAGTCGGGAATTACCAAAGGAAGAGAAGGCTCTGTCCCTGCCCTCAAGCTCTAGATGTAACTGGATCCAGGGTGATAGGACAGAAACCATGACACTGGAAGAACCCAAACAGAGCCCAAGGAAGCGGAAGGCTGGGTTAAGCCACAGAATGTGTCTAGGTGTGGATACATGTGGTGTTGTCTGCCACTAACGCCTAACTCCTAATCTGCCCATGGAACACTTACTTGTGGATGAAATTAAGTGGGTTTTTGTTCATGTGTTTGTTTTCAAGTAAGCATCAGCCTTGATGCTTTTATGATGCCATAAAAGAGCAACTTGCAGCCTGAGATGGAAAGGAGAAGAGGCCTGGAAGAGGAAGAATTGTCCCACTTTTTTTTGACTAGGAGATGGTACTAAGTTCACCAAATGTGTGGGTGTGTTTTTTCTTTGTGCTTTACCTGAAAGTCATCTCTTACTCCCTGTCTACTACCTGTTGCCAGCATACAGAACTCAGGCCTGGGGAAATGGCCCAGCTTTGCATGCCCTGAAGACCTCTCTGCTGGTGAGGCAATGCAGAATAAAGGGAATTCATAAATTCTGCATGTTTGTCAAATGTGAATGGTGCAAATTCAGCTGAGTTAATAATAAAAGGCTATGAGAGAGATGAGTCAGATAGGGTTGGAAAGAAGAACTGGGATAAGGCTCATGCCCTGTTCTGTCATAACGGTATTTCTCCCAGCTACCTGTGCTCTGGAGTTAGCTCACAACCAAGACCTTTTATGCTCTCCCCATGAGACAGAGCTCATGGAAGAAATAATTCAACCAATTCCAACTAGAAACACAGCAAGTGGGGTGCTATCAGTGTCTTCGTCAGTTCAGACTGCTATAACAAAAGTATCATAGACTGGGTGGCTCAAAGAACAGACATTTATTTCTCACTGTCTGGAAGCAAGAAATCCTAGATCAAGTCACCAGTAGATTCAGTGTCTGGTGAGAGCCTGCTTCTTCATTGCAGCCAACTTCTCACTGTGTCCTCATGGCAGAAAGAGGGCTAGAAAGTTCTCTTGGTTCTCTTTTATAAGGGCACTAATCCCATTTATGGCGACTCCACCCATGACCTAATTACCTCCCAAAGGCTCCATCTCCTAAAACCATCACATTGGGGGTTTGGATTTCAACATATGAATTTTGGGAGGACACAAGTGTTCAGTCCGTAATAATCAGTAATCCCCAAGGATATAAGCTCCCTGAAGACAAAGCTTTTGTTTGTCTTGATAACCAGTGCCTAGGCTTAAAAGACACTTTAAAGGTGCTTAATAGTAAGTGCTTAAATATTAATTGAATAAAGGAAGAAAGGGAGACCAACAACTGTGGGTTTGGAGTATCAAGGCTGGCTAACATTTTAATGTCCCCAGAGGCAAGACAAAGGACCAATCAAAACCTACCAAGGCCAAAGCCAAGGCCAAGCATGAGAGCAGATGGGAGAGAGGTCCATGTAGGCACTACAGAAAGAAATGCAGACTAGAAGAAATTTGGGAGCTATCATTCCCAGCTTTTAAATACAAGTAAATTCATCTCATTTGTGGATCAATTTTTTTCCACTTTTCCTCTATTGATTTATCACTTTTGTTAAGAATCTACCCTGAACTCTAATCACTTTACTTTCAGAAGGCTAATCTTAAATTCAGCCCAGAGGTCATTTTTAGTTACTCTTAATCATACTATCTTCCAACAAGCTAAATAAGTTCTCTCCATCTTTGATGTTTATGGTGTTCAAATATTTGTAGACCATTATGACATCTCCCACTAGTTGCTGCTGAGTGAGGCTTTAAGGATTAGAAACATTTAGATCCTTTAAACCCGGAAAGTGCCTCAAATCAATGCTCCCATTACTCTAACCATTTCTGACGCTCTTCTTGAGAGTGTCTTCAGGGTTACTGTACATCTCTACACCACTAAGTCTGCAGCTCAATTTGATGTTCCAAAGTCATATAATGACATATTTTTCTTGGATCATCTGCATCAAAATACCCCAAGAGTAATTATTTAAAATCAGATTCTTCGATCACACAACCAAACCTAATGAATCAGAATTTCTGGGAGGTGGGTCCAGAAATTCAAAATGTTAACAAGACACAGATTTTTTTGGACACACTGAACCTTGAGAGTCATCTACAAAAAGTCATTACTGAGAAATTCTTAACATAAAATATGAATACCTTTCCTATATAGGTGCCTAGTATTTGTGACCATCCCACAAGTTAAGGCAATAGGGAGAAAGCAGAAAGGATCTCAGACATTCAAGACAGGAGACAAGCAGCTTTGGCTATATTACTTGTAGTATTTTTCTCCATTACATTACAACTTTCAGCTACTCTTTTGTTTATTTCAAGTTTGTGGAATTGGATTAATCATATTTGGGCTTTTTATGACATACTTTCATCATTGGTTCCTGTGGCTCTTATTTATTTGTTTGTTTGCTTGCTTGCTTATTTAAAATATAATGAACACCAGTGATCCCACAGCCTAACATAGAAATTAGAACATTTACAATAACTTGCATCCTCCTGTGTGATCTTTTATCTCTTGTCTCTCTGTCCCAGTTCTCCTTACTATATAGTCTACAAGTGCAAATTCAGGGGCTGGCAGGGTTTATGCTGGGATATTTTATAAGGTTCTTCCTTCCTACTGAAAAAACTTTTTTGAAAAAAAAAAGAAGCACATAAATTATTCAATTTGGATAGAACACATAGGCTTTAAAGGGAGAGGAAGCCTGAAAAATAGTCTAAAGTCAGATTACCAAGAACTTATGCTATACTAATGAATTTGGACTGTCATTTTAATAGTGTGAAGTCACTGTGTATTTGATTGTTCTTCAGGAAGATTCACTGATCAGTAGTACATAGGCGTGGAAATGAAGAGAAACAATAAGCCGAACAATGGCTAATAAGCTGTGTTTTCAACAAATGAGTATTAAGTGTCTACTGTGTGCCAGGTGCAGCGCTAGGCTCCAGGGAAACAAAGATGGTTTCTGCCCTCAAAGATCTCACAGTCAATTGGAGAGACAAATAAATTCACCCAAGTGCCTTAAATGAAATGAGAGAAATCTATACAATGGAGAAGTGAGACCCGAAGGATGAAGATTCGATTCCATCAGAGAAATGAGGAATATCAGGAAAGGTTTCACAGAGAAGGTCGTATTGGAGCTGAGTCTTGAAAGATGATTTTGAAAGAACTCTAAATAAAACAAAAACTTGAGTCTCAGATACAGGATTGGAAAAGACTAAAGACTAGTGTCAGTGCCTTTTAATCCAAATTCTACCTAATGTTCACTTGGTTTCTAGAACTTCACTATTATACGTGTAAGCGTGTTGAAGCCAGGAGTCACGTGATTCAGTCTCAACAGTGCACAGTCAATGAACCACTGTTCAGCAACCAGAGTATGTTCAAAATCACTCAACCTCTTTGGACTGCATGTGAAGAGGAAATATAATCCACAGTTACATGTTTTTTAAAACTTTAATTTCGTCTCCCATTTATTTTCCTCATACCTTGGAGCACTTTTCATGCCACTCTCCTAGAAACTCTCTAAAAATATCTCCTCCTCCACACCTAGTCTGAGCACTCTGGTTGTTCTACCCTTCCTTCACACTATCATTCTCATTTTGCATCACAAACCCCAAAATTCTGTCCTGGTAATAGCAGAACACTCCTCAGGCAGCAAGGAAGGTAAAGAAACTGCAGGCAAAGCCAAAACTCTTTTTTTGCAGATTAGGGGATGGGAAAGGCTGAGAATACTCTTAGATTATTTAAGGAAAGATAGTTATTAGGCCACTGACAGTTCATTATTATCTTAGTGTTAGGCATAACTACATATTTAAGGATATGATTATTGTTTCTTCTCCTAAGAACCTGAGTTTATCACTCACTACAAAGAAGGGCTGGATTGTAAAGTGACCCTTATTTTCTTAGCTTCCAAAGCCATTTTCTGCTCAACACCCATTTTAACTGGAATATCCTTTTATCCTTACAAGTCAAGCAACCAGACTCCCTTTCATCAAAGGCAACCTCAAAACCCGTTCTCTCCACATTCTAAGTGAATAACTGGCATGTACAGATGCTGAAATCTTACCTTTGCTCTTATTGTTTCCATTAATTTCAAGACATCAAACTTTCCTTTTCATGACATCTCCTCCATTGACTCAAATGTAAATTATCCTAATTTTGTTGTTGCAATTTTGAGAAATACCACCTTGATCGCTGGCAGTAAAAAAAAAAAAAAACACCTTTTCTTCTTTCTTTTTTTAAAAGTCATTCCAAACTTAATACCATCTGTAGCTTAGCCCCTAATATATGAGATTGCCTGTTTTCAAAATACAAAGGTAGAATTATTAAATTTTCTTTTTTTTTATTGTTCCATTTCCTTGTCAACAGTTAACATCATCATCTTTTTGGTATTTGTTTTATTTTTCTGCCATTCTAATGGGTATGAAATAGTATCTCATCATTTTAATTTGCATTTCCCTGTTGACCAATGATGCAAAGCATCTTTTCATTTGTTCCTTTGTCAAACATCTTCGTTGGTGATTTGTTCATTTAAATCTTTTGGTCTTTTTTAATTTTTGAATTTTATTTTATTTATTTTTTTATACAGCAGGTTCTTATTAGTCATCAATTTTATACACATCAGTGTATACATGTCAATCCCAATCACCCAATTCAGCACAATTCAACTTAAGTTTCAAGTATAAGTAGAACCAATTATCTTGAATGAATTATAATTTAATCATTGGCATCAGTCTCTCTCTTCTGAATAGGCTGAAGATGCTCACTTCATTTCTGCATGTGTTCTAGAGACAGACTTCAGTTCCCTATGTGTTCTAGATGTGTACATCATTTCTGCATGCACTATAGATTCTTTTTTTTTTAAGACATCTTTATTTTATTTTATTTTATTTTTTGGTTGTGCCATGCAGCATGTGGGATCTTCATTCACTGACCATGGATCAAACCCGTGTCCTCTGCATTGGGAGCATGGAGTGTTAACCAGTGGACCACCAGGGAAGTCTCATGTACTATAGATTCTTATTGTTAGAAATTACATATTTATATATTTTGTGCCCATTAACATAGATTTATAATTAATATATTATGCATTTGTCTTTTAAATCATATAGGAAACCAAAAAAATAAGTTACAAACCAAAAATGCAATAATACTGGCTTTTATATTTACCTATGTCATTATCTTTACCAAAGTTCTTTATTTCTTTGCATGGCTTCAAATCACTGTCCTTTCATATCAGCTTGAAGGGCTCCTTTTAGCATTTCTTATAGGGCAGGTCCACTAGCAATGAAACCTTTCAGCTTTTGTTTATTAGGGAATGTCTTAATTTCTTTTTTTCATTTTTGAAGTATAGTTTGGCCACATATAGAATTCTTGGTTGGCATAATTTTTGCTACCAGCACTTTAAACATGTCACCCACTGCTTTCTGCCCTCCATACTTTCTTATGTGAAGACAACTGGTAATCTTATTAAGGATCAGGTGTATGTAATGAATTGCTTTTATGTTGCTCTCTCAGGATTGTCCCTTTGTGTTTAGCTTTTAATAGTTTAGTAATAGATGTCTCAGTGTGGATCTCTTTGGAGTTTATCCTACTTGAAGTTTGTTGAGCTTCTTGGATGTGGAGATTCGTGTCTTTCATCTAATTGAGGGAATTTTCAGCCATTATTTCTTCAAATATTACTTCTTCCCCTTTCTCTCTCTCTTCTCCTTCTGTAATTCCCATAATGTGTATGTTGAAATACCTGATGAAGTCCCACAAATCCTTAGGATGTGTTCCTTTTTCTTCATTCTTTTTTCTCTTTCTGCTCCTCAGACTTTTTAATTTCAATTGTCCTATCCTCAAGTTTGCTGTTCTTTCTTCCACCTACTCAAATCTGCTGTTGAATCTCTCTAGTGAATTTTTCATTCAACTGTACTTTTCAGCTCCAGAGTTTCTATTTGGTTCATTTTTCTTTCTTTTTTTTTTTTTTTTGATGTCAAGGTTTTATTGATATTCTTTATTTGTTCATACATTGTCCTCCCCATTTTTTTTTTTTTTTGGTTGTTGTTGCTGTTGTTGTTTTTTACTTCTTTATCCATAGTTTCATTTAGATCTTTGATTTAAAGTCTTTGTCTAATAAATCCAATGTCTGATCTCAGGCTCAAGGATGTTTTCTGTCAATTTGTTTCCTGTGAATAAATCACACTTTCCTGTGTCTTTGCATGTCTTGTAATTTTTGTTAAAATTTTCAGTGACATTTTGAACATTATGATGTGATAACTCTGGAAATCAGATTCTCTCCCTCTCCAGGGTTTGCTGTTATTGTTTATTGAGGGCTTCAGTCATCCATTGTTAAGCGATTTTTCTAAACTGTTTTGGCAAAGACTGTATTTTTTGTCATGTGTGATCCCTCAAGTCTCTGTTTTGTTCTCAGCAGAGAGTCAGTGATCTGACAGAGATTTCCTTAATGCTGAAATTTAGCAATTTCTTTTTCATTAAGTTCTCCCCCAGTTGTTGCAAGTTTTTTATTAGATTCTAGAGTTCTAGAAAACATGGTTCTGTCAGCTTTTACCAACTTAATGGCTGCTTCAGTGGAGGGACCAATTCTTAGAGCTCCCTACTTCACTATTTCTGTGACATCACTCATGCACCTCACTTGTGTATATGCTCTAGATGCACACATCGCTTCTGAATGTGCTCTAAACACATGCTTCTATGTGTCTCCTTAGATTTGAATTTGTCTCCAATCATGGAATCTCACAAGGAGCTATAAGTAAGAAGATTGACTTTTCTTAGCTTGCTTATCACTCATTCTGTGGAAAAGAGCAATTCCTTTTATATCTACATATGTTTTTTCCTTTCCATTTGTTTCTCAGAATAGGCCTTAACAATTGCTCTTTGCCAATTTTCCTCTAGAACTATGGACTAAAATTTGTAAAGTAGGCCAAAAAGCAATATGATTCCTTTTTGTTCCAGTCTTTCAGTAATTCCCTATAAGGAATAATGATTTATTTAATGCTTGTAAACCCCTCTGAAGTATGAGGACATTACATATTACTGGGAAGAGGCAAGAGCCGTATGTTAAAAATTAATTGGAGGAAACCACTTGCAGATTGTAATAATGAAACATCCCAAGTTCCAAGGGCACTGGGGACTTCAAGTAAACAAGCCCTCATTAATTTGGCTAATTAGTCACTTGCTGTATTTGCTGGTTTATAAGCGGCACCCTCTTAAGCAGAAAATTGAGCTGTAAAGTGCTAAGAGCCATATAAGTGGTAAAGATGGCATCAGTATCCTACACCTAGGATTTCAAAGCACATCTCATACATTCAAAAATGCATTTAGGAGATGTGCATATTTCAGACTTATCCACATAATCTGAATGGACAGAGGGAAGACAAGAAAACATGTCCTATTCTAATAGATGGCAGAAAAGAGGAAAGGTTCGAAAGAAACTGATGGAAATCACTGTTAAATTTTTTTCCATAAAGGAGGCCGACAGGCTCTTTTAGACTAGACCTCACACACATGGGTAGTACCTTGTGACTGGTCAATATAGAGGAAAGTTTGATTCCTGTGACTGGCAAATGCACAACCCCATATACTCCAACTACTGGAAATCTTGTCTCATAATGAGAGGGAGGAAATTAGATATCTCACGTAAACTGTGGCAAACCTAGTGAACTATTCTGCCACCCAAACAGAGCCTCAGTTTATTGAGTTGAATGCTTGTGTCTACCAGATGCAGTTGTCTTGCTTTCTCTGACTGAGCTAAAAGATATTGGGAAAGTCTTACTTTCCATTTCCTGTTTATAACAACTTACAATAACACCTTCCCTTCCCTGGCTTCCTGATTAGCAGCTGGAGACTCTCTGGTTCCAATAACATTACATTTATAAGCCAGCTCCCAGGCTGAGTCAGACCTACATTTGGCTAATACAATCCATCATGTATTCAATCTTATTCATTTCAATCACTGAAAAATGTCCTTGATCTTGTCCTTAAACTCTAGTGATCTCTTAATTCAAATTCAATTTTAAAAAGTACTAAAACACATACTATATACAAAAGCACTAACATAGAGAGTACAAAGATGAATACGATTTTTCCTGTCTTAAATGGCTTAAAATTTGCATCTGCAATGACTGTCATCTGCAGGACAAAGAGCATGTTACTGGTAGTAGAATATAATGGCTAACTTCCTGTCATCTAGGAAACTGAAATAGCTTCCAAATTCCAGACTCACTTAGAAATCCATGATTCCAAATGCATTCATTTAACTGACTCTGCTCATGTAGCACTTGCACTTTTCACCACTGAGTCTGTCCCAGAACGGCTCTCTACTTGCTTTCCAAACACAGTCCAGGTGGACCAGGGCGGCAGGGAAACTGGGGGAATAAACAGGGCTTATTTAGTTGGTGCAAAGAGCAAACGTAAATATCCTTATTAGCAGGCAAAGAGCTAGAATATATTTTTGAGTGTTGCCAATGAGTGGAAGAAGCAAGCTGCTTTTATCATGCAGTGGTGCAAATTAGATATTTATGGGTTTCCTGTGGTGTTCAAGGTGTTGCTCCTTTCCAGTATTTTAGGAAGAAAAGCTTTGTGTTCTAAGAATAGCTTCATTGATGATTCTCCCTTGGGCACAAAGCTATTCTGATCTGGACTAGTAAATTTTATCTGAAGAGCCTGAAACTCTGAGGGAGTCTGAAGTGTACCCTTAGGCTTTGGGGGTTTTTAGTGTTTTTCTTCAACAGCTTTATAGAGATGTGATTCACATACCATACATTTCAAGTGTACAATCCAGTGGTTTGGGGGTATATTTACAGATATGTACAACCATCTCCACAATTTTAGAATATTTTTATCACCTTGAAAAGAAACCCTGTACCCTTTAACTATCACTCCTGTATCTTCTTATTCCCCCAGCCTCTAAACCACCACTAATCTACTTTCTGTCTCTATAGATTTCCTTGTTCTAGAAATTTAATATGAATAGAATCCTATAACATGTGGTCCTTTGACTGCCTGATTTCATTTAGCATAACGTTTTTAAGGTTCATCCATGTCATATCATGTATCAGTACCTCATTTTATGGCCAAATAAAATTCCATTGTATGAATTTACCATATTTTGTTTATTCATTTGTCAGTTGATGGACATATGGGTTGTTTCTACCTTTTGGTATTATGAATACTACCACTACAAACATTTGGGTATAAGTTTTCGTGTGGACATATGCTTTAATTTCTCTTGGATATATACATAGGAATAGAATTGCTGGGACATACAGTAACTCTATGTTTAATCATTTGAGGAACTGCCAGACTGTTTTCTAAGGTGGCTGAATCATTTAACATTCCCATTTATAGTCCCAGAAGTGTACAAGGATTCTGATTTCTCCACATCCTTGTCAACACTTGCTATTATTTGACTTTTTATTCTAGTCATTCTACATACTGTATGTAGGGGTATCTCATGATTTTGATTGGCATTTCTCTAATGACTAACAATGCTAAGCATCTTTTCATTTGTTTTTTGGCTATTTGTATGTTTTCCTTGGAGAAATGTCTATTCAGATCCTTTGTCTATTTTTTAATTGGGTTATTTGCCTTTTTATTATTGAGTTGTAAGAGTTCTTTATATATTATGGTTATAAATCCCTTATTGGATATATGATTTGTCAACATTTTTTCCCATCCTGTGGGTTGTCTTTTCACTTTCTTGACGGTGTCCTAACATTTTTTGTGGTAATGAAGTTTTGGAGAACCTTTGTAGCAGGGTGTGGCTTTGCAGCATGACCCCAGCAGCATGGGTCAGCTTTTGACATTGCCTAACTCCTTCACCTCCTTCTCTGACATGACCACCTCTGAACCCTCCCATTCATCTCCATACCCCTTCTCTCTTCTTGCCCATTCAGTTCGAGTCACACTCTCCTTCTTTCTATCATTTAGACACACCTTGTTCCTACATTTGAATCCTGACATTCAGATATCAATTCAAATGTCCTTTCCTCAAAGAGTTCCCCCAATACTGCCCATCTGTATCACCCCTATCTAGTCATTATCATATCCCCTATTTAATTTTCCTCATAACACATGTCTTGGTTGCTTATTTACTTGTGTAAATACTAAACTATTCCACCAGAATATAAGCTCTATTAGTGTAGGAACTTATCTGTTTTGTTCATTGCTGTATCCTAAGTTCCTAGAATAGTGTCTGCCATATAGCAGGTGCTCAATAAATATTTGTTGAATGGATGAATGAATGAATCCTCTGGCCTAGACATTGTGCTAGGGACTAGGGACAAAAAAGTAAGTAAGAAAAATCCCCAAACAGGGGCAGTGTTTCTATAGAAATAAGCCTTGTAGTCAGTGTGCTTGGGGGAGGTATATCAGGGGTCCCCAACCCGCAGGCCATGGACCGATACCAGTCCAAGGCCTGTTAGGAACCAGGTCACACAGCAGGAGGTGAGCGGCAGGCGAGCGAGCGAAACTTCATCTGCCGCTCCCCATCGCTCGCATTGCCACCTGACCCATCCCCCCAACCACCTGCCGTCCGCAGAAAAATTGTTTCCTGCGAAACTGGCCCCTGGTGCCAAAAAGGTTGGGGAGCACTGCCCTAGAGCATTCTTCTTGCAGCCTCTCTGATGATTCTCTCTGCCCATACTGCTCACCTCCTCTGCCATCTGCAGAGGAGTGAATATATTCACTCCTTGCTTCAGAGTGTGTATCAGAAGTTGACAGTCTTGCTTATGCACGATCAAACCACGTACAGTTGTGCAGAGCCTGCACTGCCAAGGAGCACCCAGTTTGGCAGCAGCAAGGCAGAGGGGGAAGAGTAGGGGCTGAAATCCAGCCTATCCTCTGCTAGCCATACCAGGAGGAGGAGGTGTCTTTTTGTAATCTGTCCACCCAGAGGCAGTGACATTTGGCAATTCATAGTATATAAGCTAGCAGCAGCTCTCTTTCAAAATACCAAGGGAAGATTCAGTCTTTGTCAATTAATTTCTACAGAAGACTGAGCCCCTCCAAAACCCTGGATAAAGGAACCAGCTCCAGGATGCTGGCTTTGCCTCTCTCTAACCTCAGTGTGTTTGGTCCAGGGCCCAGGGTCTCTGCGTGATGTGTGCTCTCTCCTCCTAATCAGTGTTCACCATCCTGAAAGAGAAAGCATTTTTTAAAGCTTTTGGTGAAACACTCACTTCTTGATTAGGGTCTGAAATGTGAACTAGTCATTCTCCAGAATAACACTTCTTCTGTTTCAGGAGTCACTCACCCCTGTGGTAGAGACTCAGGTTGATGGCAGTTAACTTATGTAATGCTCAGTATCCTGTGGGTTACACGTGCATGACAGCTGAAATCCAGCATCTAGTGAGAAAGGCCACTTGATCTATGAATTCTGCCCCTATTTCCCTTCCTCAGAAATGTTTATGGTACATTTCACAATATTGGGGTGAGGAGTAAAATAACTATATAATATTGGACTGAATATCAAAGAGGAATGAAACCACCTGCAATATTTTTCCAATATTTCTCTAAGACCTTAATGAAATTTTAAGTTTAAAGGAGCCCCACACAATTTAAATACATATGATGTTCTATAAGAAAATTGTCATAGAAGCCCAAACCTCCATTATCATTAAAATAAATATGTTGTCATTATGAGAAGTGGGCTTCTTTTAAATGCATTAAAATGTAAAAATATTACTTCAAACTTAAGTCCAACACACCACAAAAGGAGAAGAAAGCTGTTGAAAGGATTAATAATGAGAAATGACAGAACTGTATCTCTCTTTTGTTTTCCCCTTTCTCCTTAAAAGCAAAGATACTATAACAAATAAAAGTTTAATAAGTAAAAAATACATTTTAAATGAAAAACCATGATTAACTTATTAAGAACCATTAAGTATATAATTACAAGGATTCTATTACATTAAGATACCAATTTCTTTAAAGCCAGAAATAATACCTCCTGAAACTTTAATTATTTAAATGAGAAGAGAAAGAGGCATGTTATCTTCCCTGACAAAGATTAAAATCAATTTAATTGCTTCTCTGCTGCCTTGACATGATTCTTGCTGTGAGTCAAGCAACCAAAAAGGGAAATTAATACCGCAGCTGTTAATCAAGTGATACCCGTGCACTGCATTTGATTACATCAGGGAGAGAACCATTGCTGCTTGGCTGACTTCTGTGTCCACAACCACTCTGTGTTGTTGTTGGGAGCTGGGTGAGCTAAGAGAGGTGCCGAGGCTGGACTTAATTTTTAGAGCCTGTGATAGCGCGAGGTGAGGTACTGCCTTGGCAAATTGCAGGTTGCTGCATTTGAGCTTGAGTAAAGGCAGTTCTATCAAGACAGAGGTCTGTTCCAAATTAAATTCACCCTTTGGTGCCTGATTCTACTGTCCACAGTGTGAAGTACAAAGAAACACAAGGGCATCGTCAGGGCTGGAGAACAAGAAAGAATATGAGAATGTGGCTAAGATGGATGCTTTTTTGCCCGTAGAGCAGAACAATATATTTTTCAAGGTAGGCAGTAGCAGTTTCTAGAGGTCAAACACCAACTTTCTCACCCGAATTAGAATGTGCATTTGAAAGCAAGGTACAGTGGCAAGCGAGGCGCACCTCAAGGCCCCGTATCTCCTGATTTAAAAGCAGGGCTTTTGTTAAACACCAGCACTGGGTGAACATCCAGTGGCATCCACACTTGGCAAACTAATGTATCTGATTGTAAGAAAATGGTATTGTGAAATATTGATGAGTCTGGAAATACAGACAAGGACCCAGCCTCATCATGTCTTATCAGCCCTTGTTAACTTTACAGATGACGAGAGACACCGGAGTAACTGAGGTTGTCAAAACTAATGGATCTCAGGCACTTTGAACCCACAGAGTTCAGATTTATCAAGGGCCCTTTTTTCAGGAACTTTAACCGCCCCCCCCCCCCCCGCCTGTTTGCCTTCTCTTGTCAGAGACAGAGGAGAATAATATAACAAGTCTCAAGCATATACATTCCAGACGAAAAAATTCTTCTGAGAACCTTATCTTTTCCCTAGATAGGAGAAAACCTCCAGGTAAGAATTGAGAAATTCAGTTCATAAGAAAAGTTTTGTAGTTGGGATTTTTAACATTCCTACCAGTGATGTGAAAGGATCATGGGGGAAAGCTCCCAGCCAGGCCAGTTGGAGGAAAAGCTTATATTTAGCAGGATACACAGAAAGGCAAAAAACAGAAACAAAAAAAATCATACTGCCCTCAAAAGATAACTCAACATATTTTTTTTACATTTCAAAAAAATAATCACTGGCTTAAGTCAGCCCATGGGATAAGTCAAGATGCCCATCAGCTCTTATTTTATCTGAGTCCAGTTCACCTGTCCTCAGGATCTACAGATGACTTCGTCTGGCTCTTTTTCATCAAATACAACTCATCCTACTATATTGGATCACCTTGCTGTTAGCCTGGCACTGTCCCTCCCCATTTCAATTTGACCAAATTGAAACAGATGCCCAGAGGCCGTGGAGATCAAGACTGGTATAACAAAATTTGGAGCCAGTTTCCAAGCTTAAATCAATATTTAACGGTAAGCCTGCTTTTATTTATTTATTTTTTGGCAGGCTTTTACTGGCAAATATCACTTTAAACTGAAAGCCAGGAGGCTTACTTATAAAGGATGCTGTTCAGGCTATATTTTGAAAAACAATAACTCATTTGACAAGACAGCCTGGTGGTTTAAGGCGTTGTACTCCCCCAGAATCAGGCAAAAAGGAGAGTGCTATTGTTTTCTATATCCTTCAAGGATGTATTTAATTACCTCATCTTGAAGCATGCAGAGACAATACAGATAAAGGAGAGAGAGAGGGAGATGGGGTGTGAGAGCCATTCAGTGTCTCAGTCTAACCAAGCAGAAGCCCCAGGCCCACCCACGGACGTCAGAGGCACAACAGTCCAAGCCTGTGCAGGAGTGGGAGCCGTGGAAAGAGTGCAGTGGAAAACATTTACCAAGGCGGGGAAGATCACCCACAGAACTTACACAAAGGGACCTCTGGTTAGCATGAGGACTAGTACGGGCGCTCTTCGATGGCAGCCTCATTGCTCTCCAACATGTATGGCAAAGCTCTTGATGAGTCCACAAAAACGATAGCTAGTGAAGAAGTAACGTTAGGTCAGAAACGTAAGCCCACTGGGCTTGCTGAGCCTAGCAAGCCTGGACCAGAAATTTTATTTTACTTCTTTAGTGTAATTTTTAGAATGCATTGGAGATGCCGAAATTCTCTTTTCACCTTACCTACTTTGAACAGCGATAAAACAAAATAAAAACAGATGATCCACATAAGTTATTATGAAAGATTTTTAAAAATCAATGCACACACAAGGTATAAAAAATGAATCCACACCCAACTTAGCAAGCACCATTCCGCAGCTAATAATTATTTACTAATCTCAAGGAATCTATTTCAAAGCGTGAGGTCAAAAATTAGCAAGCAATAGCTTATGGTCTACAACTGCAGACTCTACAAGCCTATGTTGTAATGCTGCCATTTACTTCAAGAGTATTTTGAGATTTTCTAAAGAAGGAAGTTGTCATCCACTTGGAGTTAGTGTGTGGGTTTCGGGGAGAGACTATAATACAGCTCACCAAGAAACAGGAGGGACTCAAAGCAATCACGTAAGGGAGAAAAGAAACCAGTCCCCACGTGGGCACCAAGCCTGTTTCTCCCCTGCCTGCCAGAACATTAACTCAGGAATGGTAGTCTTTCTATATGTTGTTATGTTGTTTTATAAATGCAGACCAGCCTCCAGGTACAGTTCTCTTTCTTCTGGAAGGTAAAAAAAAAAATCCCCCAAATCTTCTTCCCGCTGAAACACCCCTACCCCCAGCCACCCAGGCCTTCCAAGAGACTTAACACTTGCCTTTTGCTTCTCCTCCAGCTTCTGGGCAAAACGACTTCCCCAGGATCTCTTCCAGACATTCCTACAGGTTCTCACGCCCACCTCTGCGAGCAAGCCGAGGGAGGGGGGACCCCCCTCTACACTGACACAAACACAGTTGTAGGGCTTTCATTTTATTCTGTCGACTTCCCTTTGCAGCGTGTCTGTCTCTCCCATGTCTGCCAGCCGCAGCAGGAGATTAAAAGAACAGAGGCGGTAGGAGCTCTTGTGAGAACCACGGGAATTTGGCAGAACCTTTGCAGGAACCATATGGCAGCAACTTTGCAGTTATACGAAACACTTCTAAGGGAGAAGGTATTATTCCCAAGGAATTTTCCTCATCCTTTTCAAATGGATTGAACACTCCTGCTAACGGATGGCAATAATATTTTCTGGAGAGACTGTACGAATACAGATTATATCTGACCATACGTATTTAGTAGGAACGGGTCATCATTATACTCCATAATATATTTCACTCATCCCAAAACGGGGAAAGACAATATGTGGTATTTCTGATATTCCTTCACTATTAAAACCTGCTTATAGCACATTTTACTCATGTGTGTAATGAAGGGACTGAACAAGATAAATGGTTTTCAATTTTTTAACTTTATAGCAGACTCCTTTTTTTTTTTTTTTTTTTTTTTGCGGTACGCGGGCCTCTCACTGCTGTGGCCTCTCCCATTGCGGAGCACAGGCTCCGGCTCACGGGCCCAGCAGCTCCATGGCATGTGGGATCTTCCCGGACGGGGGACAGAACCAGTGTCCCCTGCATCGGCAGGCGGACTCTCAACCACTGCGCCACCAGGGAAGCCCCAGACTCCTTTTTTCAATGAAAATCTTATTCAGAACTTCAGAACATAAAAAAGATAATGACAGAGCAAATCTGGTTGAAGCAAGTGTGGAAGGGCTGGGCCCACTTTCTCAGCCTCCTCACTTTTTCTTTTCTTTCTTTTTTGTTTTTTTTTTCCTTTGTTTTTTGAATGGGTCTTCCCCAGACTATTACTCTTCGTTAATTTTAAACAGGTAGAACAAGGGAAGACACCCAACCCCTCCAGTTCTACCAGAGCCAAATGTGCTTCACTTTCTGGTTAAGAAACAAAAGCCATGAGTTACACTGCCTTCAGTGGGTCTGTGACTGCAACCAGCCCCGCAGTCCACGTGGATTTCACATGGATTTCCAGGGGCAGGACTCAGCTAACAACCAAGACCAGCACACCTAGAGGAGGTCCCAGGACACTGCCTCTGGACCACGCACCCATGGAGTCTGTTGTGAATGAGATGCAGCCAAGGAGAGATGCGAGACTGATTGAAGAAGGGCATCACAACCCCCAAACCACTCCTGATTTAAAGCTTCAAGAATGCTCTGGTGAGAGTGGATCAGAACTTCCACACCACAGAGAGGCCTGTGTGTGGTCTGAATTTTTTTAACATTAAACTCAAGTTCACTTTTGATGTAATATGTATGGTTTATTTCCTAGGTCATCTTGACTTCCTCCCCCCTCAACTTTTTAGGAACTTATAAAGTCTTAAGCCAAAGAACTCCTCGGATACTTTAATGGAAATGCACCTGAACCAAGGGAAGCCAGCCTAACTCTTGGCTAGCCGGAGGCATGACGGCAGTGCCCTATCAAGAAAGACTATTAAAGCATCCTTTACATGTGGTCACTAAAGATACATGTTGTTAGTATCATTCACTAAGAATGTGTTCTAGAACAAGAGGCAAGTACTAATATGGTTCACTTTCTCTGGACATAAGTTATTATGTGTTTAAGAAATAAGCATTCCTAACATACTAGGAAGAAATGCAGAGGTGGCATTTGACAGAAAACACGTAAGCCTAGTTCCAGTTCTCTATGACTATTGTTAGAGTTTTGGAATAGTATTTGTTTCCCTTTCAAGGTGTCCTTCCATGGAAGGATCTTGATGTAGTTTGAGAAGCCATCACTTTTTCCTGGATGAATGACCTTGAGTATTTCACTTAGCTTTTCAGAGCTCCTCATCTGGGACGATGATGATGACGGTGATATCTACAACCAGTCTAAACCTACTTCACCAGAGTAGGAAAGGGCTGGTACTCGATTACTAGTCAAGGAGCCTATTTCTAGCATCAAGGTACTGAGACTGGTGGGGTCAGTGTCAGACTAAGACATATTGGTGACCTAGCAAGCTAACAATTTGGTGGTCCTTAATCAGGTGTTTTTTGTTTTGTTTTGTTTTAATATCTGCATTATCCATAGCAGACGTTGAGGGCTAAGACGAGAAAGAGCAGCTTGGGCTACTGGCCACCACATTTTATCTCCTCTGCTTTTTCTTGTCCTTTTAGCTCTTGCCAACTACTGCAACCCAAGAATTTACCTTGGGTGTCTTATCACCCTCCCCTCCAAAGCAGCTTATCTGTGTTTTTCTCGTAATTTATACAGTACTCTCCCTGAGAGGAGTTCTAGAAATATCATTTTTCTCCATCATATTTCCAAGGATAGTTTCAACCCCGCAGGTATTCGAGTATTCTGAATTATGGGCACTCTAGGAAATGACCTGGCTAGCCTCTCAATTCAAGCTGAGTCTGGGTAGGGTTTCCTCCCTGACAACTTCACAGCTGAGCTGGCCTTCCAGTTTAATTTGGTTCTGAGTGGGCTGTCCTACCAAATAAGCCAAATAACATCAGAGTGAATGACAACCAAAGTCTTTGGTGCTGTGGGTCCAGCTGGGACAAACAATAGCAGTTAACTAATCAAAAAGACAAAAACAGGGTGAAAGTAAAAGAGGATATCCTTTGGAGTTGGGACTAGGGGATTGGAAACAAGCAGAAGTAGGTCAGGAATGAAGGAGTCATTCCTGCTCCCTGAGTCTTGGACAATTTCAGTAGATGACTTTGCAGTGCCCTGATACCTACCAGGGACAACAAGTTGTGTCACTTGGTTAGGGTGACTCAACCATGGTTGAGGTTGAGGAAGACACGCTCCAGACTTATGAGAACTAAGTAAGATAAGGCATTGTAAAGCCTCTTGTAATTAGTAAGCCACTACTATGTAATTAGTAAGCAAATGCTGTGATTACTATCTCTACTATGCTAATTACCAATGTCTCTCAAACACAATTTGCTCAATATTCTTAGTCATCTCAGAGAATATAATTAACTCCAGAGAAAGACATTAATAAGGATCATGAGATTTGGATTCAGATAGAGTTCAAATTCCAACTCCATCACTCATCAGCTGTATGAGCCTAATCAACTCACTTAAACCTGAGCCTCAATTTTCTATTCTTCAAAATGGGGAAAATAATAATAGCTTGAAGGGATATTAGGGAATTGAAGGCAGCATTCATAAAGGGTCTGGCCCATGGTAAGTAGTCAATAAATGGCATTTGTTACTATTATTTTTATTTATTAAGTTGAACTGTCAGGCTGGGGCTCTTTGAAAGAAAGGACTTCCTAGGAATTACTTTTTCCTCTTAGAAAAGGAAGACAATTCCTCAGGGCACTCCAGCCAGAGGAGGAGGCCCTCGATTTAAACCCTATTAACACACGCATTTTAAAATATTCACATGACCTCAAGAAAGCTCCAGGGTCACCACAAAGTAGCTTCCGTTTACTCTTTCGGCCTGTGGGGTAGGATGGGTGGGTAGAAAAGGGGGAGGAGGCTCAAATGTTCAGAGAATTCAATTAATGGATATTTTTAGTTGAAGAAAAACTTTTCTATTGACTTGAGTTTTCGGATTTTAAAGTTCTAAATTGACTATCAGTGTCTGCAAAGATTAGAGAAGAATCTTTGAACTTCCCAGATTGTGTGAAAAATTGTAGGAGTATTTCACATTTCCGTGGAATGGGGAAAAAAAAAAATCTCAGCAAAGACTCACTCCTGAGAGACTGACTGAAACATGCTGAAAAGTCTGGTTGAAATCAACAGATCTGAGGCAGTCCAGAGTCACAGACAGCTTCCTGGAGAAGCGCTAGGACAGCAGGTTTTAAGTCGCTTTTCTCCTGGATGGAAGCGGTGTGCTCCGGGGAGAGGCTGAAGTATACGTGAGCCAAAGCCTTGGAAAATTCACATACGAGCCCGCACCTCACAGGTCTTGAGCGCACACAGATCCAGCCTCCAGGAAGGGTGAGACTGGAAGGTTTGGCGCAAAGCACACAGCACCTATGCTGGCAGGTGTGGTTTCCTGTTGCGCACGCCCACCCCAGTCCTCTGCGTCCTCTGCCCCAGCTGTTGTCAGCTGCCTTCCCACCCTCTCACTGCTGATTCCACACCTCTCCATTCGGTGTCTGTGAGCCACACAGCTGCATGCCTCCTCTCATGCTGCTCTCTCAGAAAGAATAAACATTTGAAAAAACTTATGTATGGTTTCCCTGCCCCATGCGGCCCTGTGTGCCTCATCTGCAATAACTTGAAAAACACGATTCTCAAAGATTTCACTTCTCTGAGAGAAGAGAGCACATTGTGATAAAGAAGGTAACTGAGGTCTCCCAGGAGCACCTCATCATGTTCCTAGCAAACGGAAAACTGAGTTTACTATTCAATCCTCTACTTGCAGCAGAGAACAGATGTCTCCCCAGCCCCCTCTGCTAAAAACCTAGAGCGCCGTATCCCAGGAACAGATTAAAGTAGTAGCTGGAAGCACACCCCAGCTGAGGATTTACAGATGTTCAATAAAACCTGCAAACAGCCCACCAAAATCCCTGAACAGAGCTGGAAAGGGCACACATCCAGCTCAGTTGGAAATGGGTCCACAGTGAGGGAAAGAAACAAGAATCATAGCTGTTCCAGAGATGCGTGTCACAAAGGGTGCTGAGGAGCTCAAGTGCATCTTTCAAGAATAGCAACTTTTCAAACCATCACAGTCTGTTTTCGAACTTCAGAATTCTCACTTCGCCATTAAAAATGTTCAGTTTAGTCAGAGGGTATAACAGATATCTCCCTGCCAAGAAATGGTAAGATGCACAGGCTGAGCTGGGCTTGATGTGAGGCCGAGAACACAAATACCCTAAGAAGCCGCTGAATAGCTGACTGGAGGGCTTGGCACCGAACAGGCATCCACATCTTATCCTTCTCTTGATTGCCCTATTTGTACACATTTGTAAAAAGCATTGCTTACCCCGTCCTTTATTCCCCAAATACGGCAGATGGCTCCAGTGCAATATTTCAAATCAGATGTTAGGCAGAGACCAAGCTGGAGCCCAGAGCATCTGGGTTTTCAAGACGCAGAACACGGAACATGTGAGAGGACTCAGAGACAGAGGGGACTGTTCAGGGTATTTACCAGGCCATTTTTAGCCAGAGGGAAGATAACCCCCAAAATCGTGTGATTTTTCTTTCTTTAACCTTAGTGGGAAGAAAAGGCTCACAGTGCAGAGTAAATGGATTAGCTTATTTCAGGAGGTAGAAATTTTAGATAAATTCCTTTCTTCAATACATACACACACACGCAAGGTTATCACAATTTTTCTATCTAAATTTTTAAAGTACAATATTAAAAAGAGATATAAATGAGGATTAAAACACAAAAAAAGGTAATTCACCTCCATGCAATATTCATGGTTTTCAAAAACCTAAGTGGGTTGGGTTCATAATACACAAAAGATGTAATTCCATGTTTCTGAAAAGTATACGTTGTCTTTTTAAAGGATCATCAGGTACAGAGTAAGTTACATTGTGAGGCAAACACAAGCTGCAGAAATTACTTGTTTTGCCAATACCTGAAAAAACATTGAGGAACTGGAGTGAATTCATAGTGTCCAGTTGGATATTCATCAGCCTTGTCATGTGGCCAGCTTGTTAGTAACAATAACTACTATGAGATCTTAGCAAGCTATCTATCTAATCTTTTCCATGGCTCCCGTTTGCTCTTTTATAAAATGAGGGGGTTGGACCACATTAGCTCCAAGACTCCATCTTGTCACTAATATTCTACAGGTATATGAAATTCCACCTAATTAAATACTACATGTAAAGTCCTTAATACAATGTCTTGCACATAAGTGCTAAGTGATGGTTATTATTATTGATAACAATATAAACTTCTCATATCCATCACTGTTGTTCTGTCAATTATCCTTTGAACACTGGCTGCTTTAACTTAAGGAAAAAGCAACACTGCATAGCTCAGACCTAGCACGTGACCCCAATCGGGTCCATGGAGAAACAGGGAAAGCAGATGCTCACATCCTTACCTTACTTTTAAAAAGTTCAGTGAGTGACTCATTTTTGTACCATCTTCTGGTAGCATTTTCTGATTTCATCAGGGCTTTCTCTTAGGGATTATTTGGAAAAAGGCCCCTATACATTTACTTCTTCCCATTTCTGAAAACTTTTTCTAATCTACCTAAAGATACATTCTTCTTGGTCCTTAAAGTTTTTTAAAAAATAATATACATTTGTGTTTTCCACATTCTGAGAGGCAATGGCTTGTTGAAAAGGTCTAGAAATAAACCAATGGAAATTATAACATAAAGCTTGAACACATAGAGCTACCTCCTGCTTATTTTTCTGTATTTCCCTTAGTGAATTGTATCCATTTCACCGAGTGTCCGTGCAAGTCAGAAAACAGAATTACCCTAGACTTCTCTTTTCCAACTTCTGCCTTCTCCTTCCTTCTTTCCTCCCTCATACTTTATTCAATAGTTATGCAGTGCCTTCCCATTATACATATTTGATGAATATTTGTTGAGTCAATACCGCTAATAACTAAAAGTTATACAGTGTTTACTTTGCGACAGGTACTCTTCTGAACATGTTATATGTATTCACTCACGTAGTTTTTGCAACAACTCCAACACCTCCATTTAACAGATGAGGAAACTGAGTCAGAGAGAGATTAAGTGGTTTGCTCAGAGTCACATGGCTAGTAAATGGCTGGACTGCTTCTCAAATCCAATCAGTTTAGCTTCAGAGTCCATGTGTTTACCCCTATTCTTTACTGTCCCTTTCTATCATGAGACATTTAGATTTGATCCTGCCCGCCAAGTCAAGGCATATTCAGTCCAAGTTGAATTAAATAGGCAGTATATTGCTTGTGCTTAGCTGTTGTTTTTCCTTAGTTGGTCCTATAGATAATATTGTTTAAATTTGTCTCACCTTCCCAATTGAATAGGCGTGTCCTGAAGCTCTAGAGTGACACAGACACCACTCTAGAGATGTAGAAAGTAACTCCCTGGTCCCTCTCTGGCAGCCCAAAGGCAGCCAGTTTCTTGCATGCACACAAGTCAGCAGGACAGGGAGTAGCAGGAGAGAAGACTCAACGGGTAAACGGAGCAGCGTGAGAAGGGGAAGGAATACAGACTTGATTCAGTAATGACTGTGAAGAATTGCAAGTCCGTTAGAGGGGTGTGAGGCAATCCAAGTTATGTTTCAGGAAGGCCAGTTTGGCAAGGACAGAGTGGTGCAGGGCAGGCTGGAAGCAGGGGTATCAATCTGTCAACTCATCTTCCAGCCAGCTCTGCTGAGCCATGGTGAGGGCTTCAAGCTGAGCAGTGGGAATGGGAATGCTGAGATGGAGTTGAGTGACATTTTAGAGGTAGAACTGGCCTCTGTGCCTAGTTAGATGAAGACAGTGAGGGAGAGAGGAGACTATCCTCAGAGACCAGGAGAATGGTAATATCACTGGATTATAATGGTGAACAAGAAAGACACGGGCCCTGCCTTCCTGCAGCTTGTAGTCTAGTAGAGACACACGATAATAAGTAAGCTAGTCAAACATGTCAAGTTCTACAAGAGAAACCAATAGATAGAATATGAGGTAGAGAGGAAGAAAGGAGATCTACAGAGAGGTAGGAAAATGAGCAGTGAAGTCTTGTGGTACAGAAACCAAGGAAGCAGCAAATCTCAATAAGGGACAGTAAACGATATCAGACACTAGGACGTTATGTGATTTAGGATTAGATGGCCATCCGTGGCTTTGGAGAGCAGAATCTGTAGAGTGATGAAATTGTGGTTTACCGGTTCAAGAGTGACTGAGGCATGAGGAAGCAGTGAAAATCAACCCATGCCACACTCTGTGAAAGTTTGGCAGTGAAGGAGAGAAACAGGAGGTTAGCATGAAAAGGGAGCAGGTTGGAGAGGACTTTTCTAAGATAAGGGAAAGTGTAACTTCTTTGTGGACCAAGGGAGAGGTTAAAGATTCAGAAAAGGAAGGGCACAGTTGCAAGAGAAAGCCCAGAGGAAGAAGAAGGGAGATTTAACAGCAGAGAGGCAGGAGTGAGCCTTGGAAGAAAGAAGTAAGACTGCTCCATCCAGAAGAGAGTGTACGTCATTTGGGGTTAGAAAGGTAAGATAACCAGGTGCCCTTTTCTAAATATTGAATGAGGTCAGGAAGCAGCTTATGAAATGTTTCCCCTTCCAGGTAGGCTGCATCTGAGAGGCACCACCACCATTTTACAAAGAGAGAGCTGTATACTAGGAGAGGATCCTGAAAAAGTCTGTTATTACAAATTCAATACACAAACTGTATTTGCAAAGTCACATCAGAATTTATCTCAAGAAATCAATAAAAAGTATTAAGTGGCTCTGATTTTCCTTTTACCATCAGAAACAGGAAAAATCTAGTAAGCTGTTGGATAGACATCACTTAAATCAATTACCTACAAATAATTGAATTTATTTTCAAGTACAACAAAACAGGAAAATCATTTCAATTGCCTCTTTTTTTTTTTTTTTTCAATTGCCTCTTTTAAATGGATGTGTTTCCACAGTGGGCAATGCAGAAGCAAAAAGAAAAAAAAAAAAAAAAAGAGGCAATAATGTTTACTGAGTACCTACTTCGTGCCAAGTGTCTTGGATTAGGTATAAGATGCCTTTCCTCACTTAATACTAATACCCTATCAGGTAGATATTGTCACCTTTTTATAGATGAAACCGAGGCTCAAACAAGTTAAAGAGCTGTTCTCCTGAACGTTCATCCCTTGATATAACTACCATACAATGTTTATGTCTGGAGGCTGGCTTGGCACCAACCTCTAGAGCACTGTGCTTGGCACTCCTGCCACCATGGCAGCCCTGGGCACTAAACGATCCCATTCTCAGGATTTACAATCAGAGAGGCCTTGGTAACTCATCATTTCATCATAACATTTGGAGCAGACATGGTCTCAGATGCGTTTCTGGCCCACAGTCCTCTCTCTGATAATTGCCCAGTCCTTAGCCCCTGCTGAAGGGGCAGGCCCAGGTGGTTTTATGTGACCCTTCTGTCTTTTGATCACAGCTAGTGGATGTCCCAGGGTGGCACATCTCATCCAATGTTAAGGGCAGGCCAGCTAGTTTCTATCGAGAATCCAACTAAGACACCGAGAATGTATCACTTTGTGATAGGCTCGGGAAGTAAGAACCACATAGGTTTGAGCTTGGAGTTGGTGCCAAACCAAAGAGATGAGTAAGTTTTAGTTTGGGCCATGAGAGCAGAATGCACAGAGAGAAGGAGCTGGTCTGAGAAGAAGAAAATGGAACAGAAACACAGAGAATCAGGAGTAAGAAACCACGTGGCCCTGGCGAAAGAGAGATTGTCTCCACTCCTGACTCCTGTCTCTTTGAGGCCCACCTGTACTTACTCTCGGGCCCTCTTTGCCCATGACATTGTCTAATGTAGCCTTATAATAAACCCTAATTTTTGAGAGGCTGTCTGCTGCTTGCAAATAAAGTTGTTGACTAAAAAAATCACTCATTTTAAGACAAAACATGGCATTCACAATGTAATAGCATTCGCTAACATTTAGTGATGTACATTCCATGTGCTGTGCACTCATTTACTCATTTGATCTACACCACAAGGTGTTGATTCTATTCTCATTTTACAGGTAAAGGAATAGTGATGCAGAAAAATTAACTCCACTGTAAATTCATTCCCTAGCACAAGTGGGACGCTACTCCCACACCCGAATAAACCCTGTGTTTCAACTCAGAGTTAACTCAGGTCTTAAATCTACGAGGGTTTTCTAACCAGCTTAATTGGTAGGATGGGAGTAATTCATTTCTTTTTTCAACTGTAGAAACAAGTTGAAAATAGCTACTGAAAACAAAATTTATTCCTGAACGAAAAATTAAAACTTAATAATGTGCAAGCAAATTGCATTGCGCTTTTATCACATTTTGCCCTTGCTGAACATTTTTGGCTTCAGCAGCTGCTCGATGAAATGTAAGTGTCACTACAGTGAATAAATAAGCAACTATTGCTATGATACAGCTGCCCCTTATAACAGCATTAGGGTAAAGGCTTTAGTGGAACTGCAGGCCGGAAGAGAGCTGCATTCTTGCTGAATACAGATGGGATTTCATACATTTTATAGCAACCCCCTGAGATTCCAGTGTACGTAGAAGGGCAAATGAGCTTCAGAGTGGACATCTACTATTTGGCCTGCCCAGCAGACTTTCTTCTTCTGGGAATTCTTCCAAACCTAACTCTGCTCTAACTGTGTGATTCCCATGGGAGAGTTGCCATCTTTCTACTTGACCCTGCTTATCTGGCCACAGCCAATAGTTCTAAGCCAGACCAACCAGAGCCTCCCCTCGGGATTTTGCACACTGGAACCAAGAAAGAGAATCAGAGTCTAGGATTGGAAGATTTAAAATGCAAAACTCAGGAGCTATCAGCAAGCCATGTTTTCTACCACTTCTACCACACAGAGGAAGGAAGCCTGCAGAGAAAGAATGAAGACAACACTCAGAGACAAAAGAAGAATTCTAACAGCCTTGAAACCCTGGTTACAGAAGCTCCTGGGCTCAGCTGGATCACTGTCCTCCCCACATTGTCTTGCTCAGTCCTTTCTTAGATTATTTAGGCCATTAAACTCCCCTGTTGTCTAAATTGGCTTGATTTACATTTCTGTGACTTTATATAAGAGTCCTAGTACAGTCTTGTCATTTATTCTCAATTTCTTGGCCAACTGTAAGGGAGGAGCACTTTCTCTTTTACACAGAAACTTGAGTAGCCACAATATGTTTCTTTTCTCCCCATTGTCTTTCCTCTGACCAACATTCCCCTACTATCTGGATTTGCCTCCCAATTCCATGATTTTTGCAAGTGTCTTAGAATCAGAAAAACACTGCAGAACCTCAGGAGTGCCATTTACAAATGTGAATCACATTCCCTGGAGTTGTGCAGTCATACTCAGCAGCCCTGCTGATAACCATCAAGGAATTTTTCATGTGAAGAGAGCACGACTGGCTTGTTCACTTAGCAACGTTAGCATTCAGTTTATGGAGGGCAAAATAGCGGGTGTGGTCTCCAAGAAAACCAGGGTGCTGTATAAGAACAGAAAGTTACGTTCCGTGACCATAGACTCACCAGCATGGTAGCATGGGCCAGCCATCTCAAGTGTGGGGTGTCAGCAGCAAAACAGAGCTGGCAAGGCCTATGGGAGAATGAAGGGCATGGAAGGCTAGACACAGTCATAGCAGAGAGGGTTTAATGTGTCATTCAGGTTCTCATTCCCCGGGTCAGCAATAGAGATGAGAAGAGAATCTTAGTTTTTACTCTATGATTCTGCTTATTCGCAGTAGTCTATTCAACCTTCCAGTCATATCCCAATGCTGGGGGCCCTCGAGTCACACTGGACATACCACCCCAGCAGGTCTGTCAGGTTGGAAGGGAGATGGACACCAGAACTTCCACTACCACTGGTATCTTATGAAGAAGTCTTTTGTGTTTTGCAAGCCTCAGATTACACCTCAATAAAACAACATTGTGGAAGTCCATCATGCCAGGGGTCATGGCCGGGCCTTCCCAGGAAGGGCTTGGAGGAGGCTGCTACTACAGCCCTTGCCTCTGTTGGAACTTGCTCAGGAATCAGGGTAGAATAATGTGGAAGTGATGAATAGACTAAACTTTATGAAGCAGAGGAAAGAGGGGCAGGGCCAGAGTTCTACATACAAGGTGCCCCACAAAGAAGAATGCACATTCTCCTTCTAAAGGATTCTTTTTTAAAGGAAAGTCTTCTTTCTATTGTCAGTGCCCCATTCTAGGTCAGTTCAGTGATTCTCACATTCAGAGAGCAAAAAATCTCTACAGCCTTGTTGTTCAAGGTATGGCCACACACGTTTGCTCACTGCCACCTGAGAGCTGGTTAGAAATGCAGAATCTCACCTCCACTCCAATCCCATTGAATCAGCATCTGCATTGATCTGAATTGCAACATGATGCCCACATGATTCACATGCGCATCACAGTTTAAAAGCACAGACTTGGGATATTTATTTAAAATGCAGATTCCCAGGCATCGCCTCTAAAGATTCTGATTCTGCAGGTCTAAGGATGAGGCAGGAATCTACACTTTTACCAAGTATATCTGGTGATTTTTATTCTGGAGTTTCCCGGATCACACTTTCCAAAACCTGGTTTAGTTGATGCCCTCAAACGCAAAATTTCCCTAACACTGGTTAAAGCAACAACTTATTCTTTCAGCATCTTTGAAGGAGTATGAGAAGGAAACAGAAAACGATAGTTTCATCCTTTTATGGGAAGCTGATGGTCAGGGAAAAACAGTCAACTTCTAATTCTGCCTCTCCACCATGGAATATGCTCTCCTTCCGAGCTAGAACAAGCAGCAGAAAGAGCAGGAGGGAAGACCAAAACATAGGGAGCCAGATATATGGGAAAAATGGTACAGAAAAGGGACAATGAAGTGGAGAACACATGGGAGGCAGAAGGGAAGCAAAACAGATCATTGCCACAAGCTCCATGTTATGACTGTCATTAAGAATTATAATTCAAGTAATATAAAATAAGCAGGACCTGTTAGAAGGAAACTTAAAAATCTCCTGGGAGACTTAAAAGAAAATCTGAATAAATAAAAAGTATACATTATTCTTGGATAGAAAGAGAATATTATAAACATATCAGTTCTCCCTAAATTAATATAGAAAAATGTTTTCCAAGTTCAAAAAATGATACATAAGCTCATCTACAAAAATAAACATGTGAGGGCTTCCCTGGTGGCGCAGTGGTTGAGAGTCCGCCTGCCGATGCAGGGGACGCGGGTTCGTGCCCCGGTCCGGGAAGATCCCACATGCCGTGGAGCGGCTGGGCCCGTGAGCCATGGCCACTGAGCCTGCGCGTCGGAGCCTGTGCTCCGCAACGGGAGAGGCCACAACAGTGAGAAGGCCGCATAAAGCAAAAAAAATAAAATAAAATAAAAAATAAAAAAATAAAAATAAACATGTGAGAACAGTTGAAGGAAAACTGGAGGAGTTATAGCTTTTTCAGATATGAAAATATATTATAAAGCTATACTAATTAGAAACTTTGCCACTGACACTTGTATAATCAGACCCTAATAAACATAGATGCTTGCTATATTATAAGGTAAATAATAGAAAATGAACTTAATAGTATATTTATCAAACAAACTGAATAAATATTGTAAAAAGTATTTAATAGTGTTGAACCAGTTGAAAAGTCATTTGCAAAAATAAGTTGATGCTTATACAAAAATAAATTGTAGATGGAGCAAAAATTCAAATATATAAATATGAAAGTCCAAAGGTACTAAAACAATACTTAGGTGGATGGGAAAGGTAATTCTAAACATGAAATAAAACCCAATAGCCATGAAGAGATTGCTAAATTTGAATATGTAAAAACTAAAAAATTCTTTTTGACAAAAGTCAAAATAAAAAAAAAATTTTTTTTTTTGGCAGTGTCATGTGGCTCGTGGGATCTTAGTTCCTCGACCAGGGATTGAACCCTGGCCCTCAGCAGTGAGTGTGCAGAGTCCTAACCACTGAACCTCCAGGGAATTCCCCAAAATAGAAATTTTAAAACTGGGAAAAAAATTTGCAATACATATAACAGACTAATAATATGAAAAAGAGAATAATTCAACAGCAAAATAGGGGAAAGAATAAGCCAGCAATTTTTATTAAAAGAAACATAAATGGCCAGTAAATATTTATAAGAAAAGATATTCAATATCACTCATAATTAATAAGTGCAAATTTTAAAGTGGGATACCATATTTTACAGATTAGTAATGGTTTTAATAGTTTCATAATACTTAATCTTGAATCTCATGCATTGTTGGCAAGATTACAAGTTAGTACAAACTTTTGGGGGGCCAACTTGGCAATATTAATCCAAGTTAGAAATGTTATATATACTCTTTGACCAACGATTTCCACCTACAGGGATTTATTTTACAAAATATTTGGATACCTGAGTAAAGGTATCTGTAGAAGAATATTTGTAATAGTAAAAAAGTGAAGACAATCTTCGATAGTGAATTAGGTAAGTGCATTACAGCGCATCTATACCATAGACTATTATGCAACCATGAGAAAGAACGAGGTGGATCTACATGTATTTCTATAGAAGGATGACTAAGAAATACTAAATGGTAAGGGACTACGCATTTCAGAGCAAGATAGATAGTATAATCCTTAATTAAAAGCAAGACATCTGAAAATAGACGGCCCCATTTTGCAACCAGGTCTCCTAGTAATGACCTCCATGACTTTAAATCAAATAGTTAAACTCTCTGTGCTTTGCTTTAAAATGGGAATAATAACAGTATGCACTGCATAGGGTTGTTGTGAAGACTACATGGAAGAGTCATGTAAAGTGTTTAGCACAGCACTTGACACACAGTTAGCACTGTACACAAGAAACCATTCACGTGGTGATGTCTGGGAAGTGGGGCTGGGCATGGGGCATGCATGGGACTTTGATTTTATACTTTTCTATACTGTGTTATTTTCTTCAAACATATCACTGCTTTTAAATAAAAATTTCTCAATTTAAATTTCAAATTAGAGAAGCATATCAGAAATTGATTTAAAAAGACTATATCATGAGTATTTCAATATTTGTCATATTCTCAAATTAAATTCCCTTCAAAATAAATGTCTATCCTCTTTCCTCAGATAATAAAACTAAACAGCAGCTCTCTAGCATCCGTAAATCTCACACTAGCCATGCAGACAGGAGGGATGCATTTGCTTGGTGGAGAATAACAGCGGTGAGTCGCCAGGCTTTAGTTGACTTATTTGTTGTTATAATAAACCGTGATTCATTCATTCCCCAAAGTATATAAGACAGACTGACCTTGGCAGCATTCTTTAGGAGTGAGAAGTCTATAAACCAAATATCTAATCATCAGAATCAAAATCTGATTTCTGGATCATCAGAAAAATCGGCCTCTTCTGCTGCCAAATGATCCTCCTGCTGACCACATCTTCAGTCAATCAGAATATAATCCTATCATGGGCAGTGAGTGAGCATGAGGATTGCATTTTGTTTCATAGCTGGTCTAAACATGATTACTGCTTTCATCATACAGCCATATCATCAAGTCAATAAGGATTTTCTATACTGACTTTTTACGTTGCACAGACTGTATAGAGGAACTTGGATAATTCAAATTTGCTGCACAAACCCCAGCTCTGCAGAGAATAGATTAGTACCTGTTCACCTTGGCTTGTCCAAGATAAACCATGGTACCACTCAACAGTCCATTAGTACATTTCTCTTATTCCAAATATATGAAAAACTCATCAACCCTAGTTCCACTTAAAAATAGACTTATAAGACACTCCTATTACTCAAGTCATGGATGCTGTGAAAAATCACATTATCACATTTCATTCTTTGCACATCCCTACATTTTTTTAAAATCATGTGACAGTCTTCCCTTTCAAAGCCTAGAGTTACTGGACACAGTAACTACTAGTGAAATAGGATTTTATGGACAGAAACCAGCAACGTTCAACTGCTAAAATATTCTTCCAGCCTCAAACTTAAGTTCAGTCCCAAAAGGACATGGAATCATATCTTTCTACTCAGGGCTGCATGGCCCCAAAGCTGGCTACAAAGAGATGATCCAATACTGCAGGAAAATATTTCCTTGAAAAGTCTTGTAGCTTGTCATGAGAGGTAGGGAACATCTTAAGGATTTCTAGAAAGAGGAGAAGAGGCATATGTCATAGTTATTTTTATAAAATAGGTAACTACTTATACAAGAGCAAAAATATCTGGAAAAGGAAAATAAATAGATCAGGAGCCAGCTCAATAACTTTTTTCCTACCACCAATATCTCCCTCCCTCCAAGAAACATACAAATGTCACCAGAAAGAATGCAACTCTTCCATACTGAATAACGAATCGGGGGGGTGGTCTGGGCCTAAACGTTTAAGAAGCCCTTAGAAGGCTCCTGCTGGGTCCCTGTACTGCAGAAGCCAGGCAAGAATCCACAAAGAATATGTGGCTCCAGTGTAACTCTATTTGGGGGGCCAAAAGAAATGATTTGAAGGTGGGAGAAGAGAAACAGGGAGATAACTTAAATTGCTGCGGTACTGCATAAAAAAGTAAGGATGCCATTGTGAGAGCACAATAATGCAGACACCTGGGGCAGGAGCAAGAGTGCCTCTTGCTATGACTGTCAACTGCACTGTCTCTGTCCTTAGGAAGTGTGTGTGTGTGTGTGTGCGCGCGCGCACGCGCATGCGCGCGTATGTGTATGTCTGTCTGCCTTCATGTTTCAACAGTTTAAATTTTGAGAAAAATAAAGCAGTATGTTTACATCTCACGCCTATGGGACAACCTCATAAGTGACCAGACTTGGTGTTCAGGCCCACTCTGGATTATCTACACAGGCTCAGAATTCTGTGGACATGGAGCTAGGAGTACGGGCTGAGGGGGTCTGTTAGTCCAGACTGAGGAACTCATATTTTAAAACTCAGCATGGGGACTAAGATCTACCTCTGTGAATAGAAGATTCATAGAGAGTCACGTGGTGGAGGTTAGAAGAAAGACACACTCTTGCTGAAAGGGCTGACTTAGAAGGGAGAACAGAATTAACAAGTAGGGCATCTGCAAGGGGATTCCCTTTTAAAGTTTACCTCCTCAGATGGGTTTTCCATGGAATATGGGGAAAGTCCCATTTAGAGCACAGTTTAAACATCCCCCCTACCCGAAAATTCCTTTTAGTTAATAATATACCGAATGTACAACCCTGCGGAATGGTACTGTGGGAACAAGAGATGAACCAGCAAAGAAAGTGTGATTGGCCACATTCTTCACTGGCTTCGTGGAGGGGGCTGCATCCCAGGCAGGTATCGTGGAGAGAGACCCTGAGCGGGAACTGCAGGTAGGGCAGCTCAGGGCAGGTATGGGGCCTGGGAGGGATGGGGGCAGTGCGTGATGATGGGGTGGACAATTTGAGAGCAGGTGGGAAACAACCCCTCTTCTTTCCTACGTCTTCAGAAGAAGGGAACCTTATAGGAGAAGGAAAAGTGGACACTTGAGTAATCCAACCCCCTGCTCATATTCGTTTTGGGGTTTTTTTGCGGTACGTGGGCCTCTCACTGCTGTGGCCTCTCCCGTTGCAGAGCACAGGCTCTGGACGCGCAGGCTCAGCGGCCATGGCTCACGGGCCCAGCTGCTCCGCGGCATGTGGGATCTTCCCGGACCAGGGCACGAACCCGTGTCCCCTGCATCGGCAGGCAGACTCTCAACCACTGCGCCACCAGAGAAGCCCCCTGGCTCATATCTGAAACATAAAACTTTACTTGCCATCTACTTTGGCCCATCAGGCCAGGGTGGCTATTCCTTTGGCATATAGTTCTCGGGTAAGAAGTCAAACATTTAAGCCCACTGCTTCCCAAGGAGAAAAGCTGTGCTCGGGCCCCCAGCGTTGGCCACTGCGTGGAGGAGCCCACCCAGGGGAGAGCAGCAAGGCGGCCTGAGGAAGCTTTGCTCTCCAAACACACCTTCCGTTGTATCCAGGCAGGAAGAAGGCCGGTAATTTACGGCTTTCCCTTCTACAGTATGTTTGTGCGTGTGAGGGCTTTTCTTCCATGGTTTAGTCCTCTCCTGTTAAGACTCAGTCCAGGGGCTTTTGAGGGTGGCTGTGCTGACCCTGTTGTTGTCGCTAATGTACACACACCTCATTATTTGCCAGTGGTGCAGTGACCACTGCTGCGACTCACAAGTCCCTGATACCCAGGAGTGGGCCCACCTCCCACAAAAATATAGTAACAATGGAGAAGTAACCATTCACAGAGCCTATCAGCAACATGCGAATAACCTGGAAGCAGAGCAAACTGAGACTTCTATATGTTAGTATTATTCTTTTTTCTACAAAGGATTCATACTTATGTTCTGACATCTTGAAGATTCATTCTCAGCTTCCCTGTTTCAAATCAAACCCTGCCACATCCTACCTAGAGCCTTACACTCCTCAGCCTTCAGGGCCTGTGCGTCCTCATGGGTCCCCTGTAGTGCCAAGTGCTCTGGTGGCATTCAGCGAAAAACATCACAGCCTTAACAGTGGTGCCTTAACAGTGGTTAGGTTTTAATTTCATTCCTTTGGACTTTAACCTGCCCTCTAATTAGACAATGAACAGAAGAAGATCTAATTACTTTTCCAATATTCCTTCTTGTGGCATTCTTAATTATTGCCATGTCACATGTGAAAAACTCACAGAAGTTCCCTGAACGTGGATAACAATCATCCCTTTCTAAACAAAAGATGAAGTACTGCCCTATAATCAAAGAGCGGAAGCGTTTTTATCTTTTTTTTTTTTTCATTATTAGAATGGGCTATGTAGGTCTCAACCCTACCGTGAGATTAGTCAAGTTTAGGCTACTCAAGCAGCCAAAGGCATTTGAAACGTGCTACGGTTGGTCTCAGTCTTGTAACAATTCTCTTTTGTTTTACAAGACAGACATATGACCTTTCCTGAATTCAGCCAGGAACAAGTGGGTAAATGGATTACTTGATTGACTGGGTATGACACTGCTGTTGAGAAATGTACTTTAAACGTATTTGGCAAGTTTAAAGTGGTGTGGCCCATTAGGATACTATTATGTTAATTTGGGCTGCCACCTGCATAGGGAAGTAGTTCTGTTATAATGGTGCATTGTAAAGAACTGCCTGAGTCCTTCGAGTGGAAATGGGCTTATCATGATGAGGCCAGCTAGATGATGTGGAACCAGAAACAACATAATGGGCTATGCTACTTACTCATTTCCTATGACCGCCTTTATGAGGAAGGCAAGAAAAGAGACCAGGGCCCCCTCCTGTTGCTTGATTGACTACCACTGGCCTTATGGATATGGACAAATGAGAGAAACAAGGAAATCAATAGCCTAGGTCTAAGCTCTTACCCTCTGCCTCACCAGTTAAGTCTCCACTACTCAAACTCACCACTGTCACCACAACCATTGGAATGAAAACTAAGGTCCTTGTGCTTCTTTGCATCAGATTTCTGGAACAGGTTTCATAAGGAGCCAAAGAAACAGTAACAATTACAATACTATGGAAGGCAAACACTATTAGCCCCAACCAGAAATTTTAATGGCAACTAGGGGAGCAAAACAACAAAAAGAACAAAATTTCTCACCAAATGTTTACAGACATTTCACAGCCCCAATACCTCATTTGTATTAAGTGATTTAATGTATTGGATTTACTTTCAGAGTGTCAGATATGAAATACCATGCATGCATCTGAAGTCTGTGATGCTCCAACAAACAGAGACTGTATCAAGAGGTTTTTCTTGTGCAGAACAGGAAAAATGCTGAGCGAGAGATGCTATCCTACCTGGCGATTCAAAGATCCTTCCCCTTCTCTTTTCCTGAGATGCAAGGTGACTCTTCTGCTTTTGAGGAGGTCAAAACACAGAAAGGAAACAAGTCCAGAGGAAGGATTATCCTGGATACAGACTCTTTTCCTGGGATACTAGATAATCCAAAGTGCAAGCTGGTGCAAGACAGCTAAACATTAGTCCCTCTCCTCTTTGTGTCTGTAAATGTAGCTCCACGCTAGTGGCATGAAAGAATTAAAACACAAAATCCCAGCAAGACAAAGTGCAGACAATTTACAGCCCAGATACTGCAGCGAGGCAGAGGTCTCTGATAGTCTTACCTAAGAAGCAATTACAAATATAAAAGCTTCTTGGTGTTGGAGAATTTCTTCAGGAGGCACTCAGGAAGTTTTTCACCAAAAAGCAGAGAGATCTATAAGACCTCTTCTTTCACCATGGTATTGATGGCTGAAGCAGGCCTATTTGCAAAACTAGGGGAAAGCACATTTCCAAATTCACAAGGGTCTATGCAATGAGAACAAATAGATAGAACTAAAAATACACGGTTGATGAGTTCTGTCTCTTTGAGGTCCTTTACCAAAGGACAGCCTAGTGAGTGCAAAGACTATTGGTTTCAAAGCCAGGTGAATAAGAATTCAAAGTGGGGTTCCACCATTTACTATCTACAGGATTTGGGGCAAGGTTTTTAACTTCTCTGAACCTCCGCTTCCTCAGTTCGATAAAGAGGATAGTAGCACCTGCACCCCAGAATTATTAGGAGCCAATGCATAACAGATGCTCAACAGATATCTTGTCCCTCATCCTTTTTTGCACAATTATAGACTAAAAATAGGAATAGCAAAATTTCCCATTTTCTATAGAAGCCAGTTCACGATAAAAATCAAGAAGAGAGAACATAATGTCGTTGAAAAGGCAACGTCTTGGGAAGCGAAACACCTGAATTCAACTCCCGGCTCTGTCCATTTCTACCTCTGTGACTCTGCTCTTCCCTCTCTCTGGGCTTCCAATTTCTCATCTGAAAACAGATCATATTTGACTAGTTAGTCACTACAGTTTCTTCCAATTTTGAAATTCTTTGGTTTCACTAATGGTTGTTATTGTTGGTAACGTCTAAGTCACTAAAGAGATCACTATTTAAAGTCCAACACTTTTGTATTAGAAGCAGCAATATGTAATGGCAACATGTGAGGCCTCTAAAGTGGTACTGCTTTGGGTTTGAGTTCCAGATTTGCCACTGACTGCTTCAGAGACCTGGGAAATTTAACCTCTCTGTTTCCTTGTCTGCAAAATGGGGAAAGTAACAGTACATCACACACTGGTTGTAAAGATTTAGTGAGTCAGTCCATGGAAAGTGTTGAACAGTTATCTGACACAGAGTAAGCACTCAATAAATGACAGCTGCTCTCTTTATTGTTGTTATTATTGTATTATTATTGTTATTATTATCTATTAAGGGGAGCTGCAATAAGCACTAAATACAGTGGTTTTACCCACCATGGATTTAAAATGTCATGGTTGAGTCTTCGCATGAATAAATTTGCAATTATCTTTTTATGTGCTCTCTGGTGCATTCAGTCTGCACTTGCTTCGTTATAAACACCCAGAGCAATAACTGCCCATACTAGCCCAACAGGCAGATCCAGGAAGTGGCTCTGAGTGCAACAGAGATCTCTATATACAGAGAAGACCAAGTGCAGAAAAATGTACCGAAGTACCGCCATAATTTGTGAAAAGGTCAGGCAGTTATGCAAGCATTTTGCTGAGACCTGAGAAAACCAAGCAAAGGAATAAGACATATGATTTCAAAGCAAGGGACACTGAAAACTTTTTAAAGAATCACATTCTGAATACTACGACACTTGAGAAAAATACGCATCAGCATGTACAGTAGGGCAATATTATCTCCCAAACTGATGATTGGTTGAAAGCAGATTTTTATGCCAACTAACCTAATTTAGATTAGTAGCAGATGCCTTCTGGAAGTTTTATTTACTTTTTTTTTTTTTTTGCAGTACACGGGCCTCTCACTGTTGGGGCCTCTCCCGTTGCGGAGCACAGGCTCCAGACGCGCAGGCCCAGCGGCCATGGCTCACGGGCCCAGCCACTCTGCGGCATGTGGGATCTTCCCGGACCGGGGCACGAACCCGTGTCCCCTGCATCGGCAGGCAGACTCTCAACCACTGCGCCACCAGGGAAGCCCTGTTTACTTTTAAAATACATTTAATGGCATTTTAATTGCTTACTCTGTGAAACTTTGACCTCACCAACCATCATCAGCCACAGAACAATTCAGTAAGGTGAACACCAGGGATTACTACTGCATTGGACACGGTCTCTGCTCTCGAGGGACTTACAGTCTCATGTATGAGCAATTATAATCCAGCCCACGATGTAGTCAAGAGCTACCCTGTGTGATTCAGACATTAAGAAATCAATAAGAGCTTGACTAGATAGATAGGATAGCATTCTTTGTGAATGTGCTTCAAGTGCTGACACATTGACAATGTTTTTCCCTTTAGTTTCACCTAAACTTGCCCTCTACTTCTACTTTTATTTGTCTCAGCTAATTCTCCCAGCCTTAGCTGGCTCAAAGTCCACATATAAAGGCAGTTTGCTACTGATTCAGAGAAATCCCTTCAACTCTCTCACACATTTTCATTGACTTTTATCATTCAGTATTTTATTTTCTTAAGTTTAATTATTTAGAATATTATCTTTTAAAATAATTTCCTAATGTAACCTTTCCCTATCTCCTGATAAAATATTCTTGAAGTTAACAGAGGAAATCCAAACAGAAACTCAAGAATATCTAGAAAATAACTATAATGAAAACACAGGACATGAGATCCTATGGAAAATAGCCAAAACAAAACTCAGAGGGAAAATAGTAGCCTCAATACTTCTCTGAAGAGAGAGAGAGAGAGAGAGAGAGAGAAGTGTGAAAATTGGGCATCCACCTTAAAAAATACAATATAAGCCTTTAAAAAAAAAAGCAGAACAATGGAATTAATAAGAAGGAAAATGAATGAATTAGAAAAAAGAATAAAGCTTAAAATAAATTTTAAAACTGGTTAAAAACACCAAAAAATAGAAAATAAAGAAAACAGAGTAAAAACACATAAACATACAAAATAAGAAAAAAAAGGAAAATATCTCAGATTCAAAGACAATTTGAAGAATCATAAAAGACTCTTTTTTCTAATTTCACATAATGGATAATTTTCTAGGAAAAAATAACCTACTAAGCCTTACCAACAGAGTACTCCTGAAGGCCTGAAAAAAAATTAGAAAGGTATTTCATTTTTCTCCCACTATCTTCTACCCTCAAGCTCAGAAATGGATGGTCTGTATAAACATGAAAACTAAGCCATGGACTTTCTAAGCATGGGTGCTCCTATAGCATGCCAAGTGGCCAGAGCAGCATCTCTCTTTCTATATCCATGTGGAGCCTACAACTCCAAGCAAACAATGTATTAAGTCTAAGGTACTGAAAAGGTGAAAAAGGTAGCAGTGGTTCACTGCATTCGACTGAGCAAAGCCCTTTAGGTGGTGTAGAAACAAACAAATGAAGAATAACCCTGGCAAAAGTACATGTTTAGATTTTTTTTTTTTCATGTTTAGATTTTTGTTTTTACACATTACATCATTTCAGAGTACAAGAAAACCAGGAAGATCAGGTACAAAAGGATTCCATCCTTAGCTCTGCAGTGACACATTATTCCCAGGATCAAGAAGTTAGAGTACATGAAATTTCCCACTTCCCAAAAATCTGAGAAGTTGCCATCAGCACTTAGAAGAGTGGGCCAAGGACACTCCAACATTGTACTGACAAACATCAGATATGCATATCAACCTCAGAAAGCCTCTGAGCTCAACATCCATAGATCCTGCACTAGGATCAGGGCTGAGATGAAGGAGATCAATTGAAGTTCGGTTTCCTAAGCAAGAGAACCCAGAGCAGAGACTGCACTTACCTCTAGAAACTCTAAATGCTAAAATATTCCAAATGTTCATATCTCTCCTCATTATAGCCCCCTAACTTTTATTTACTGATTACTGAAATTAAAAAGTCACTAGTAATTTTTATCTGTGTCTGGAAAGATGCCACTCCTACTTCTGTCACATGTTTCACCAGGTTAAGTAACTATATTTGTTCCACATCAGGACGTGGGCCCTAAAACCCAACTAGTTTCACCCTGCTTTACTCATACTCCAGGTGATCTCTGTGACATATGAATAAAGTATAGCATCAGATTCGCCCAAAGCTAGACAGCCCTTTAATTCATTTCTATCTCCAGTACACAAGCAAAAAGCTGCTTCTGGTGTCAAGCCTTCTCAAAATATATGGAAGCCACAGGTAAGCTTCAAACAATGCAGACCTATTGTGCTGAATACTTTCCATTTGCCCTGCCAGGTTGCCTCTCTGCCATTCTTCACCCTAGTCTCTGTCCTGGGAGCTGGTCTATGTACACCGTATCAACTGGTTCCCATGCTCTCTGGCTTTCACCTGGGTTGAGCCAACGTGGAGCACTTGTAAAGATGGAAGGGAGGAGAGTGGTAACTCTTTCCCTACAAGGTCACTGACAAAACTTCCCTGCCTTGATAACTTTGGGTCTCAGCACGGTGACAGCTCAGTTACCACCAAGACACTGAGTTACTGCACCATTTCTTATGGTTTCCTTATAGCCATATCGTTGTAAACAGTTCTTTCATAAGTAAACCTCCTCTAAATATTTTATACTGAGGGTGCCCTCTGTTTCCCATGAAGATGGACATATACACAGTCTTGATTAGGGAGCTTCTAAAACCATACTCAAGACACATTTCATCCATCAAAACGCAAGTTATCACCTGCCTGGCCAAGGAAGAATGTAGGCAGAGTGTGTGTACTCCTAGATCAAAACAGATCTTCTCTAAAGAAATTGAACAGAAGGGAAGAGCAAATTTTACAGCATGTTCTCTGGTGTCCCTGAGAAAAGACCTTATTCTGGCATTTCGGAGCCCACAGGCTGTGAGCTGCTTCCCCCACCTCATCATAAAGTAAATACATACTGACAAGCTCTGCCCTGCCTCACTCACCCCACACAAAGCTCCCCTTAAAATTCCCAGAGAAGAGACCTCAAGGAAACACTCCTACCTCTACAACAGGAGAGGAAATCTACCCCAATATCCAATCCTACTTTCTTAGATACGAAGAAATAACCATTGATGACCAGCAACATGAGGAAAATGAGAAGTATGAAGGCGAAATTTTTAAATTTACATTAAAAAAGTCAGAAAAAAGAAGATAATTTTTTAAAGTCTAATCAATGTAAATGGAAAGAGTAAAACGTCTACCACATTCATAAAACAAAATCAGGGTGCTGTGAGAAAGTAATAATTAGTGAAAATTACAAATTAAGATATTAGAAATTTTAAATTATTCTTGAAAATAAAATTCGTAGAAGAAAACTAGAAAATTAAGTCAAAGGCATTTTCTAAAATTGAAGCAAATGAATTAAAGACATGAAGAAATTTCAGAAGGTATCAGTATCAAATTAATAAGTGTTCCATAAAGAGAAAACCAAATACTAAAAGGGAGGAAATTACTAAAGAAATAATACAAGAAAATTCCCCAGTGCTAAAGAAAGTCATGTGTCTTCAGACTAAAAGTACAAACAAAATTCCTCATGTGATGAATTAAAAAAAAAAAAAAAACACCCATACCTAAACACATCATTGTGAAATGTCAAAACCCCAATAAAACAGGAAACTCAAAAGACCAACAAATATATAAAGAGCTATTTTTTAAATCGGTAAACAGAGACATTCAAGTTAAGATGTCAAGGAGATATCATTTTATATCTATTAGACTGGCAAAAATTATAAAGTTAGTAAGAGCATAGATTGATGCAGACATTCTGGAGAACAATCTTGCAATCAAAATGATTATATACATGACTCAGCAATTTCACCTCTGAATCTTCATTCCAGAGTAATTCTCACAGGTCCTTAGGAGTGTGAATGAGAAGGCTGATTTCAGGTTTTTTGTAGAGGGGGAACTGGAGGCAATCTGGGTGTCTATTACTGAGAGAGGTTATGTTAAATGTGACAGAGGTACACCATGGAATACTATACAGAAGCTAGAAGCAGTGGATTTGACGTGCACATAGCAACATGGTTGGATCTAACAAATAGAATGCCTAGTAGGAGGAAAAACAAGTAAGAAACAAAATGAAGCATATAATTATGTCAGGAAGAATCCTTCCAAGAAAGCAGAACTTATTCCGCATAGTTAAATAGAGGGAATTTAATATGGAAAATTAATTTAAAATGTTAGAAGAGCTGAAAGAGAAAACAGGGGAACATAAGGCAATGCAGAAATCAACAACTGTTGCAGTACTTCTTAACATTTTTTCCTTATCATTCCTCTGAGAAGACTTTTTAGATATATTTTTCCTAATCATCCCCCTATGATACACTGTATCTCTGTTTATACACTGTATGTATATCTGTGCTTTCTACATTAAAGGTAAGACTCCCCTCCCCCAAGAACCATTTTAGCTCCCTTGGGGGCAATATTTCCTCCATTGAAATGCATGTGTTAGAGGAATAAAGAGGAAAGGTGTTAAGGGGATGTTACTTGGAGCCTAGAAGCCAGGGCCACCTGGTTGGTGTTGGAAGCAGAGTGGTAAAGGATGATATAGGAACCATAAAATAGTGATACAACCTAGGAGAGCAATAATGAGGGATTCCAGGACAACTATCCAGCAAACTTAAGAAAAGATGAGTCCAGATTACAGTAGGAGAACAGAGAGTTGTAGAAGGAAGGATTCCAGAAAAATTAAAATGAGCCCTCAATAAGACTGAAGGCAACATTAAGAATTTTAAAAAGAAATTGAAGCTATCTTAAAAGAAAATAGTGCAAGAACAACAGAAAGCCAATGGAAATCCAGGAAAACAACAAAAAAGTACACATGGAAGTGAGGCTCCAAATATAAAGTAAAATGCATCACATTTCAATTAATTAGTGGAATGAAAGAAGGGGGGATACATTTGCCTTTGATCTTAGTGCTAGGAATAGTCTGCATTGAGTGGCTTAGACTTATGACACAGAGATCAAAGTGTTATCCTAGCACACTGTGACCTAACATTGACTAATACTGACTACTGCTGACTTGTACTCATAGTACAAGATGTAAACCTTAAACACCTTGACAAATTAAACATAAAAGGACAGCAGCTAACAAAGACAGATGGAGGAAAGCTGGGAGGAAAGTTGGAAGAAAGTATAAGGGAAAGGTATCCATTTTATAAAGTGGTAAGACAAGAGATACTATCAAATTTGACTGAACAAGAGCCAGAGATATAAGTATGCTATTAAAAGTTATGACAGTAATTAATAAGGTAATAAAGTAAGTAAGAAGAAATAAAATAATCACAGCACTGAGAATAACCAAACTCTGAGAGCAGAAGAGAAGGAGCGAAGGACGAAAAGCAAATTAAATCATTATCTTTTACCTCTACGTATTACCTAAGAGTGATCAAACAAGAAATACTGATAAAAGCTGAACATCTTATCTGGAATATGAAGAAAACCACATGAAAGAGAAAGAAGAGAGGAGGAGGAAGAGCTCGCTTATGGAGAGTGAGTGATGTATGCATCATCTGGGTGGGCAAGAGTAGATTGCAAGACTTGTTTTCATAATAAAATAATCAATTACAGTTTACATGTTACCATGTGCACTTAACAGTTTCCCAAAACAAATAAGAATTTTTAAAATATTCAGTGAAATTCAGCTTTGCTCAATAAACTTTTACTGAGAGTCTACTCCAGACAATGAAGAATAAGTTTCCTGTTGCAGCAAAAGGCCCAAACTCCATCTTGGTATAAAAGGCTCTGCATGAGCTGACCTGGAAGAACCTACCCCACATTATCTCTCTTCTCAGGGCCTCTTCTCCAGCCAAAGTACTTGCAAGTTTCCAAAGCCAAGAAGGAAACTTGTACGTTTCCTTCCTGCTTTCCTTTGTCCATGTTGCTTCCTCTGCTTTAAATGGCCTCCTGCCCATGTCTTCTTGGCCACTCTAAGATCCCAGCTAGTGTTTCCTCCCCTCTGAAGCCTTCACACTGCAGGGAGGGATGATCGCACTCCTCCAACCCATCTGCTATAGGACTTACCACACAGCCTATCACAATTTACTTTAACCTTTTCTAAACGTTGAGCTTTTATTCATCTTTGCATCCACAGTAGCAATTATAGTGCTTGACACATAAGAGATGCTCAATAAATGCTTATATAGTGACCACTTCCATAAATGAATGAATGAAAACACTAAAATATTTTAGATGTGGTAGATCTATGATTATATTGATTTTGTATTACATGTCTATTACTGTGCATGAATACTCCCCAAATAAAAATCTCATGGTATATAGTTATTTAGCATATTCATGTTTATTTATAGCCATCCTCTTTCTGAAAGGATTTGTAAGAAGTCAAACTATAGGGCTTCCCTGGTGGTGCGGTGGTTGAGAGTCTGCCTGCTGATGCAGGGGACACGGGTTCGTGCGCCGGTCCGGGAAGATCCCACATGCCGCGGAGCAGCTGGGCCCGTGAGCCATGGACGCTGCGTCCGGAGCCTGTGCTCCGCAACAGGAGAGGCCACAACAGTGAGAGGCCCGCGTACCGCAAAAAAAAAAAAAGTCAAACTATAAAAATAATCTTTATATTGTACTCATTTAAAATCAAGTTAGCATTTAATCAGTTCAAGCATTTATCCATTTAGCTGGATGATTTCAGATTAATATCTTCCTTATCAAGAAAACCCCTCATTTCCAGGTTTTGACTTGTTTCAGAAGATTTTTTTTTTTAGTTTGAAGTAATGAAGTCTCCTTTTTGCTAATTCTTTTAGGACAAAGGTCTAAATGGGGGCCAGGACATTGGAAAGCTCCATCTGCCCTCTGGCTGGGCCAGGAAGGGACACCTTCTTTTCTGGGCTCTAATTCTCTCTCTTAGTGGCACATCTTTTTAACAGCACTGAACAGCTGGAATGCTGGCTTCAGGAGGGGGACGGGGAACAGATGTCATTCATTGACTCTGGGTAATGAGATTTCATATTCCGTTGAAATCCTGAATAGGACAGGAGAGGCCTCATTAGTGGTTTCACGACTGAACAGGTGTAGAGGTCCCATGCGCACAGCAAGCTGAGAGAGGCCATTTCAGTTCCATGTGTGGATGTATCTACGAAATTGGAGAGAGGGAAAACGTGCTCTACCACAACTGCCACCTCAGGAAAACTGCAGCTTTTAGGAGCCAAAACAATATTAATTCTGACCACTGGTACAGATCTCATCCAGGGGCCAGAAAAATGGCTGAAGGCAGGAGATGGGTGATATTCAGAACTAATGATACCATACAAAGGAGGTCACGTCCTTATTTCTTTAGTTCCATATGGCATGTCATAAAATTTCAGTGCTCTACAGCCAACAACATAATAACCCTCTTAAGGTCACCAGTCAAAAAATGGGACTGCAGGGTAGAATGAAATCCTGTCTCCAAAACTAATGGCAGAAACCTCTTTAGAAGACGGGTTACATTGGAAGCAGTGTGTGAATAAAATGTTCCAGAGGATAGATAAGCCTGGCTAGCAATTTGGCAGCTGTCTCCTGGACGAGTGTCCTTCACTGGAGGTAACAATCAAAAAACCGACCCCACTGCCTGTTTGCTGAAAGACATCCACACCTTCCAAGATCCAGGTGACTCAGAGGTTGCATCCCAACTAGGACTGCTACGTGGTACCTAAGACATTGACATAGAGCTCAGCATGTTTAAATGGGGAATATACTTACCTGAGGAGTCTTCTGAGACCTTCAAAATGTGGCAGGTATTTAAGACCTTCCTACCTTAATTCCCCAGGTCTTTCTAAGTAGCCCCACACCATGGAATAGCTTCCACATCTCAGAATCCCCGGGTTAATTCTTCCTCGATCAACTTCATTAAATTCAACTCCATAGTAATCTCAGTTGTTTAGAATAACTTAAGGGCAGCTTACTGTAACTATAATATGTATATTTAAAAAAACATTTTGGGGCTTCCCTGGTGGCGCAGTGGTTGAGAGTCCGCCTGCCGATGCAGGGGACACGGGTTCGTGCCCCGGTCCGGGAGGATCCCGCATGCCGCGGAGCGGCTGGGCCCGTGAGCCATGGCCGCTGAGCCTGCGCGTCCGGAGCCTGTGCTCCGTAACGGGAGAGGCCACAGCAGTGAGAGGCCCGCGTACCGCAAAAAAAAAAAAAAAACATTTTGTTACATTTCCCATTGGCTAAGATTTGGCAGTCTTGCTCTATAAACAAAGTCTGGATTCTCCAACCTTTTAAACAGGGGGTCATATATTTACGATGAAACCACCACATACCAGTCACAGGGCTAGGCACTTGATATCCAGCCTCACGTCAACATTCCAAAGTGCTGAAGATCTGAAAGGTGAAGTCATGTGATCAAGGTCACAGGCTAATGTGTGGTTAAGGTACAGTGGAAATGCCAGTCTCCGGCATCAAAGCCCAGGCTCTTTTCATGGCATGCTGCTGCCTCTTACAGTCACAAGGAAGCGGCTCAAAAAATGTTGAATCGAGGTCAAATATTGTCAAGTAATGCTCTCATTGGACCTGTCTTAATAAATAACTGGGAACCATTTATAATAATTATTAGCACATTGGAGCCATTTAAGTGCTTGATGCTAAAGTAGATTGGGAAATATTGGAAAACGATTCACTGCCTTAACTAGACTAAGTATGTTCTCCATAAACTGATTTTCACTCTTCAGTACTACCTTTTACCTGAAGTAGTATAGAAGGTAAGTTTCAATCGAACCCACGTTCACATGATCTCAAAATCTGTATTGCTGAAGTAGTAAATGTACCTTTTATTGGGTATTACTTCTATTTATTAGTGTATCATTATTCAGGAAATAAATTCTCCAGTCAGTTGATATATGTGGTCTGATTTCCTAACTGGACTTGGGATTCTGAGAGCCTGGTCTATGCACTTTTACTTTAATACCTACTTACCCTTCCCTCACCCACTACTGATCCAGCCTACATGGAGCCCTGAACAAACTAGGTTCTCTCAACATACTGTCAACTAAATATGAGCCCTGTTTGGAGTTAGTATATTACAAGAGCAAGCAAAAATATAAGCTATTGAAACAAATGTATTGTGCATGCGTGGGGACACAGGGAACATGGGGACTCTTTGTACATTCTGCTCAGTGTTTTCTGTGAACAGCTCTAAAAAATAAAGTTTATATACATACACACATATATATATAACCTTACAATACTAAAAGAATATACAGAGAAATCAAGGGAGTCTGCCCCCATATCATTTACAGACAATTTCTGAGCAGAGTGTTTCCAACTCATTGCCCCCCACTCATGCTAGGGGGAGCCAGAGCCTTAACCCCATTGAAGGAACCAGTTTATGCATCATAAGACAAGTGCATATGTACTGGACGTCAGGAGGAGCAGCCATCTTTGAGCATCCTGTCATAAACTCTGCCCTGTGGGGCTTTCCATTGTTTAATGTACTTAAACCATGCAACCCGAGGGGGTTGGTCTATGCAGAGATAAACAGGCCATTCTGTTCAAAGATGGTCATGAATGGTGGGGTGAGTGAGGCAAGTAAGAGTTCAAGCTCTACAGGATACAGAGAAACATGCACAATCTAGTATATATGAATGATACAGTTTGTGTTTCTAAAAATGAGGTAATATATACTCATATTTATTCATATGTGCATTTAAAAATGCCAAGTGATTATAAAGAAACTAGTAAGAGGGCTTAACCAGTTTGCAGGGGCTGGGAGTGGCAAATGAGGTGGGGACGGGAAGATCTTTGCATTTAGGGTTTTGAGTCAGTGGACTTAGTACTAACCATTTAAAAGTTTCTATACACTCAATACACAAAATACCTCAAGGCCTGGATTCAATCTATCCGGAGTCTTATCCCCACTTAAAAACTGTGTGACTCTGAACAATTATTTAACTTCTCCAAGCCACTTAGTCTCTAAAACGAAGATAATATATACCTTACACAGAGTCACCTTGAAGATTTCATTATATAATCCCTGTAACATACATAGCACATAGTAAGTACTCAATAAATGTTCATTATTAACATTATCATTGTTATTGATAGTTAGTATTTAAGAAACTTACTGCACATCACACACTTCAGGAAAACTGATACATCAGAGAACTTCCTTTTATACTCAGTTATTGATATATCCTTCGAGTAACCTTCCACTATTAAGTCAATAAGTGAGTGTTTACTCTTGTCTCCAAAACCTAACCAGAGGGACAGAAAAGTCCCTTCACAAAAGTCATGATATTATCCATTCTAGTAGGAATGTTAATAATACTAATTTCTTAAATTTCTATAGAATTTCCAAGATCTCATCTTACACCCATGAAAAACATCTATTTCATTTTTATTTTCCTTAGATAAAATTTTGGTAAATAATGACAAAGGGAACAAAACAAAACGTGTGGTTTTTGAAAGGTAGGGGAAACCTGTCAGATTTTATCAAGAGAGAATTGAAGCAATAGAAAATCTCTCTCTGAATTAGTTAGATTATAGGGGACTTTATCTGAAATAAAAGGTCTGTTCACAAGAACAACTAAGCAAACAACAACAACAAAAAAACTGATATGGAAGAAGATAAGCAAAACTGGCTAAGTCTGTGAAATCCCATAAGGAAATTAAACATAACATATAAGATTAAGTGCTCAATATACTATTCAGTAGTTAGGTTTCTTCATTATTTTTGTAAAGCTTCCATATAGCATTCTTCATTTATTTAAGAACATGTAATATGTATTTAAATGCTCCCAGGTCAGTCATATTCTGTGAAAACAAAAAGTAGATTCCCAATCATGTCATCTTGGCATGGAGTTGTCCAGTCTAAGTGACTGAGGCAACCAAACCTTCTGGCTAGCAGTCCTTCCACATTTTCTCACCTGGTCAGGCCAGACCAACATGAGGCAAATTCCTAGGAAACAATTTCAAAAGCTCACTAATGAATGCTCCCAATGCCATTTCCCCTCAACACACTCTAGAAAAATGGGATCAGCTCTACCTTACAATACGACATACAGTAGAAATAAAAGAAGAAAAGAAATGGATGATCTGGTTGCCCAAATAATAGCAGATGGATGATTTGATTTTGCACAATAGAGTATAGCCTGGAAAACCTTTCTGGAGTGATCTAGTTTATCTCACCTAACTCAGCAAGCCACCAAAAATAAATAAGGCATGTACATACAAATAAGTGAATGAATTAAATCATTTTATGAGTCAGAACAATGATAGTTATATTTAGGTTTTATTTTACTAAATATCACAAGTAAAATTTCAATCCATGACAACAATAGTTATGTATCCACTGTTTTATTACAGACATTGGAGCTACAAGAGGTCAGTCCAAGGAACCATTCGGAAGATTTTCACCTGCTCTCAGTTCCCTGGAGGCACACTTTGGGAACAATCTTAGACTGGCTGTTTTCCAATTCGTTTATAAGATTAGTCTTATTATGTGATGGCAATTTTTTCTAACCACCTGATTGGCACTCTAATAATCTTTATTTAGAACAATCAAATTTGGTAATTTTTTTAATATAAAATGATTTAATTCCAGAGGTTCTGATCAAGTTATACAGAATTCTAATTAACTAGTAATCAAATTGTACAACAGGTGATGTTGAAGTTACAATATGAAATATTAGTAACACTTGGTAATAATAGCCCCTCTCTAAGGACTTAGAAGCCTTGTTGGAATTGCTTAAAGGCCTTACAGGGAAGGGTCTTAAAGGTTTTAGGACTTACTAAAAAGAAACTGACGCACCAGTCTGGGTAAAGGATGTAGCAAATAAGGCTAAATTTGAATATTATTTGCTTAAGTATAGGTAGAAATTTTATAGGGGAAAAAAATGTGAAGCTAAGAAATTAGACTGTGCATTCCTCCTGGGCTTGTCCTCACCTCCATGCTTGCCTAAAACACTGAAAAGTAAAACACTTCATTCACAATCAGAAGTTAAAATAATTTGAGGTCATGCCTCATTCTCTTTGTAAATCCAATTCAATTCAGGTCAGCTAAATGCATTGAATACCATGTAATTGCAAGGCACTGAAAAAATAGTATAAATAAATAACTAAGTAGGTGACCTTTGGGCACTGATTCATTCAAAAACTGTCCAAGGGCCCACTTCCCAGTCCTCTCTCTTCCATAGCCCCCTCCTAGGCTCTATTTCATTAAGACCTTACTGTGACACAGCTAACATCACCCATACCTCACTGTTCAGATTTATGCTCTCTCTAGGCTTAAAATGAAGGTTAAACTTTTTTAAAGGTTGGTGGAAATTTATGATGAAATATCTAGTTTCTCAGCACAGGAAAAATGTTGTAATTCATCAAAATCTGTACAAATCAAATGAAGTCATCACAAATGACCCTGATCTTCCTCAGATGCTGCCACATTAGCAGTAACTAGCACATAATTTTTGATAAATCTAATCTCACAGCTAATCTTTCACCCAAACTGTAACCAATGAAAATCAGCCTGTGTTCTTACAATAATGGTCAGAATTAAACCTAACCCTGGTGGCACCCTAGGCACTCTTTATACAGTATGAGGACATCTGCCCTCCCACAGTGACAGAACTCAACACTACAGTGTCTCAACTTTTCACTCTCTGGGATTAAGGGAGAGTTTTCTACAGCATTCCTACTCTTAAGGAGCCTGCAACGCCCTTCCAAAGTCTGCTCAAATTTGACCTCACTTATGAAACCACACTGTGGGTGACAGCTGCACTCCTCGGTGGCAGTTCAACTCCTGTCATCAAAAAAAAAAATCCCACACATCTCTTCTTCCAAAGAGTAAACAAATAATACACCAAATGATCCTTTAACCTTATACTCATGGTAGAAAACACAGGAAAAAAATAAAACCTCAAACTCAGAGACCCACAGCTGTAAACCTCCTTGCAACTCTCCTCGGTGCAAAATGACAAATGGTGAAGAACTCAGAAACGAGCAGCACTTCACAAGAGCATATTGATTTTCAATAAAGCCATTTACACCTTTTTGCTTGGACTACAAGTAGCATGCTGCTTTCCCAAAGCCTCTGCCACTGAATTAAAAAGTGTGGACAGTGTCCTCACTCGCTACACAGAGTTGTCTTTGGAAATACTCTTGATGAGAAGAATGTTCCAACCTTGATCGGAGAGGATAAAGGAAACAAAAATGAGCAAAATGACATTTGATATTTTTTCCCTGGCTGGCTTAATTACTTGGAAAAGAAAGAAACACAGTCCTCCAGAACAAAAAGGCATTTGGTTGAAATATAGCATAGCTCATATTGGCTTTGCACGGGTGAGCCTTCCAAGAGACAGAACACAGGAAATTAAGAAGAGACTGCCTTGGGAAAGTGTTTTACATCCTAGGTGAATGGTGATTTTTTTTATTGCAGTCCTCCACAGTAACACTTCAGTGTCCATTGAAAAAGTAGAGATTTTTTTATGAGGAAATTAAACTGAAGACAGAGCTGACATGATTCACTCTGTTGCTGACCTTCCTTCTGTTTTACTACAGTTTTAATGCCACAAGCCATTGACCCTCCAATATGAAAAAAAAAGAAACCATAATGACTGGGAAGGAGGAAAATATGATAATTTAAAGGTAGAAGGAAGAAAGAAAAAACTTTCTGTGACATGATATTGATTGATGGCGGTTGACCACTAGTATCCACTTTGGCCCTCTTTTTGCATGAGTCAGTACTTTAGTTGGAGGAATTGACATCAAGATGGGCCAGGGTTATTATAAGCCAATCATAACAAAGCCATCCCCCTTGACAGTGATTGGTTTAAAAACCAGGGCCAGTCCATCAACTGACAAAAGGATAAATAAAATGTGACATAACCATAACTCTGGAATATTATTCAGCAATAAAAGTATGGAGTACTGATACATGCTACAACATAGAAGAAACCTGAAAACATCCTAGTGAAGAAGGCAGTCACAAAGGACCACATATTGTATGATTCCATTTATATGAAATGTCCAGAATAGGTAAATCTATAGAGACAAAAAGTAGATTAGCGGCTTCCTAGGGCTAAGGGTAATGTAGGACTTGGGGGGTAATGGATAATGGGTAGGGAGTTTTTTGGCAGGTAATGAAAATGTTCTAAAAGTGATTGTGGTAATGGATTCATAGCTCTGTAAATATACTAAAAGCCAGTGAATTGTACATTTCAAGTGTGAATTGTATGGTATATGAATTTTATTTCAGTAAAGCTGTTTTTTTTAAAAAAAAAAAAAAAGGCTAAAGCCAAGAGTCCCATGAAATCCCCCTGGCCACTTTCATTCATTTATTCAATCAATAAATATGTATTAGAGGACTTCTAAGTCAAGTACTGTTCTAGACACAAAACAGACAAAATCTCTGCACCAAGATTATGAACAATAAGCAAACAAAGGAAAAGCTAAGAAAAATAGATGGCTAGTGAGATGATGGTAAGTGAACTAAAGAGAAACGAAGCTGCAAAGTTGGGGTTGGGATTTTAGACAAAACGGTCAGGAAGGCCTTACTAAAAAGATGCACGTTTGAACAAAGGCCAGAGGGAATTATTAGTTTAGACATGGACATGTGACACTGTTTGGTCCAATCTGATGAAAAGGAAAGAGCCTTTTGTTAAATCACTGGGGGAGAGGGACTGACTTTCTCTTTCTCTCTCTTTCACACACACACACACACACACATACACACACCCCAGAAGTGAAAGACAAAGTATGTACCCCAAAACTACCAGCTACAACCACAAGGAGCTCCTGTCCCAGTGTGAAGCCAGCACAGGACTACAGAGCAGAGACATAGAAAGAATCTGGATTTTTATCACATCATTAATTACTAACACTGAAACTTTTCCCCTACCTCTCCATGTCCAGGTGTGTGACCCAATAAATTTTATTATTGTTTGGATCACACTAAATGTACAGGCATATCTTCAACAAGAAAACCACCAAGATTCCTTTTGAAGATATTTCTCACTCTTTTGCTCACGGCCCCTTATGGAAAAATTGCTGTTGGACTGCACACAAGCATTGGCGGCAAGGCGGGAGCAGAGCACTGTTCGTGAACACCCCACATCTGCTAAACACCAGCGACTACGAGGGAAGAGAGCAGTCACAGGAGAAAAACGTACACAGTGTTTGAACATGCACAACGCCTCTCCTCTTTTATTCATTTAGTAAATTAAAAATTATTATCTCCCCTTGCAAAGCACTTCACTAAATGCCAGGATACAGCAGTTTAAACCCTCAGGAAAGGTAGAGCCCAGAAGAGACAGACAAGCAAGTAAGCAAATAATTAAATAAAATAACTACTTCCTGGGCTTCCCTGGTGGCGCAGTGGTTGAGAGTCCGCCTGCCGATACAGGGGACACGGGTTCGTGCCCCGGTCCGGGAAGATCCCACATGCCGCGGAGCGGCTAGGCCCGTGAGCCATGGCCGCTGGGCCTGCGCGTCCGGAGCCTGTGCTCCCCAACGGGAGAGGCCACAACAGTGAGAGGCCCGCGTACCGCAAAAAGATAAAAATAAAAAAAATAACTACTTCCTGTCTCGCAAGTGGCATGAAGGAAAGAAATTGGGAGGTGAGAAACAGAATAGGAAGGAGAACTACTGGAGGTGCCATAGCAGCTCTGTTAGCATCCCCACTCCCCAGGGATTCCTGTCTCCATGAGACAAGATGAACATTATCCAAGTGGGAAGAATGAGAGGGAGATGCAGTGTTTCAACAATATACCTCCAGGCTCTTTTTAAGAATGTATCACAGAGAATCAAATTCTCCTTTTCAGAATGTTTTAAGTTAGTTCTAGGCCTGGACAATATCTAGGCCTAGAACTAACTTAAAACATTCTGAAGAGACAAATATCTCATCGCAAAATCGGGCCAGTTTTTGATAAGATACCTTGCCAAATGTTAGGGACCAGGTAGGAATAACACTAGGGTGGGAGGCTGGCTTAAGACAATAGGGAGGATGGAGACTGTGCAGTTCACTTAAAGATATAAAAATTCAAATAATTTAAAAATGCTCTGTGGGCCAAATAAAATATGTCTGTGACTGCATTGCCTAAGGAGACTCTTTCACCTCCTCTTCTGAGTTCAACTCAACACCTGAGGGCATGTTATACCTTTGGAAAACATTAAAAATAATAAAAAAGATGCAGAGCTATACCAATGAAAATATTGTGAGAATAAGTCAGAAGAGTAAAGTTTTTGCCAGAAGTTGTGAAGGAAAAAATAATAATAATTCCACTTTCCTTTATTAAAAAATATTACTTCAACGGAGAATGATAGGGTGGGACAATAGAGACAAAAAGGACCAGGTGTCATAATTGAGACAGGGGCCCCAGCAGGGGTGGTAATAGTGATGCTTTGCAATGTCTAAGTTCATTCTTAAGGAGAAAGAGCCCAGCAGGTGGTAACGGGCAGTTACTCATGCTCACTCATCCCCCGTGGAGTACACTGGCCTCCAGATTATCTCCCCTGCTGTTCAACATTTAGGAGACAGAGGCTGAGAACATCCTGGCCTGCACAGAGAAGGAAGAACTACTTCTCAGGAGCTACATGCCCAGCTTAAATATTTACTGTGCTATCGATGTCAGCATTCTTTTTTACCATTTCAATGAAAAATGTTGGAGTTTTAAGCACAAGAGAAGAATGACACAGGACGATGGGGTGCAAGATAGGGAATACCTGATGGTAGATTTAATTCACGCAAGGCACCGTTAGCCCATACTGTTTGATGAACTCTAAACCAATAATTAAATACTCATGGATTGTTAAAACTACTACTGACTTAAACAGCCCAGTTGACTCTTTTGGGGCTCTTTCTGAGTTTGCCTTTCAGAGGAGCCACCTAAGGCTCAAATTGTAAAAGTAGGAGTCCAGGGACCCTAAGAACAGAGGCCAAAGTTGTTAACCGGGACTAAAATTTTTACATGTCACATTAGCAACTAATTCTATGAACCTCCTATTCTTTGCCCCTGCAAAATCCAGGAAAAAGCTCTAGGAAAGAGAACTAGGGAGAGAGTAAGGAGAGGAAGAGAATATGATAACTCCAAAATACTGTATGATCTGTGCCATAAACAATTAGTAATGTTGTGAAGAATATAAAACTAAGATGCATGAAATTCTTAAAGGTAAACAACAATAAATAATTAAGTGCCTCAACCTTGTTAGAATATCATAACCCATCTCCTCTTCTTCCCTTTACCACATGTATCAAAAATAAACAGGTTCTTTCATGAGCTGAAGCGAAATTCCAGTCATCTCAGTTCTGAAGCTGGGTGTCAATGATTCAGGATTACTAGTGCCCTAAACCCTAAAATAAATAAGTGCAAATGTTCACTGGAAGAGGATAATATCAGCCTGGGACTCAATTGTTTTTATATTTGTTCTGAACAATGTTCAACACTCAGTCAAAAAACACTGAGAGATATAAGGAGACCAGACAAAATTAACAAAAACCAAGAATGATAGTCAAGAGGAAGAGACATACAGGGGCTATCTGATATAGAGTTATCAGACAAAGACTTTAGTTATGCTTAGTATGTTTCATGAGATAAAATACAAGTTTGAGAATTTTAGCAGAGAACTGGGACCTATAAAAAAAGAACAAAATGGAAATTCTATACCTGAAAAATACAGTAACCAAAAGTAGGAACTCAATACATGAGCCAAAAATAGCTGAAAAGAAGAACAGTGACCAGGAAGATGGATCAGAAGAAAATACTTAGGATGAAACACAGAGAAAAATAGGATGGAAAATAGAACAAAACAAAAATAATTGCCAACCTAGAATTCTAGATTTATCGAAATAAAGATATTTTCAGATGAATTAAAAATAGGAAAAATCATCAACAGCAGGTCCCATGAATGTAAATATTAAAGGCAATTTTCCACACTGAAGGGAAATGATCCCTAATGGATGGGAAGAGATGCAGGAATTAGTGAAATGCAATGAAAATGGTAAATATGTGGGTAAATTAAATGCATAAACTAATAACCTAATAATAATAATGTTTATGAGTTTTGATGTATATAAAATTAAAATATACAGCATTAATGGCATATAAATTGGGATAGTATTAATATTCATGTAATTAGTGTTCTAAGGCAATACTCCACAAATTTTAATGTTCATATGAAACACCCAAGGATCTTGTTAAAATGCAGATTCTGTAAGTCAGATAGCCTGATAGTCTGCATTTACAATAAACTCCTAGGTAGTGCCAGTGATGCTGGTCCTTCGGCCACACTTTCAATAGCAAGATTCTAAGAATCTTGTACTTTGGGGGGAAAAGCAAAAGTGCTAAGAAATAGTAGAATTTGATGAGTCAGTGATGTTGCAGTCTCTAGGCCCACCAATAAAAGAATAAGAAAAGAGTGAATTAATTTTATTATTAAGTGAATAGAGGGAAAAATAGAATACTAAAAATAATAAATCTAAAAGAAGATAAAAAAGGAAAAAATATAGAACAGGAAGACAAAAAATTTTGAATAATTGATTTAAATTCAGTATATTAGACATTACATCATATGTTAAGGAACTAAATGTTCCAATTAAAGCACAAAGGTGGTCAGGCTAAATTATTTTTTAAGTATATGCTGTTTATAAAAGATATGTAAAACACTCAATATAATTAACCAGATAAACATAATAAGGGAGAAAATCATAAGATTAGTTGATAAATGCAGAAAAAATATTTGATAAAATTCAACACCCGTTCACAATTTTTAAAAAGAAGCTCTTAGACAAACTAGGACTAGAACTCTTCCCTAATCTTATAAAAGCACACACTGAAAATATAGCAAGTGTGACAAATAAATATTAAATGTTGAAAACTTTCCCTCTGATAATAAGGAATAAGACATAAAAACCTCTAACATCACTTCTATTCAATATTGATTGGGGGCCTAGACAGTACCTTAAGAAAAAGAAACAATATACCAAGATTAGAAAGAAAAAAAAATTCTCATTGTTTTGCAGATGATACGATTTTTTGTGTTAAAAACCAGAATGTATAAATAATTAGAATTAATGAATGTATCAGGTTTTCTGGATAAAGTTCAATATTTTAACATCAATTTTATTTACATGTATTAGTCACAAATAGCTTGAAAATGGCATATTAAAAAGACACCATTGGGCTTCCCTAGTGGGACAGTGGTTGAGAGTCGCCTGCCGATGCACAGGACACGGATTCGTGCCCCGGTCCGGGAAGATCCCACATGCCGCGGAGCGGCTAGGCCCGTGAGCCATGGCCGCTGAGCCGGCGCGTCCGGAGTCTGTGCTCCGCAACAGGAGAGGCCACAGCAGTGAGAGGCCCGCGTACCGCAAAAAAAAAAAAAAAAAAAAAAAAAAAAGATACCATTTATAATACCATCAAAATATAATCAATATGAATAACAAAAGATCTGCAAAACTACTACACAGAAAACTATAAAACATTTCTTAGAAAAATTAAAGAAAACCTAAACAAATGGGGCTTCCCTGGTGGCACAGTGGTTAAGAATCCGCCTGCCAATGCATGGGACACGGATTCAAGCCCTGTTCCGGGAAGATCCCACATGCCACGGAGCAACTAAGCCCATGTGCCGCAACTACTGAAGCCCGCACACCGAGAGCCCGTGCTCCACAACAAGACCGCAATGAGAAGCCTGCGCACCAGAACAAAGAGTAGCCCCCACTCGCCACAACTAAAGGAAGCCCACGCACAGCAACGAAGACCCAACGCAGCCAAAAACAAATAAATAAATAAATTTATAAAAAAAAAAATTTTTTTAAACCTAAACAAATGGAACAGTTTATCACATTAATGAATTAGAAAGCCCAACACTGTGAAGATAATTCTCCTCAAACTTATATATGGATTTAATGCAGATTCAGTCAAATTCCCAAAAGATATATTTTGTGGAAGTTGACAAGAGAATTCCAACTTTTATTTGGAAATGCAATGGATGAAGATTAGCAAAGATATAGTAGAAGAAGAAAAAAAGTATGAGTACTTGCTCTCCCAGATACCAAGACTTATTCTTAAGGCTACACTAACACAGTGTGGTATTAGTGCAAAAATAGAAAAACAAACAAAAGAACAGCATAGAGATTCCAGAAACATAACCACACATACAGGATCACCTAATTTACAATCAAGTTTGGCACTGCCACAGAGTAGGATAAGTATGATTTTTTTCATAAATGACACTGAGTCAACTAGATATCCACTTAAAAAAATTTTAACCCTTATTTTACACCATACACACACAAAAAAATTCTAAATTTATCACAGATTTAAGTTTGAAATGGCAAAATAATAAACCTTCTACAAGTAAAAAATAAAGAATATCACCATGAGCTTCAGGTAAGATAAACATTCTTTAAGCAGGATATGAAAGGCATTAACCATTTTTAAAAGAAGTTAATAAATTTGATCACATTAAAATTAAGAACTCTATCAAAGTACACAATCACAAAAGTGAATAGGCAAGTAACAAAAGATTTTTGCAACACATGTACCCACCCAATAAAAGGTTTATGTTCACAGTAATTAAAGAGACCCTACAAATCATTTTTTTTAATAAGACAGACAGCATCAAAGAGATTAACCCCTATGTTTTCTTCTAGGAGTTCTATTATTTCAGGTCTTACACTCAAGTCTTTACTCCATCTTAAATTGACTTCTGTGTATAGTGTAAGAATGTGGTCCAGTTTTATTCTTTTGCATGTGGCTGTCCATTTTTCCCAACATTATTTATTGAAGAGACGATACTATCCTTTCCCCATTGTACCTTCTTGGCTCCTTGATCATAAATTAATTGACCATATAGGTGTGGGTTTATTTCTGGCTCTCTATTCTTTTTCCCTTGATCTACATGTCTGTCTGCTTTTATATCAGTGCCATACTGTTTTGATTACTACAACTTTCTACTACCATTTGAAATCAGGAAATGTGATGCCTCCAGCTTCATTCTTCTTTCTCAAATTGATTTAGCTATTTAGCTACCCAGGGTATTTTGTGGTTGTATACAGATTTTAGGATTACTTGTTCTATTCCTGTGAAAAATGCTATTGGAATTTTGATAGGGATTGCATTGAATCTGCAGATTGCTTTGAGTAGTATGGGCATTTTAACAATATTAATTCTTCCAATCCATGAGCACAAAATATCTTTCCATTTATTTCTGTCTTCAGTTTCTTTCATCAGTGTCTTATAGTACAGCATACAGGTCTTTCACCTCCTTGGTTAAATTTACTTCTAGGTATTTTATTTTTTAACCCAATTGTATATGGGATTGTTTTCTTAATTTCTCTTTATGATCATTTGTTTCCAGTGTATAGAAATGCAACTGATTTTTGCATATTGATTTTATATCCTGAAACTTCACTGAATTTGTTTATTAGTTTTAATGGTTTTTTGGTGGAGTCTTTAGGGTTTTCTATATCATGTCATCTATAAATGGAGACAGTTTTACTTCTTTCTTTCAATTTGAATACCTCCTATTTCTTTTTCTTACCTAATCGCTCTGACTAGGACTTCCAATACTATGGTGAATGTGGTATGGTGAGAGTGAGCATCCTTGTCTAATTTCTTATCTTAAAGGAAAAGCGTTCAATTTTTCACTGTTGAGTATGATGTTAACTGTGGGTTTGTCATATATGGCCTTTATTATTTTTTTATTATTATTATTTTTATTTTTTGCGGTACGCGGGCCTCTCACTGTTGCGGTCTCTCCCGTTGCGGAGCACAGGCTCTGGACGTGCAGGCCCAGCACCCATGGCTCACGGGCCCAGCCGCTCCGCGGCATGTGGGATCCTCCCAGACCGGGGCACGAACCCGTATCCCCTGCATCGGCAGGCAGACTCTCAACCACTGCGCCACCAGGGAAGCCTGGCCTTTATTATTTTGATGCGTGGTCCCTCTATACCCATTTTGTTGAGAGTTTTTAATCATAAAAGATGTTGAATTTTGTCCAATGCTTTTTCTGCGTCTACTGAGATGAGCATGTGATTTTTATCCTTCATTTTGTTAAGGTAGTGTATGATATTGGTTGATTTGAGAATGTTGAACCATTTTGCATCCCTGGAATAAATACCTTTCAATCATGGTGTATTATTCTTTTAATGTATTGTTGAATTCAGTTTGCTAATAAGGATTTTTGCACCTATATTTATCAGGAATATTGGTCTATAGTTTTCTTGTAGTGTTTCTGTCTGGTTTTGATATCAGGGTAATGCTGGCCTTATAAAATGAGTTTGGAAGTGTTCCCTCCTCTTCTACTTTTCGGAAGAGTTTGAGAAGTGTTTATATTAATTCTTTTTATTGGTAGAATTCACCAATGAAGCCATCTGGTCCTGGACTTTATTTTGTTGGGGTGTTTTTGATTACTGATTCAATCTCCTTACTAGTAATTGGTCTATTCAGATTTTCTAGTTCTTCATGATTCTGTCTTGGCAGGTTATATGTTTCTAGGAACTTATTTCTTCTAGGTTGTCCAATTTGTTTGTGTATAATTGTTCATAGTAGTCTCTTACGATCCCTTGTATTTCTGTGGTATTCATTTCTGATTTAATTTGTTTGAGTTATTTCCATCAGTTATTTCTAGAAGTTGCTAGTTATTCTATAAAACACAACTGCCCCTTCTAGGAACCACTTGAGGTAGTAGTCTCGGTAATTTATTCAAGAGTACAAGCCTGTTTCCCAGATTCCCAGATTATTTCATGTAAAAATCCCTAAACAAGGGCTTCCCTGGTGGCGCAGTGGTTGAGAGTCCGCCTGCCAATGCAGGGGACGTGGGTTCGTGCCCGGTCCGGGAAGATCCCACATGCCACGGAGCGGCTGGGCCCGTGAGCCATGGCCGCCGAGCCTGCGCGTCCGGAGCCTGTGCTCCGCAGCGGGAGAGGCCACAACAGTGAGAGGCCCGCATACCGCAAAAAAAAAAAACAAAAAACAGACAAACAAAAAAATCCCTAAACAAGAGATTTAACAGAGGAGATGACAGAGGATTTTTTGGGAATGCCCTAAATTACATACACAGCTATGTGAACAGAAATGTTATGTGAGATTCAGTGAGGCAATATATGCAAATGTGCTTTGAAAAGTGTAGTCTACTGCATTAAATATAAGAATTTGTTAATTAAAATAACCTAGAAATCGATTGATAGAAATATTAATAAAACAAGAAGCTGGATACTGTTTCTCAAATAACATTCAACTTATAGTTAGCAAGTCAATATGCTATAGCACAACATGATTTAGGAAAAATTAAATTTAAGGTATTCTGCTTAATACAAGTGAAAGGTTCATACTACTCATCCCTGTTTGCCCTAGGCCCGAGGACCACCTCTCTGCTAATGACTGGGCAGTGACTCAGAGAAAGAAAACGGAAATAGGAGCCTTCTGGTGTACTGAAACACATCTGAGATTGTCCCAAGAACAAGCAATCAAGATCTAAGTCCATCAACAATTCCACACAAAGGTTAGAGAACCACCCTGCCTCCTTGGATCACTAGTTTATAGCTCTTTCCTCTAGGTCTATCCTTGATAAGTCTGTTGGTATACAAAGATTTGGAGATTAAAGGGAACTATAAGACTCATAGACATCTAATTCACCTGAATATACTTAATTGAAAGAAAGAAAGAAAGAATAGTACCACTTTCACAAAAACAACTCTTCTATCTCTACAATCCATGGCATTTGTCATGGCTTCCTGCATTGATTTAAAAATAATAGCACTCGGGCCTCCCTGGTGGCGCAGTGGTTGAGAGTCTGCCTGCCGATGCAGGGGACACGGGTTCGTGCCCCGGTTCGGGAAGATCCCACATGCCTCAGAGCGGCTGGGCCCGTGAGCCATGGCCGCTGAGACTGCGCGTCCAGAGTCTGTGCTCCGCAACGGGAGAGGCCGCAACAGTGAGAGGCCTGTGTAATGGAAAAATAAATAAATAAATAAAAATAAAAATAATAGCACTCATAACAATGAAGCAGTATCCACATGTAGATTACTGTGGAAGTTAGGTATCTGGCTTTTAGTTTTATCTATCTTGAGATAAATAACGTAATTGTTCAGTGCTTCAGTTTACCCCACCCCACTGTGAAAGAAGTTACTTTGTTTATCCTCTATATCCCTCACAGCAAAGACCATTGTTGACCAAAACCTTTAACTATGGAGGAAAATAACACATTTATTCAAAACGGGATTGACCCATCTATAGCATACGCAGCAGTGAATGCTAAAAGAACCAGCCCATGAGAACACTCTGTGACAACCACATGTGACATCTGTTTCTCCCACTGATTGCCAAGGTCAATTCTCTCACACTGGCCAACTAGGTAGGTGCCCCTTTCCTCTCCTAAATTCCTAGTGCTATAAGCTAGAACCAAGAAGACTTTAACCAAAGAAGCATGAGTGCCTCTCCACTAAATATTTGGAAGTAGCTTCATTTTCCTTGTCCAAGAGAAGGAAGTCAATAATATACAAATACTGTGTTACAAATATATACTAACTCACACTAAAGTGAATTAAAATAAAGTAAAAAAGGGTCAAACAGATTTCTTCCATTTTTACTGAAAATATATTTAGATTCACTCCCTGACTCTATCCAAGACTCTTACCTCTTACTCTTCATCTTCTTTCAAAATGGAAAAATTTGTCAAAAGAGAAAAACTAATTGCAAAAGTTCCATTCCAAAACATCCTTTTTGTTCTCAGGGCTGATTTTCTAAGACACACCAAGGGAGGGACTCAAACAGTATTTGGTGAATTAACTGAATCCTATCCCTCTACTGGAAGCAATGATGAGGCAGGGTAGGACTGGCAAAAAGAAAGAAAATAGTGTTTGCTAAATGGCGATCTACACAATGACACTAAGTACCAACATAAGCAAAAGTACCAACATTAAACAGTTATATATGCTATTTCTAGATCTGAGAGGAGCGTCAACTGGCTAACTAACGAGCTAATAACACTACTTATTGAGCACTTAACTCTGTACCATTTACATATACTATCTCACTTAGTACCTAGGTAGATACTAATATTATTATTCCCATTTTGCCAATGAGAAAACTGTGCGGTTGACCCTTGAACAACAGGGGTTTTGACTGCATGGGTCTACTTATACGCAGATATTTTTTTAATAGTAAATACTGCAGTACTACACAATCCATGGCTGGTTGGATCCAAGGATGTGGAGGAACTGCAGATATGGAGGGCTGACTATAAATTATACTGCAATTAACTCCCGTATTATTCAAGGGTCAACTGTGTTAGTTATCTATTAATGCATAACAAATTATCCCCAAAACTTAGCAACTTACAACAGCAAACATATTATTTCACACAGTGTCTGAGGGTCAGAAATCCAAGAGCAGCTTAGCTAGGTAGTTATAATCTGGGATCTTGTGATGCTGCAGTCGAGATGTTGACTGGGGCTGCAGTCAGGTGAAGATCTGACTGGGGCTGGAGGATCTGCTACCAAGCTCACTCACGTGGCTCTTGGCAGGAGACCTCAGGTCTTTGCCACGTGGGTCTCCCTGTAAGCTTTCCTGGATTCACCCAGAATAAGTGATCTAAAAGTATGAGGACCACCAAGATGGAAGTCTCCAATATTCTATCACCTAATCTCAGAAGTGACATACCATCATTTCTTCGTATTTTATTGGTCACACAAGCCAACTGGTAAATATGAAAGGTGATTACATAAGGGTGTCAATACCAGAAAGTGGCAATCATTGGGGGCACTCTTGGAAGCTGGCTGCCACAAAAATTGATGCACAAAGAGTAAAGTTAGCACTGGAGAAATGTAGATTTATACCCAGATCTTTATTATTTGGAGCCCTAGTCCTTTAGAATGACTAAGCTATTATGGAGCCAATATGGAGAAAAACATATAGACTTAGTGGACCACCCTTCTTGTTTGAAAGCCTACACCAGAAAGTTTCTACTCCATCTGACTCCATCGTGTCTGGAACGCTTATCAGGACACTCGTGTACTTTAGTGCAGGACACTCGGCCTGTTTGCTTATTCTTCTTCCTTCTACAATTGTCAAGGAATTCTGTCCAAATCCAACTCTTTGTCCAAAAACAAAGATGTGGGGTGGAGCACAGGATAAAAATCAGAGGTTGAACTCACTTTGCAGATTTAAACAGTAAAACAGAATATTGTTTTCTTAAGGTTTCTTGCAATTCCCCTCCTTAAAAACAAATTCACATGCTCACTTCAGCTAAACACAAAGGGAAGAAATAAGTTTTCAGTGACTTTTTAAAAGATTAGTAGCCATATTTCTTTAACAGACATTCATTTCCTGGATTAGACACTAAGGAGTTTATGTTATCATTCTATTTTATTTATTCTATGCATCTGTGGATTATAGAGTAGATCGTGTTAAGTATAACGCTTTGAAAGGACCCTTCAGAGAAAGAACTAAATGAGTTTTCCCATTTATTCTTAATATTCCCCTTACTGAATGCAGACAGCAACAGGAAAATTCAAAGCTATTATTTTTAATGTCAAATGCCTTACTAGTCCAATAAAAGAGGGAAAGATATTAAACTTTTTATACACCAAGAACCAGATAGCACATATCTTCAAGAAACACATCTTAATCAAATTGAACATAGGAAATTAAAAAGAGGATGGATGAGTGAAGGTATCCATCCTCATTTAATTTAAAAAAAAAAAAAAAAAAGCACTGGCAATCGTTATGAACAAGAGAGCATGTATTTTTCCCCTTTGTTCCTCTCAAAGGAAAAGTGTGGATTAATTTTGGTTCAGAAGGTCCTGAAAGGAACACCTGAGAAACTGCTGTACTCATAGTCCTCAGATGTAAAGGAAATACCCCTTCTTTGAGGCAAGCCCGTCTTACATTGGGAAGAAACACCAATAAGGAGAAGGAGATGTGACTTGAAACCCACCTCTGTAGCCTTGTCCAAGGGGATAAAGTGCCTTTCTGATGACCTGACAGAGTGGCTATAAACTTCAGATGAGATGGCTCATTTAAAGCTACTGAGAAACAAAAAGCTCTGTACAAGTAGAAGGTAGGAAATGTAGTAGTGTATTTGTTCAAGTTATCTACATAAAATACTCCAAAACTGAGCTTAAAATGAATTCATCCAAACCAGCATAGCCCAAGGAAGATCTACGACGGCAAATGTTTGGGGAGCGCTCACTATCAGCAAGGCACTGTGCATTCGGATATTTAATCTTCACAAAGCTGAACGCTACGTTTAGTCCCGCTAACAGGTTCCAAAAAGTTAAGCAACTTCCCCAAGATCACACAGCTCTATAGAGCCAGCATCTAAGTTTGAACACAAGTACGTCTGGTTCCCAGCCACGGTGTTAGCCTGTACCATGCTGCCTATGTAAGTCTACAGATGCTTTGTTCTCAAGACCTAAGAATTACTCTGCTCATCTTCAGAGTATGCAGCACAAAAGAAGCCTCATTGTGCTAACACATACACAAACACACATACCACACCCTTACACACATGCAGAGATCTGACATTATAGTCTTCAAGTCAGAAATACTCTTCGATACAAAATGTAGTTTAATCATTTACACAGCTAAGCCAGGTTTGAAAATATACAGAGACATACATCCTTTTTTCACATCACACTTGAGCAATCGGGAAAGAAGAATTCAAATTAAAATGGTGCTGGTTTGACATGTGTTCTTAGTCCATTCAAGCTGCTATGATAAGAATACCACAAACTGGGTGGCTTATAAACAACAGACATTTATTTCTCACAGTTCTGGAGGCTGGGAAGTCCAAGATCAAGGCACTAGCAGATTCAATATCTGGTGAGAGCCCACTTCCTGGTTCATAGACAGCCAGCCATCTTCTCCCTGGGTCCTCACATGGCAGAGGGTGAGGGAGCTCTGGGATCTCTTTCATAGGAATGGGTCTTGCCTAGAGACCAGCTTGAGCCTGGTCCCACATGGAGCTCAGGCCCACTCACTGCACCACAGTACTGGAGGTCCCCCTTGGGGCAAGGGGGTGATCAGTCACTCAGGGATTTGCCTGGGATTGAGGGGTTCCAAGGACACAGGACATTCATCACTAAAACTGGGCCAGTCCTAAGCAAACCAGGAGTTTGATCACTTAATAAGACAATCGGTTTGGGCCCCAACCTGGGGATGAGGGATAGACTTCATAGTAAGTCAGAGACCACTTCTCTTGAGAGGGGAGAGCTGTAAGCCTAAGAAGCCAACATTCTCACAAGTGGGGAATGAGCTCACCAGCGGGCAAAGGGGATCTAGGCAGGACACCTAAGCACCACTGTAGACCCCAACTGATGTGGTTTCCTCCAATTCCACTTCCTGGCTGTTGAATGTGAATATTTATCTACTATGTTTACAGCTCAAAAGTTATAGCCAGTTTCCTCATTAAACTAAAAGATTAAATTATCATCAATAATTCATCACTGTGCTTTTTGTTGTTGCTGTTAATTACCTATTTTCATTCCCTTTGTATAAGACAAAAAGAAGAGGGACTGTAAAGAGTGGAAGTTAAATGTGATGTTTTGCAATATCTCTAAGTTTCTAGGTAACCTAAACTCTCTAAACAAAATCTCAGACATGTGTCAGCCTCACAAGCAGTGGCTTTTTAGCCAATGGGAGATGAAGGCTTTGGGGTCAGTGGAGGTGGACTCCAATTCTTTTGCTTAGTCTTTCCAAGCCATAGTTTCTTCTTCTGAAAATGGGGCACAAATCCTGACCTCACAGGATAGTTGAGAGGTTTAATCACAAAGTAAATGTTCCACAAGTGGTGGCTTTTACTGACAACTATTGAACACAAACTGAAAGCTTGATTTCTAAACCAATCATCATTGTAAAGTGCATGAGAGATTTTCACTAATTAAAATCTAGGTGGTGGCCAGAACAGAGTTCCCCATCTGCAGAAAATATAGACATTCCTATTCGTCCTCGAGTGCACTTGAACAGCCACTCAAAAACATTTATATCTTGGACTTTTATGAAATGATTCTAAAATATTAACTAATTACTTTAGAGACAGTCAAAGGTCATTAAAAAATTTTTAAACCTAAAGCAAATGCTGAATTATGTGACTTTATTGTTCGCACATGTTTGTACGTGGGTGAGGCTATTTAAATAAAGCTACAGTATGTAATTCAATTTGGGAGCAGGAATGAGGGAGCTAAAATTATTCCAGCTGCATCTCAACCAGGCTTTTTTACACCGTGAACATGGTTCAGTAACTGCACTTACACACAAATGGGTTTATCCTTGTAATTCAAATAATTGCCTTAATATTTTCAGCACCAACCACGTATGAAAGCTCTGTGTAAAAGCTGTAGAAAGTTCCCAGGGGGAAGGAAAGTATCTATAGATTGGCATAGGAAACTGTATACCCTCCCCACTTTCTTCACCTTGTATAAAAGGGAAAAAAAATTGATATGCGAAACAATACCCATTTCATGGTTTACCAGAATAAAACAAGATCGTTATGTCAAAACCTTTGGTAAACTATAAAGGCTCTTATAAATGAAGGTTTTACTCTCCTAAGTATTATGAAATTCAGAATACCATTACACATACACACACACACAGTTGTAGCCAAATGTGCAAACCATAGGAGGGGGAGGGGGAGGCTGGTTCTTCTCAGCTTTTTGACAAGAAGGCAAATTTTCTTCCCTAAAATAAACTTAGTTTGAGATAGAACTGAAAATATTTGGCAAATGCAAATATCCACTAGTAACTAGAAGTGAATTATAAACAATACCTTCTCAGGGTTATAAGCATTAATGGGGTTAAGTGGAATTTCACACTTGAGGAATTTCATATGCTCAGTCCTGACCCAACTTCAGAAAATATGTGGCTTTACTGTAAAATACCCTAGAGACTCCAGAGACACGCTGTTAGTTTGTGGACAACAAGCAGCAGAATTTAAATCAGAATGGAAAATTAAACACATGGCACTCTCCCCTGGCCTTCTGTTTCTCTCTGGGTGGCGAAGGATCTCACATGACTCCTCCTTCCTCCTAACTCTCACTTCTAGCAAGTCACCAGCCTGATCCAACCTCGGAGCATTTCCTCTGACCACTCCCTCCTCTCTACCCAATGCCACTGCCTCATGGCTCAACACCTGGACATTCCACTGCCCTCCTTCCTTCCAGACTCAGGTCCTGGAGAATTTCCCCAGCTACGGCCTTTTCCCAAATCAACTCATCTTCCTGTCTGCCACCAGCTCAATCCTCCTAAAACAGAGGTTCCAAAGGATAAGGGGTCCACCAAACACTCCTGGAAAATCAGAAGTTCAATGGTCAAATCATTGTGAGAAATGCCACGTATCACATCTCCTTCCTGCAGGATCACTTCAGAAAATTAAAGGTCCTGAGAAGGCTTACAGTAAAGATCCCTACTTAATTTTATTTTCTCCAGGTTCTTCAAACTGAATAATTATAGCTATAGGTAAGTACTATTATTATTGCCATTTTACAGATGAGGAAACTGAGGCCATGCAAGGTTAGATAACCCATGAAGGTCACACAGTTATTGAGTGGTAGAGCTGAGGTTCAAACCAGTGAGGCTGACTCCAAATTTAAATACTTTTGATATCCTACAGAACTATAAATTGAGAAACACTCTCTTGAAGTTTATATCATCTCAGGCTTCTGATCAAAGATTTCCACCAAGTCTCTCTACATACCATTTATATTCTTTGACTAGAGAGCCTTGCTACTCAGAGGAAGGAAAGAAAAGAGGGCTATTTTCCAGGTATTTTAGGCAATCAGGAATGAGTTACATTTTCCATCAAAATCCTTGAAACTGTACTGTCAGACAACAAAAACTGTTAACTAACTTCGTTTGGTATCATCTGTCCACATGTAATGATACAAACAGGCAAGACTTTAGTGAGGTCAAGATCTTCAGATATCTCCTGATTCTATGAGTAAGAATATTATCCAACCATCTCTTGACTCCCATCTTAATGTTAATTAGGAAGAAAAGCAGCACCGGATGGTGACGGTCAAAATTGCAGTCTTATTCTTTTTGAATGCATGGTAAACGGGATTGTTTTCTTTATTTCTCTTTCTGATATTTCTGATAGTTTGTTGTTAGTGTAGAGAAATGTAACAGATTTCTGTGTACTACATGTGTATCCTGCAACTTTACTGAATTCACTGATGAGCTCTAGTAGTTTTCTGGTAGCATCTTTAGGATTTTCTATGTATAGTATCATGTCATCTGCAAACAGTGACAGTTTTACTTCTTCTTTTCCAATTTGGATTCCTTTTATTACTTTTTCTTCTCTGACTGCCATGGCTAGGACTTCCAAAATTATGTTGAATAAAAGTGACAAGAGTTGACATCCTTGTCTTGTTCCTGATCTTACAGGAAATGCTTTCAGCTTTTCACCATTGAGTACGACATTAGTTGTGGGTTTGTCATAGATGGCCTTTATTATGTTGAGGTATGTTCCCTCTATGCTCACTTTCTGGAGAGTTTTTATCATAAATGGCTGTTGAATTTTATCAAAAGCTTTTTCTGCATCTATTGAGATGATAATATGGTTTTTATTCTTCAGTTTGTTTATGTGGTGTATCACACTGATTGATTTGTGGATATTGAAGAATCCTTGCAACCCTGGGATAAAGCCCAGTTTATCGCGGTGTATGATCCTTTTAATGCATTGTTGGATTCAGTTTGCTAGCATTTTGTTGAGGATTTTTGAATCTATGTTCATCAGTGATATTGGCCTCTAATTTTCTTTTTTTGTGATACCTTTGGCTGGTTTTGGTATCAGAGTGAGGGTGGCCTCATAGAATGAGTTCAGAACTATCCCTTCTACAATTTTTTTGGAATTAAATTTTAAATTACGAAAAATATATTTAGAGAACATGTTACAAGTGTGTACACACATACACACACAACACAAAAACATTTGCTAAGATAAAACAATATTACTAAGTCTGTATGAAACATTCTATTTTTTTCTTTGCAACGTGAATTCAGTCTTCCATTCCAGCAAAAAGACACGTCTCATCTTTGTATGATTTACCTTTCATTTCAGCCCGGCTCACTTTGAGGGGCCTTGGGGCCAACCCACAGACACTTGATAGATGGTACTGAGGACTACAGCAAGGATACAGAGCAACAAATAACCCACAGACCTCATTCTATCCTTCCTTCCCCAGTCTCCCTAAGAGCTGCAATTGGAGGTTGAACCCATGACCAATACTGACATCCACCCTATGGTGAGGTGTAAATAAACGGAGAAACACCAAAAAGCAACCTCAGCAGTAGAGAGAGGAGGTCAGTCAAAGGCTTATCCATTCATCATAAACAGAAATCTTGATGAGCCAGCTGGTCAAGTTTGCCAAACTGAAATGTACCCTCCTCTCGCTGAGGACACATCTTGCTGAATGTTCTCTTTCTGGATTTTTTGCCTAAGGTCAGTGCCATAAATGTATCTTAAAACCTTTGAAGAGTATTTACTGGTTAATTAAAGATAGGTACAGCCACTTTTCTGCTATGGTTTAATGATGCTGTCATGGTCACTTACTGCTAAAGTTCTGACATGCCAAGGGCCACATGTTATTTGGGTATGTCTACCTTTCCATATCTAGCAGAAAAGTACCAGTCTCAAAGGTAAAACAGGGTCTGTTAATTTCTTCATCTGCAAAATGGGATAATTCAGTACAACCACATTATTTCAAATGGAACTGTGAAATATTTCCCCAAAATACAGCTTTGATATGGTTCAAAATGTAGTCTCATAAACTAGATTAACAAAAAATTGCTAAGTACAGGCCTTTTAGGGACTAACTTTAATGAATAATTGTGATTGTCAATAAGCAGTGTATAGCAATTATTTGAATGTCAACAGATAGTTCCTACCTGAAAGCAATTTCTTATTTTAAGTAGGCTAAATATTTCCTTCGGATTTTGGTATAGGTGATCACTTTTCTCTCCTAACAAATAGTGTTCTACCAAGTGGGCTGCCCAGTCAACCTAAGTGGACACATCTACAAGCAGGAATGAAGGGACAGGGTTGGTACCACCTGCCTCCAATGGCTTCACTCTGCTCCTGTCTCTCACCCACTGACGCAATCACTTCCCCCAACCACCTTCCTCAGCGAGCAAATGTGTTTGCCTCATTACACAGAAACTTTCTCAAGGATGATTTTCTATCACTTAATTAGTAAAAAAGGGAATCCATTTGTATCACAAAGCAGAAGCTCCTCTACCTGATCACAGGTTAGTGCTGAAAGGCTATTCCTAAACCTATTTATTCATAAACACAAAGAAACACTCTACTGCCCTTTGTTGTAATGCCCACATGTGACCACTAAAGTTGTCTGGCTGGAAAAGCTGGAACATCTTTCTTCTGAGACAAATTTTGATCTCATTTCTCTGAAAATTCCTAAAATTCTCTTTAAGTTTTAAGTAGAGGAGTTTCTGAACTCAAAGTCCTGTTTTATTAAATTTTCTTGCTTCCAATATTTTGGCAGATAGGACTTTCCATTATTTCCACATGCGTGTTCTAACAAGTGGTCTCTCCTAACGGCTACTCATTCTCTGTTGCATTTGATGCTTTGCCTCTGCTCTGTCTACATCCTCTGCCTCTAGGCTGATCATCCCCTTCGGGCCCACAAAGTGCCAGAAAACAGGATCTGAAGAACCAAAGAGTAACATGTCCTGAGGAATGCTTTATACATTTAAGAAGCAAGGTGTGCTGACTCTGTTCCAGGGGCACTTCTGAGTTTTTCATGTTGTTGTTTTGTTTTCTGTAGAGCTTCAGGTTAAGTGCATGACAAACAGATGAATATCTCACAGATACTCTGCATTTATTTTAGAATTAAATTGAGCATTTTGCTAGAAAATGACATCTGTCCCTTAGATATAATGATACTTAAAACAGTAGCCATTATTTGTGAGTGCTTACTATTTACCAGGCACTGCGCCAAGTGCTTTTCTGACACATTGTATTTAATCCTCAAAACTACCACATAAGATAGATATTATTATTCCCACTTTCAGATAAAAAAAATTGAGACTTAAAGAAATGAAGTAACTTGCCAAGATGACAAGTATAAGTGATAAAATTAAAACTAGATCTGTCTGACTCCATCATATATGCTCTTTTTTAAAATTTTTTTTAAATTTTTTTAAAATTTTTAAAAATTTTTAAATTTTTTTTATCGAAATAGAGTTGATTTACAATGTTGTGTTAGTTTCAGGTGCACAGCAAAGTGATTCAGACATACATACATATATATCTTTTTTTTTTGATTCTTTTCCTTTATAGGTTATTACAAAATATTGAGTATAGTTCCCTGTGGTATACAGTAGGTCTTTGTTGTTTATCTCTTTTATATATAGTAGTATATATATGCTAACATGTACACATGATACATGCTCTTCATGAATATACTATATTCTCTCAGGGCCTTTGGAAGGTTTTTGTTGATCAACAAATGTATTATTTACCTTCTACTGTGTGCTACTGCAATAGTCTACCAACAAATCTTGTTGGCTCTAAGCTCTTCCCTCTCTAGTCCCTTATCCATCCAGCCATCAAAACAGTGTCTCCCAAGGAGTGATTCCAAAACCACCTGCATCTGAATCACCTGGATGCCTGTTAAGACTACTGCTCCCAGACCCATCTCAGAGATACTGATCTGAATCATTTGCAACACTCCAGTTGACTTTCAGAACCACTATGTCAATACAGTATCTGTTCACAATCTTCAAATGGTTTCCCCAAACTGTAATAATACTGAGTGTGGTAGGCTAAATAATGACCTCCCAAAGATGTCCACATACTAATCTCTGACATCTGTGAATATGTAACTTTATAAGGCAAAAGGGACTCTGCAGATATGATTAAGTTAGGGGTCTTAAGATGGGGAGGTTATTATCTGGAATTATCCAGGTGGGCCCAATGTAATCACAAGGGTCATTATAAGTGAGAAGTAGAAGGGTCAGAGTCAGAGAAAGTAAGTAACAACAGAATGATGGAGGTAGGGGGGCACAGAGCACAAGCCAAGGAAGGCAGGCATCCTCTAGAAGCTGGAAAAGGCAAGGAAACAGATTCCTCACTAGAGCCTCCAGAAGAAACACAGACCTGCAGACCCATTTTAGACTTTTTACCTTCAGACTGTAAGAGAATGCATTTGTTGCTTTAAGCCACTACATTTGTGGTAATTTGTTACAGCGACAAAGGAAGCAATACAGTGTTCAAAGTCCTCCGTAGGTCCTCCGTGAGCCAACTCCTACTTAGCTCATCCCTTCATCCTTCTCATCACTCCACCTTGAACTTGTGCTCCAGTAATGCTGAACCACATCCAATGCTCCAAATATGTCAAGCCCCTTAATACCACACTTGCACATTTTCTTCCCCCAAACTTGTCAGCTTGAGGAACACCAATTTATTCTTAGAAAGAAGCCCATGTGATGTCATTCCTTAATAACTATAGATGAAACAAATCATTTTCTCCTCTGCAGTGGAACTTGGAAAAAAACACTATCTATCTATACACATACATACACACACTGCTGTTTGCCTTATATTCTGCTATAAATATCTCAACCCAACAACTACAACCCATTCATCTTTATATCCCCAGGCCCATTCACAGTGCCTGGTCCAGGGTAAATGCTCCATGAAAGTTAGCTGAATTGAACTAAACCATAGTATTAGCCTGGAAAGCTATAGATATACTCCCAAATGCTGCCTTTAACGAAAGCATTTAAGAAAGTCCTGTTTTATAACCTCCCTCAGATCCTACATCACTGCTCTTTTCCCACATATCCTCAGTGGTAACAAATTCCGATCCTTTTTAAAGGTTTGGACTTGGGAGGTAAAAAACAAATACTATACAAAGATACCTACTAACCAAGGAGGATAATCAAGCTGTAAAGTATTATTTTAGATCAAAATGAGTCAGAACTATCAAATGCACATGGCTCATAAACTAGATCTGATGACTCTGTGGACATACAAGTTCTGGTATTTTAAAGCCTATGAAGAATTTATGATTATATTATCAAAGTATATTGTTCCCCTAAAATATCCAAAAGCATGACTCTTATACAAAATAAAATGAACCCATGTGAAAAAATGTATTGTGCTCATAAATTAACAAAGAAAACAGTAAGATGGTAAACTAACTTAAAGAGCAACAGTAGAAATTTTATAAAGAAATGATAAAGAATATTAAAATAAGATTGTTAAATTAGATACAAACTGGTTGAGTCCTCTAAGGCACTAAATCAAAACGTTTTGGTTACCTTACCTGCTGAACAAAAATAATTTCCATCAAAACTAGATATAAATGTATGAGTCAAAATATAACTTCACATAGTTCAAGCCCTCAATTAATAGTAGATAATGTAGGGGCTTCCCTGGTGGCGCAGTGGTTAAGAATCCACCTGCCAATGCAGGGGACATGGGTTCAAGCCCTGGTCCAGGAAGTCACACATGCCGCAGAGCAACTAAGCCCGTGCACCACAGCTACTGAGCCTGTGCTCTAGAGCCCGTGAGCCACAACTACTGAGCTCGCGTGCCACAACTACTGAAGCCCACGCGCCTAGAGCCCGTGCTCTGCAACGAGAAGCCACTGCAATGAGAAGCCCGCGCACCACAACGAAGAGTAGCCCCCACTCGCCACAACTGGAGAAAGCCCACGTGCAGCAACAAAGACCCAATGCAGCCAAAATTAAAATAAATAAATTTTTAAAAAATAGTAGATAGTGTATAAAATTAATAAACAGAAACCTCAATTAAACTGAGTCAGGAGACCAGAAGGGGAGCTCTCATACCCTGCGACAATAGCAGAGCCCAGCAGGAAGAAGAAAGACTCTTCTTTTTTCCTTGCAAGGATTCAGCCAATGAAAAGCCATGGACTCTGTTTACTGTAGCCCTCCCAACTTCCTTTTCTCCTCTATAAAAGAACTCTCTTTCCCTTGCAGTGGGGGACTTGCACATGGCTTGCCATGATTGCAGACTCTGAATTGCAATTCTCTGCTGATCCCAAAGAAACCCATTTTTGCCGGAGAAATATCTGGGAGTCTATCTGTTTCAGGCCATCAATAACAAATCAATGAATGATACATTCTCTCAGAAAAGTAAATAAACCTAGAATGCATATGTAATTGTCCTCTTAATTTAAAATCTAATTTACAGATTTTTGATAATTTTTCTTAATATTAAAAAGAATTACAAAGATGGCATCTAACTGGTACCACAAAACTTCAAGGGAAATATAGATCACTGGGGAAATTTGGAACTGCGCCCTGAAAGAGGAAAAGGAGAAGCAGACACTAGTAGACTTTAAGTTTTATTTTCTAATACATTAGGACCAAATTTCTCTCCAAAGACATGACCCTAATATTTTTCATACAAAAAATATCAAAAGAGATTTAGAAATTCACTTTACTTTTGCAGAACATGCCTATTTTGAAAATTAACCTGTGATTGTACAATAGTTCCTGTTCCCATACTGTGAATCCAGAATTTTCTTCTGCATTCAGTCCCGCTCCCTTGGGTCTTCATCACCTATACTATCCCCTATATACCTCCCACACTTTTCTCCCCACACTGTCCCTGTACTTCAACCGCACCAAACAACTTTTCACTGTCCACACATGACATGGCCTCTCTTTACCATTGAGCTAGTGTGTGTGTGTGTGTGCGCGCGCGCGTGTGCACGCACGCATGTGCACATGGTCTGGCTATGAGAAACTCTAGAAGAAATGCTACTTGAACAGTAGAGAAGTGATCAAGTAGACTGCAACACTGAAATGAAGCTCCAGGGAAGTGAAGATAGAAGACACAAAAGAATGATTGAAATGAGGTGTAGGAGGAAGTAAAATACTGGAGGGTAATAACTCAAATAGATGTATAGGATATAAATAATGATTATCGTCAGGCTGTTATCCACACGGTGGAACTCAGAGTAGGAAAACAGGGTTGCTCAGCAGTGAGCTTGTATACTCGCCTCATACTCTACATGCTCTTTGTTCTATCTCTAATCTTCTGGATCTATCTCTAACTTTGATAATTATGATAAGATAGTCTTCTATTTGGTTGCCTTTTCAGTAACCACAAAGTCACAGGGATAGCCTTTTGACAGTATTTGCTTATAGCTTTTGAAAAACTATATGAGTGTGGACAACTATTCATTGCCCTCTTATGGATTCATTCAAATTAGATTCATTAAGTATGAACTCTGAGAAAATAATGTTAACTGTGTTTATAATTAACCATGTAAATAAATAAAGTGCATTAATATTTTATTAAGGACTATTACGATCTGCTAAAATGGTAGAAACTATACTTCATTTAGCTTAGAATATTACAGTTTTCTGCATTCATGTTTGCTGTCTCTCCCACTCAGTTATAATCTAGTTATATAAGTTTGAGGATAACAAAATTTCTTATTTTTGTATTCCCATTGTGGACTTCAGTGTCTGAGGACATAGTAGGAACATGCAGGAATTGACAGTTGAAGGAATGCTACATAAATGGGGTAAGTAGGAGATTCTAGGAGAGCCACACCTATATATTAGAATTTAGAGTCAATATAAATATTGATAGGAACATGTTAATTAAGGGTACCAGAATATGCCACTCCAAAATATGCCACTTTGGTATATTAATTATTTTGAGTTAAAGGCAACTGTGAGAACCAGCAAATACAGGTAAAGCTGTTTAGCTTCCCCTAACTGCCTAAAAATAAAGTATAAATTTCCTTTTTTGTAAAGGAAATTTACATTTATAAAGAAAGCTTCCATTTGTAAAATGTCTAGGAAGCGAGCTATTGCTGGAGATAATTCTTAGCACCTGAAAGACTCTTATCTGCATAAGAAGGTAAACCCTTATTTACCATATACTTCCTCCTCTCACCTTTCCTTAACTCACTTCGCCTGCCCAGAAGCCCAAAACCCACTTCTTTGTTTAGCCTAAGATGGTATATAAACATCAATCATCTGCCCACCTCCTTGTCTTTGTGAACTCCTGTGCATATGTATGTAATTAAAACTGGTTTCCCCTTGTGAATCTGTCTATCATCAGTTTGATTCGTGAGCCCCAGCCACTGAACCTAGGAATAGAGAGGGGAAAAATATTTCTTCCCCTACACTGTAGCTGGGAAAGAGTAGGGGATAAGAGAAGAGGAAGCAAAGTTGGAACAGGAAAAGGAAAATTTATATCAGTACAAGTCAAGAGTAATAGCATATAATACAATGTCACAATGATGATGAGTAAGAGAACTGACAAAAACAAAAATTACGTATAAGTACCAAAGAATACAAGGAAATTTCCTAATCGAAGTCCAAATACCTAGAAGGAAAATGAAACATTCGATTTTCCAAATATGTATTAAGCATATCCTATATCCTAAAAGAAATTTGCTAGATGCCAAAGGTGAAAAAAGAATTAGCATTGTTGAGCACCCACATGCTAGAATTTATTTGAATTATCTCTTATTTGATATTTCATTTAAAAATAAACAAGACCCTGTCTCTGGATTTAAGAACTCAACAGCTAGTGTAAGAAACAGACCTGGTCACAGGTAGAAGGTAGAAAACAGTTAAGTGTAGCATAGGGAGCACAAGAAGAAAAGAAATCAATTGCAACTTGAAAGTTAGGAAAAGAATTCATGAAGAGAGTACATTTGAGCAGAAATTGAAGATAGAACAAGTGCAGTGGCCATTTGCCCAAACAAAGAGCCAGCAGCACAGATATGAGTTAACATAGACCTGAGGATACAGCAGACCAGGAGAAGTGCACACAACCCCAGCACAGGAGGGGCCTCAGCTGCCTTCCCAGTTTTACTGTGCTCAGAGCCAGTTCTGGAAGAAACTGCACTGGAGTCTTGGTGGTAACCATAAACTACAGGTTGAGGGATGGACAGGGAAGGGGAGAAAAAATTGCCACCCCAACATGTGTCTCTTTGGCACGAGGACTCATTTAGGTTGATTATTTTAAAGACCAAAAGACTCAGGAAAAATCTCTGTGACCTTCACCCTAACTACCTAAAGAATGTTGATAGAGGACCTATTCCGGGAAGGGAGTCATCAGCATAGATAAATATAGTTCGAACTAAGCTAGCCAGGAAGAAACCTAGCAAAGTCTGTTTGTTAAAATTCCACTATGTGTCCCATTGTCTCTGCATGACCAGCAAACATTTGTTTACCAAACATTTACTCTTCCTTCTCTGTGTCAATCCCCTTCTTCCTTTTTGAAGTCCCAAGCCACTATCCCAACACCACCTTTTGTCTTTAGCTGAAGATGGTAGTTAAGGTGAGGGTTTCAGCCATTTTGGGTGAGTTACTCAGTTTTCCTGGGTCTCTCCCATGTATGCATGTTTTTAAACTTTTGTGTGAATTTCTCCTGTTAATCTGTCTCACGCCAATTTAATTCTTAGACCAGCCAGAAGAACCTAGTAGGGTAGAGGAAAATTTCTTCCTCCCTGACAACAGTAAATGATGTTCTTTGATTTTCAAAATCTTTTGGAAAATAGAACTGCTTTAAAAACATATTCAGGGCTTCCCTGGTGGCACAGTGGTTGAGAGTCCGCCTGCCGATTCAGGGGACATGGGTTCGTGCCCCGGTCTGGGAGGATCCCACATGTCAAGGAGCGGCTGGGCCCGTGAGCCATGGCCGCTGAGCCTGCGCGTCTGGAGCCTGTGCTCCGCAGTGGGAGAGGCCACAACAGTGAGAGGCCCACGTACCACAAAAAAAAAAAAAAAAAATTCAAAATCCCAACACATAGAAGAGACAAAAGTGGAGTGGCTCTGAGAGAAGCAGAACAATAGTGCAGGCAATCTTCAATCTCTTCCCATTCTCTCCACCTCCCACTAACTTGGCTCAGCAAAAAAAAAAACCTCTGAATCCTTTTCATACTTTTTTTTTCTACTTCCATAACAGATTTTAACAAAGTAAAGCAAGACTATATCATCTCAAATTTTGTTTGCCAGGTCTATGATCTCTCATGAAAATGTGTCAGAAGTTGTCAATCACTTTGGAAGTGAAAAGTTCAACCAGATAACATATTGCTGGGTTCTTTTTCTTTTTCCTTTTTTTTTTTTTTTAATTCATTGGAATGCTCTAAAAATCATTCTTCTATTTCACAGGCATCTGTGATGGAGCAAAAGTACTGAGTTCTGTCAAGTTCACATGAAAGGGAAATTCACAGAAGTCAACACTTCCAACCCATGCAAATGATCTTGATGGAGAAATTGACAAGATTTACTGAGGGCTGCATCCTGACTCTTACTCTCATCAAGCCATGGAAGCATGAAGCCTGAAGCCCTGCTGTCTGTCATTAAACTAATTGGGAAACTTGGGAAGGTGTACAGCGGCAAGAGCAGGAGCAGAAGTAAAAAAAAAAAAAAAGTAAGACAGGATAAAAGATCAATTTTAAAGTCATTACTTCCTAACAAGAAACACAGCTATTACTCTGAACCCCAAATCAGGAATGTGATAGTCAAAAAGACAAAAGAATAGCAGGGTAAATTGTTGAAACAAATCTCTCTGTAGTCGATAGTAAAAATCTCATTGCAATTCAACAGATAAATGGCAATTAAGTAGTTTCTGTTAAATGTTTATTGTTCACCTTTTATGTGGGTGGCCTTTTAAGTGATTTTCTTTTTAAAGGAAAGGGAAAGTTTGATCTCTTCAGCATTTGAACTAAACATGATGCAAATGCATGCAACCATCAATTTTAAAATAATAATCATCTTGATTTTCTAAGCGGATAAACCAACTGCTATACACCACTTCCTTTTCAGGCTATTGTTTGCTTGGCTTATCACAGTTAACTATCGCACTGTGACTCTGCATGAAGACGGTAATGTAATTAAATCCTATTAACACATCAGGAATAAAGCCCTTTAATGGGCACACAAGACTTTGAGAGGCGGCTCGTTCCTGAGCAGATTTAATATCCTTAAATTAAGCAAGTGTGAATGGGAAGATGAATCTTATTAAAACCTTAAATCTGATTATATTTGAAAATTATTGGTTTCTTAATGTAATAAATTATCCAATACAGACTAGAACAAATAATATGTCCTAGCTTCACATAACTCCACTCTATAACAAGTGACAAAAGAAATTATGTGTGACGGTGGGGCAAAAAGAAAGGTCTTTTTATAAAAGTCATTTTGCATAATGAAATACCTAAATCATTTTAATAAACATTTGGGGGGGGAAACGTGCAAATGACACAGTTGGAGAGGGAATCATTTACCCTATTCAGAAAGGGAATGTGGAAATAGTGATGCTAATGTTTTTTTTTAAATTGCCATTCTGGCCAATTTGTTGTAAATTCTGAAAAGAAAAGCTGCGGCTTATGTTGTTGGTAGCGAATTCCTTCTCCAGAAGGCGAGTGCAAATGCAAGCCATCTGCCAGACATTCTGCTGAGAAAGCTGGAGTCTCCAACAATGGGCCAACAGGCTCTGCATACTAACACACACTCTCACTCCGCAGGCAGAAAAGTTTGCATTTTCCCCAAAGGTATACTTTGCGTTGCCTCCTTTCCCATCATCATGGGGACCACCAGGCACCCACCCACTCTCCCCCAATCCAACTGGCACCAGTCAGGCTTCCACATGATTAGTCTGATGATGTGCGCAAGGAGAACCCCCCAGAGAAGCGTTTTCTGTTGAAACTGAAGCAGGAATGCAAGAACTGTTAAATTATTTAACCAGACAAATGGTTCACAGTGTGCGTTTCTTAACTTAATCCTATTTTAGCAAAACCTGGTGTTGCCCATTGCACTACACATTGGAACACTGTGTGGGTTTTATCCTTTTATAACTGGACCCTTTGGGAGGGCTGGGGAGCACTCCCCTCAGCTCATCTGAAAGCCGCCGTCTCACCAGCAGATGGGTGTACTCAACAGAATGCACCGGGCAGGCAGGCACTGTGGGAGCCATCATGTCTGAAACCAGGGTCTGCTCCCATACTTGCAAGTAATTCTTCCCGCTCCACTGGAATGCTCAGTTATTTGGTAAGTGTGCCCAAATGGCTCATTCAACAACATGATGAAACATTTAAAATATTGTTTGGTATGCGGTGATGGGGCAGAGGGAGAGATGCTCTCCAGTGAAAAGCCATCATAGGAACTCCAACTTCACTTCACCCCGGATCTGGCCCCTGCCAGCTTTCATATCCAATCTCTTCTTGCTGATTACCATGCTCCCTCGGGCCTCTTGCTGGAGGCTCCTCAGACTTGCCAGACTGTATCTTATCTTCTGGCCTGTGTACAGCTGCTATCACTACCTAGAAAGCCTTCTCCAAAACTCCTCTGCTCACACATCATCTCGGCAGGGGTCTCGTTTATGTTCCAGAGTCAGACTTCCCAGGTTCAAATCCCAGCTTCCTCACCTACTAGTTGTGTGGCTATGGATAAGTTGCTTAACTTCTCCAGGCCTCAGCTGACTCAGTTGTAAGATGAGCATAATAATAATATAAACTACACCAAAGACTAACTAGGATGAGACTATGCTTTTAGCATAGTATGTAGGATAACATGTGTTCGACAGATGTTAATTATGATTATCATCTCTTTTGTAGAACCTCAAGGCTCTTGTTTGCCACTCCCTCTCTCTCACCATCTAATATTATTCTTTTTTTGTATGACCATGTGCTTCTGCACAGGTACATGCTTATGCTGTTGCATTCATCACACGCTTTAACTAGGCGCTTGTATCTGTCTCTTCTACTAGACTATAAGTTCCTTAAGAACTTGTTCTTATCTTTGTATGTACAAGGCTTAATATAGTACCAGGCACATAATAATTGCTTAATAAATATTTATTAACTGAATACAAGAATTAATGAATAAATGAGTTTAGTAAGAGCTGGATTAAGCATATAATCAAAGATAGGGAGGAGGTAAATGTTTTCCACCATAACTAGAGCAAGATGGCTAGAGAAGGCTAGAAAAAGGACTTTCAGGTGTTGAGGAACTAGAACTTTTAGTACATTGCTGGGAGAGGGTAAATTGCCTCAATTTACACTCAAATTAATACTCAATTTAGCAGTATCTAATAAAGCAAAATATATGCCTACCCTATGGCCCAGCAATGCCACTATTTAATATGTAACCATCGGAAATGAATGAATATATTCACAAAAAGACATGTAGAATGCTGTTCACAGCAACTTGATTCACAGTAGCCTCAAATTTGAAATAGCACAAATACCCATCAGCAGGGGAGTGAATTAAAAATGACTATGGCACATTTATACAATGAAATAAATACTATTCTCAAATTTTTAAAAAAGGGATACTGATATAGGCAACAATAAGAATGAATCCCCAAAATATTATGTTGAGCAAAAGAAGCCAAACATATGAAAGTATGCATTACATGATTCCATTTATATTAAGTTCAAGAACAAAGGTAATCCATGGCAGCAAAAGTCAGAATAGCGGTTACCTCAAGGGGGAGCTTTCCGGGGTGACGGATATGTTCTACATCTTGATCTGAATGGTGGTTACACAGGTACATATATTTGTAAAAATTAATTGAGCAATACACGTCAGGTTTGTGCACTTTAGTATGTATAAATTATACCTGCAAAAAAACTGCAGTAATTGGTACAACCTTTCTGCAGTGCTGTCTGGCAATGTATGTCAAAAGCATCCCAAAACCACTGACTCAGAAATCACACTTCTAGGAATTTATCCAAAGAAAATAATTAAACAAATGCACAAAGATACCTGTATGAGGATATCTATCAACTTAATAATTATAATAGCATAACTGAAAATAATATAAGCATTTAATAGTGTGGAAAATCACACAAAAGTTTAATAACATGTATACATGGGAGAGACCCAGGAAAACTCACTAACTTACCCAAAAGGCTGAAAGCCTCACCTTAAATACCATCTTCAGCTAAAGACAAAAGAGGAAGTTGGGAGGAAGTTCAAAGGGGAGGGAGGCAATTAACATAGAGATGGAAAAGCAAATGTTTGCAGGGGCCATGCAGAGACTATGGGACACAGGAGTTTTAACAAACAGACTTTGCTAGGTTCTTCCCTGTCTACAAATCTAGTTCACACAATAGGTATCTATGGTGATGGCTCCCTTCTGGAACAGGTCTTCTATCTACACTCTTTAGCAGCTAGGGGGAAGGTCAAAGTTTCTTCCTGAGTCTTTTGAGTCTTGAATTGTTTTCAGCTCAAAACAATCAGTATACCAAAGAGACATTTTGGGGTGGCAAATTTTGTTCCCCTACAAAATACTAGGCAGACATTAAAAAAGAAGATGTAGGTCTACAATTACTGTCGAGCGAGGATAACCCCAAAATATTATTCAGTGAAAAAAACCAGATTACAGAGTAATATTTTGGTATGATCTTACTTTGGTAACACACACACACACATATATATGTATATATGTATGTATATATTTGCCCAGGAAAACTTAGTATACACAAGAAAGTATATACAAGAAACTCCAAGTATACACAACAAAGTAACACAGTGGTTCTTTCTGGATGGGATTTCAAATAATTTGTTGTTTTGTTTTTGTCTCTTGCTTTTTCATTTTTTTTCTTTTTTTATTTTACTATTGCCATTTGTCAGTTGTGAAATGTAAATAAACACATAGATACATGATAGCTGGATACATACAAATGTGTGTGTGCAGACATCCATTCAGTAGAAATAAGTCAATGAGACCTAAGGCCATATATGATAAAAGAAGGCTGCATTCTCTTTAAATAAAAAGTTCCCCTTCATAAGGAAAAGAGACTACAGGTCCACCCTCTGTAAGACAAAATTAAGTCCTGCTTGCCTGACAAAAACAGGAACAAACCCTGATAGACACCATTTAAAAGACTTGCTATTCTGGAAAGGCTCAAATAGGAGACTGGCTCTATTTGAGCCCCCTTAGGTACCATGTTTAAGTACCCCATGACCTGCTAGAATCCAAAAAGAAGAGTATCCATTTAGACCCCTAATTTTTACTCAGATAATCAGTCAGATCTCCCCAATTCAAGAATGCCGTTTTTAGGGCTTCCCTGGTGGCGCAGTGGTTGGGAGTCTGCCTGCTAATGCAGGGGACACGGGTTCGAGCCCTGGTCTGGGTAGATTCCACATGCCACAGAGCAACTGGGCCCGTGAGCCACAACTACTGAGCCTGCGCGTCTGGAGCCTGTGCTCCGCAACAAGAGAGGCCGCGATAGTGAAGGGCCCGCGCACCGTGATGAAGAGTGGCCCCCGCTCACCACAACTGGAGAAAGCCCTCGCACAGAAACAAAGACCCCACACAGCAAAAATAAATAATTAATAAACTCCTATTCCCAACATCTAAAAAAAAAAAAAGAATGCGGTTTTTATATACATACTAAATATTTTTTTTAAATTGATATAGTTGATTTAACAGTATTGTTAGTTTCAGGTGTACAGCAAAGTGATTCAGTTATACACTTATATATATATTCTTTTTTTATATTTTTTCACAGGTTGTTACAAGATACTGAATATAGCTCCTGTGCTACAGTAAATCTTTATTGTTTATCTATTTTATATATGGTAATATGTACCTGTTAATCCCAGACTCCTTATTTATCCCTCCCCCGCTCTCTTCCCTTTCAGTAACCATGTTTGTTTTCAATATCTGTGAGTTTGTTTCTGTTTTGTAAATAAACTCATTTGTACTATTTTTTTATATTCCTCATATAAGGGATATCATATAATATTTGTCTTTCTCTGTTTGACTTCACTTAGTATGATAATCTCTAGGTCCATCCATGTTTCTGCAAGTGACATTATTTCATTCTTTCTTTCTTTTATGGCTGAATAATATTCCATTATATATATATATATATATATATATATATACACACACACACACACACATACATACCACATCTTCTTTATCCATTTGTCAATGGACACCTAGGTTGTTTCCATGTTTTGGCTATTGTGAATAGCGCTGCTATGAACACTGGGGTGCATGTATCTTGTTTTTTGTGTTTTTTTTTAAATAAATTTATTTATTTATTTTTGGCTGTGTTGGGTCTTCGTTTCTGCGCGAGGGCTTTCTCCAGTTGCGGCAAGCGGGGGCCACTCTTCATCGCGGTGCGCGGGCCTCTCACTATGGCGGCCTCTCTTGTTGCGGAGCACAGGCTCCAGACGCGCAGGCTCAGTAGTTGTGGCTCACGGGCCTAGTTGCTCTGCGTCACGTGGGATCTTCCCAGACCAGGGCTCAAACCCGTGTCCTCTGCATTGGCAGGCAGATTCCCAACCACTGCGACACCAGGGAACCCCTGCATGTATCTTTTTGAATTAGAGTTTTCATCTTTTCCAGATATATGCCCCGGAGTGGGATTGGTGGCTCATGTGGTAACTCTATTTTTAGCTTTTTAAGGAACCTCCATACTGTTCTCCATAATGGCTGCACCAATTTACATTCCTGCCAAGTGTAGGAGGGTTCCCTTTTCTTCACACCCTCTATAGCATTTATTATTTGTAGACTAATTATGGCCATTCTGCTCAGTGTGAGGTGATACCTCATTGTACTTTTGATTTGCATTTCTCTAATAATTAACGATGTGGAGCATCTTTTCATGTGCCTATTGGCCATCTGCATGTCTTCTTTGGAGAAATGTCTATTTAGGTTTTCTGCCCATTTTTTGATTGGGTTTGTTTTTATTTTGATATTGAGCTGTATGAGCTGTTTGTATATTTTAGAAATTAAGCCCTTGTCAGTCATATCGCTTGCAAGTATTTTCTCCCAGTGTGTAGGCTGTCTTTTCATTTTGTTTACAGTTTCCTTTGCTGTGCAAAAACTTCTAGGTTTGATTAGGTCCCATTTGTTTATTTCTGCTTTCATTTCTTTTGCCTTGGGAGATTAATCTAAGAAATATTGCTACAATTTATGTCAGAGAATGTTGTACCTATGTTCTCTTCTAGGAGTTTTACGGTGTCAGGTCTTATATTTAAGTCTTTAAGCCATTTTGAGTTTATTTTTGTGTGTGGTGTGAGGGTGTGTTCTAATTTCATTGATTTACATGTGGCTGTCCAGCCTTCCCAACAACACTTGCTGAAGAGACTGTCTTTTCTTCATTATAAATTCTTGCCTCGTTTGTTAAAGATTAACTGACAGTAGGTGTGTGGATTTACTTCTGGGCTCTCTATTCTGTTCTATTGATCCATATGTCTCTTTTTGTGCTAATACCTATTGTTTTGGTGGTAAGTTAGGCTGTTTATTTGGGATTTTTCCTGTTTTTTGAGGAAGGCCTGCATTGCTATGAACTTCCCTCTTAGAACTGCTTTTGCTGCATCCCATAGATTTTGTATGGTTGTACTTTCATTGTCGTTATGTCTTGAGGATTTTTTAATTTCCTCTTTGATTTCATCACTGACCCACTGGTTTTTAATAGCATGTTGTTTAGTCTTCATGAAATCATTTTTTCTCATTTCTCTTTCTGTGGTTGATTTCTAGTTGCATGCCGTGTGGTTAGAAAAGATGCTTGAAATGATTTCTATCCTCTTAGATTTTCTGAGGCTTGTTTTGTATCCTTGTATGTGGTCTATCCTAGAGAATATTCCATGTGCACTTGGAAAAAAAAACGTGTATTCTGGGTTTGGGGGTTTTTTTTGGATGTAGTGTCCTGTAGATATCAATTGTCTAACTGTTGTATTGTGTCATTTAGGATCTCTGTTGCCTTATTGATTTTCTGCCTGAAAGATCTGTCCATTGATGTCACTGGGGTGTTAAACTCTTCTACTATTATTGTATTCCCATCAATTTCTCCTTTTATGCCTGTTAGTATTTGCTTTATGTATTTAGGTGATCCTATATTGGGTACATATATTAACAAGTTGATATCTTCTTTTTTTTTTTCTTTTTTTTTTTTTTTGCGGTACACGGGCCTCTCACTGTTGTGGCCTCTCCCATTGCGGAGCACAGGCTCCAGACACGCAGGCTCAGCAGCCATGGCTCACAGGCCCAGCCGCTCCGTGGCATGTGGGATCTTCCCAGACCGGGTCACGAACCCGCGTCCCCTGCATTGGCAGGCAGACTCTCAACAACTGCGCCACCAGGGAAGCCCGATATCTTCTTCTTGTATTGATCCTTTTATCATTATACAGTGTCCTTCTTGATCTTTCTTTATGGCTTTTGTTTTGAAGTCTATTTTGTCTGATATGAGTATTGCTACCCCCACTTTCTTGTCATTTCCATTTGCATGAAATATCTTTTTCCATCCCCTCACTTTCAATCTATAAGTGTCTTTCACCCTAAAGCGGGTCTCCTTTAGGCAGCATATTGTAGGTTCTTGTTTTATTATCCAATCTCCCAGTCTTTTGATCACAGCATTTAGTCCACTGACATTAAAGTAATTATCTACAAGTATGTACTTATTGTCTTTTTTTTTTTTTTGCGGTACGCAGGCCTCTCACTACCGTGGCCTCTCCCGTTGCAGAGCACAGGCTCCAGACGTGCAGGCTCAGCAGCCATGGCTCACGGACCCAGCTGCTCTGCGGCATGTGAGATCCTCCCGGACCAGGGCACGAACCCGTGTCCCCTGCATCAGCAGGCAGATTCCCAACCACTGTGTCACCAGGGAAGCCCCTTATTGCCTTTTTTTTGTTTTGTTTTGTTTTATTTTTTGCGGTGCGCGGGCCTCTCACTGCTGTGGCCTCTCCCATTGCGGAGCACAGGCTCTGGACGCACAGGCTCAGCAGCCATGGCTCACGGGCCCAGCCGCTCCATGGCATATGGGATCTTCCCGGACCGGGGCACGAACCCGTGTCCCCTGCATTGGCAGGTGGACTCTCAACCACTGTGCCACCAGGGAAGCCCCCCTTATTGCCTTTTGAAATCTGTTTTCCAGTTGATTTTGTATTTCTTCTTTGCTCCTTTCTTCTTTTTCTTTTTCCTTTTGTGGTTTGATGGTTTTCTTTTGTATTATGCTTGAGTTCCTTTCTTTCTGGTTTTATGAATCTATTGTATGTTTTTGATTTGTGGTTACCCTGATTTTCAAGTATGTTAACCCATAACTATATCTACTTCCTTTAGACTGGTAGTCATATAAGCTCAAACACATTCTAAAAGATCTACAATTTCTTAGTCCTCTTCCCCACATTTTGTGATTTTTTTTTAATTGCTGGTATATTACTCCTTTATTAGAAATTGTAAATGAGAAATTATTTCAACACCTGAAGACCAAGATACAACGAAGACTCCATAGGCTCAAGATTTTGAGACATCCTAGAAAGAGTTTTCTGTAAAGTATATCCTTTCTGTGGCTGGGCAACATCATTCTTCTTTAAGAAGGTTACTGGGCAGACATCGTTTCTGCCATCACCTATATAAACAATTCGTGTATAATTCACTCCTCATTGTAACTGTTTACCTACAAATTCTACCAAAACTACATTTTTGCAACGACTTTTGGGGCACCTAGTGCAAGAATGAGCATGATAATTTTCCACAGTGAGATGACCATTGCTATAAAAAGCTGCTGGATTTGTAAAGACTTTATCAAACACGTCATGAAAATTGGTAGCTTCTAAAACCCAATCTATGAAGCCTGAATTTGAATCTGAAATAATGATCCAGTCAAATTTATCCTTGTACTTTCTTATAAAGTTTAAAAGTTCCACCACCACTGGAGTGAAAGGCATTGATATCATTGCTCTTTTCATTTCATCTTCTCTTACACCTTCATCTCCCAAATACTTAAAGACTCTGCCCATAAATTCTGTCCACAATCCTTTTTCATAAGAATCTTGTAGTTCAATAGGAAGCTCTTTCTCTGGAGCACACTGTACAATCCAGGTGTCACTATTATCATCTATGATTATATTGTCAAAGTCAAAAACCAACAAAATTTTCATGGCTCCAGAAACAGATTTAGGTTACCCCAATTTAGTATTTCCAAGACAATTAATCTTACTTCAGCATGGAGCTTCAGTTAAACAGTCATGACAATCTTCAGTTTTAAACACCAGCCAGTTTCTAACCAAAATTACTCCTACTCTATATGCAAGGGAAAAAGTCTTCTGGTTCCAAGCAAAGGAATGGAGACTTCTTAACTCCAGCATTATTACAATGGCTCATCTGATAGAAAACCTGCCGGGTACATCCCGAAACCAGAGACAAGGACCTGGTCGGTTGTCGTTCCCAGGGAGGTGCACGTTGGATGCTGATGGGAGCACCGGGCCGGACCCGGCCAGGTCCCCAGGGCTCATCACTGACCCAGGCCAGAGATCCGCAACCATTCTGGCCTCGGTGCCGCTCCCAAGGACTCTGTCCTCAGGCCTCCTCTGGGTGCCTATGGGTGAGGGCCGCCCCACTCACACTCTGGGCCATGTTTTGTGATTTTGATGTCCTATTTTACATCTTCATGTTTATCCTTTTGCTGTTCATTGTAGTTATAATCACTTTCACAGAATTTTTTGATTATTTTTTAATCTGTGTACTGACTTATTTAAGTGATCTTCAATCCTTTTATATATTTGCCTTTCCTATTGTAACTTTCCCTTTCCTATAGATTCTTGCTTCTTTTCTATTTAGAGAAGACCTTTCAATATTTCTTTTAGGGTAGGTCTAGCATTGCTGTATTCTTTTAGTTTTTACTTGTCTGAGACATTCTTTATCTCTCCTTCTATTCCAAATGATAATCATTCTGGGTAGAGTATCCTAGGTTGCAGGGTTTTCCCTTTCAGAACTTTGAATATTGCCACTTGCCACTCCCTTCCAGCCTGCAAAGTTTCTGTAAAGAAATCAACTGATAGCCTAAAGGAGATACCCTTGTAACTGACTCATTGTTTTTCTCTTGCTGCCTTTAGAATCCTCTCTTTATCTTCAACTTTTGCCATTTTAATTACGATATGTCTTGGAGTAGGTCTGTTTAGGTTCATCTTGTTTGGGACCCTCTATGCTTCCTATACCTGAATATCTGTTTCCTTCTTTAGGTTTGGGAAGTTTTCAGCCATAATTTCTTCAAATACATTTTTGATCCCCATTTCTCTTTCTTCTCCTTCTGGGATTCCATTATCTGTAGATTGGCACACTTTATACTATCCCATAGATCTTGTAAGTTGCTTTCAGTTTTGTTTTGTTTTTTAATTTGTCTTTCTGTCTGCTGTTCTGATTGGGTGATTTCCATTTTTCTATCTTCCAGATCATTTTATTTGTTCCTCTGCATTATTCAGTTTGATATTTATGGTCTTTAGCTTGATTTTCATCTCAGCAGTTGAGTTGTTGAATTTTGACTGGCTTCTCTTTATAGTTTCTAGTTCCTTGTTACAGTAATCTGCATTTCTATCAATAGCCTTTCTTGATTCCTTCAGCATTTTTATTACCTCCTTTTTAAACTTGGGGTCCTGTAGACTGGAGAGGTCTGCTTCATTGTTTGTTCTTCACAGGACTTCTCCTGTTCTTTTAATTGGGAGTAGTTATTCTGCTTTTTTCATTTTACTTATATTTCTTTGACTCTATGAATTTAGGAGAAAGAGTTATATACTGTGGTCTTAAAGGGCTGTTTTTATATGGCAGTGTCCCTGTGTAGCCTGCATGAGTCCAATATTTTTGGTGCGAGGACTGTTTTTGGCATGGATGCCTGCCACATCTTTCCTCAGGGTGTGCTGGCTGTTATCCCCTTAATAGGGGGTGTGATTGGTGTTGTGGTGACCACAGCCTGCACTAGATGTTGGGCGGGGCCTCCCCTTTGCTCCGTGGTTGTCACAGCCCTGTCAGGGGCAGAGTCTGCTCCCCAATTGTTGGAGTAGAATCCACCAGATCTGGTTCTAAGCTGTGGTATGAGGTAGCCGGGACTGGAGCTCTCCTGCTGGGAAAGAAGCAACTGCATATTCTTCCCCAGGAGCTGTCCACTGGGACATGTGACTCTGTGATGTCGTCTGCCACCTGGTGTGTACGCCTACAAAGTTTGCTGCTGCTTGTGCCTGGACCCGCCTCTGCTATGGGAGCACCAATAATCAGCTCAGGCATTCCTCAGGCAAGCACGCACCCTCATAAAGCTACAGACACGAAGACCTGCCACACCTATGCCCCCACACCCACTGTGGGAGCACTGGTAATCAGCTCAGATTTCAACCCACCTCTGCATGTGCATCCACAAGGTTCGCAAGACCTGTGGCAGCCAGATCCACGCCCCGCTGTGAGCACACTGATGATGCGGCTACGGTGGACCCACACCCCTCCCTTCTCATGTTGACAATGGGGATCCTATGGAGGACCCACACTCAGTCCTGCATGCAGTCCCAGTTACAGCCTGGGCCACAATCCAGGCCTTTCGGACTGTTTCCATGCAGCCAAACTGAGTCCTCTCCCTAGGCCTGTCCACTGAAGCCCAAGTTTCAGCACTTAGTTGCTACACACACCAGCAGGCACATATCTCAGGCTGGGAAGCGTGCCAACATGGCCAGGGCCAGATGTGCTGGTCTCACAGAGAACTTTCTTGCAACTTTGGTTGTATGAGATCTTCTGCAAGCTTTCAGTACATATTCTGTGAGAATTGTTCCACATGTAGATGTATTTTTGATATATTTGTGCGAGGAGGTGAGCTCTATATCTCTCTACTCCACCATCTTGATCTCTCCCTCAAAAAAATTTTTTAACATCAGATTTTAGAAAACAAGAAAAAGTTGGAGAGAGGGAATATAGAGATAGACACAGACAGATAGGGATAGAGACAGAGAGGAGACAGAGATAGAGATGTCCATTTCTAGTCATTGCCAGTGAGAAGTAGTCTCACTTCTCACATTTTCATGTGATCATGCTTTGTACTGATTTATTTCTTTTTCTTTCTCTTTGAGTTTAAGTTGATTCTCAATGGTTGGATATAGAGTCACTAAGATTCTTTCTACATTTTTCTCAGTGTGTAATTATTACAACTCGAGGACTTGGAATCTGTCCAAGATTCCAACCCATTTAAGCAGCCTTGCCCTATCTACATGCCCCACACTATACACCAATCTCTTCTACTCTCTTTTCAGACCTAGATGTCCTGATCCAAAGCACAGATTATATTTTTTATATAATTATTTTCCATTTTGGAGAAAAGAAAGCATGAAACTTACAGAAGAATTGCAAATACAAAGAACCTTTTCTTTGAATGATTTTAGAGTAAGTTGCGGACCTGATGCTCTTTCACCCCAGAAAACTTTTATACATGTTTCCTACCAACACGTTCTCTCACATAACCATAATCAGGACATTAACATTAATACATTACTACTATCTAATCCTCAGAACCCCCTTCAAGTTCCACCAATTGTCCCAATAATGTCCTTTAGATCAGAAAGATACAGTTCAGAATCATACATGGCATTTAGCTTTCATGTCTCACCTATCTCCTTCAGTCTGGAAAAGCTATTCAGTCTTTCTTTCACACTTATGACCTCAACATTTGTGACGATCACAAGCCAGTTATTTAGCAAATGTCCCTCCATTTGGTTTTTTCTGTTGTTTTTCATGAAGCAGGTTATGCATCTTTGACAGGAATATCGCAGAAGTGATGCTGTGTTCTTCTCATTGCATCTTATCAGGTAGAACACAATTTTGATTTGTCTCATTAATGATGTTTACTTTGATTACTTGATTGAGTTGGTATCTGCTAGGATTCTCCACTGAAGTTACTCTTTCTCCCTTTGTAATTAATAAATTGCTAAATACACTGATATTGAAAAGCAGTCAAAGGAAGAAACAAAAGGAAAGAGATTAATCAGTAATAAGTAGGTGAATTAGAAGAAAACAGTACCCTGAAATCCAATGCAAAAGATATTTTGAAACTAAGAATACAATCAATCATGTGAAATGTTACAAAATAAAAGATCTAAAGAATAGCTACTGTGTTTTGCAACTATAAGGTCAGTAGTAACAATGGCCAGCCAGTTTCAGTAGAGTGGATGTAGTAGCTTGAGGAGTGAGAGGGAGCAGATCAAGAGGACATGGGGTAGGGTGACCTTAGTCTCTAGCCCAAGTCAAGAAGAAAGATGAGGATGGATGGAGTTAGAACAGAGAAATTATGCGAGTTTATACTTGATGGCTTCTATTTTCTCCATGAAGATGTGTCAACTGTTGATTGAAATGGGGCAGGGATGAGGTAGAGGTTTGGGAAAGATAATCAGGGTGTCAACAGACAACCATGGAGGCTGACAGAGGGAGCTTCCCAGGAAACTAGGCTGCACATTTGCTCTAAAGAGAACTTTTACTTTTGGTCATTTGCCTTAGGTCTCCAAGCCCACTAAGCAAAGTTTCCCAATTGGAATTTTATTGCCTACTGCTGAATTCTCAGCATTCTATATCTTGAACCTCAGTTGAAAAGATGGAGGAAAGAAATGAATTACAACCATAGCCACTGGGAAGATGGTGAGGAGAGAATCATGTAAGAGGTTATTTACTTTAAATAAGCCCTCTAGTATTAAACCAACTTCTAGCTTTAGGAAGCACCATGTTACCTACATCTCCACTGATAAAAGATGCTTTAGGGCCTTACTGACTTCTCTGGTTATTCTTGCCCCTTTGTCACTGTCCAGGCTCACCTCAGGCCAGAGCTGACCTCAGACTGATAGCTGAACCAGGAGTTTGCACTCTCTTCAAGTTCGCATGTGCTGTACATCTCTGGGTGCTGATTTCTCAGCTGTTGATCCTACCCACGTTGTTCTGTGCAGGAAGGAATAGCTTCCAGGCATTGTACCCCTGGAGACTCTATAGTATTTCCTGTATTCAACTTTAAATATTTCTTTTTTTTTGGTTGAATCATAATCTGATGTCCACACGTAATGAAAAGCTATAAACTATTGGTAGCCAGAGAAAATCCTCACAAACTTTAAATCCACTAACATTTTTTCCTCCCACCCTACTTCCATATTTACATACAACATATATAACTGCATGCATACACACATACATACATATGTGTGTATGCATGTTGCATCATTTCTCCCAGAACTGCTAATGGATTTGTGCTGTTTCTGTCATACTGAACAATCTGATTGCCAACCTTGTATATTTGTAAGCAGTTAACTAACCAGGAATTAGAGCAGGATTAACTAGTGTAATTAAAATTTAATATATTATATAGTCTTAAACTAGCTACTCCTGTGCTCTAAACACCTGAGTTCTTGGCCATAGTATCTGAGCACATTCAGCCCTATTAAGGCCAAATTCCCTTGTGGTCTTTAAGTGGTGTCTGAAAATGCTTATTAAACCTTGTCCTTATAGAAATATTTCTATATCCAGTGTCATGATGGGAACTTCTTGGTACGTATTTGTATACACTGGACACCTTTGGCCACCCATAGATTCTGGGACATGGCTACCACTCCCAGCAACACTGGACATTGTGTGAGCCAAAGATCCTTTATTTGTGGCAGAAACTAAAAACCTCTATAGGACAACAACAGGCCAGAAAATGAGCTTTGGAACATAGCAATTTATACATAAAACACCAGAGTAGGCCACAAACATAATCTATGGGAACCTTCAGGTATCCAGCCTTCAATAAGACAAGCAACAAGTCAAGTTTTACATGAGAAATATTCAGTTTTAAAGTGTTGATAGGAGATGCTATTCTGAATAGTGAGCACCCCACAGAAATACTATATGCAGAGGTACCCACAGTTTGCCAGCCAGCAGGGCTCTGTCTGAAAGTTTTCTCTTAGCTGTGTAGCACTCTGGGAATTAAAGTCCACTGGCCATAAAACTTGCTCCTGTCACAAGCAACCACAACTGTCACTAATTAGTTATGGTTTGTAGCTTCCAGACACAAGTATCCAAATACACAATCAGTCCAGTTTCCCCATCTGGTTCTGGAAAATGCAATACTATGACCTTCTATGGTGATAAAAGAAGGCAATCGCACAAACACACACACACACACACACACACACACACACTTCCTTTGAAGGAGGAAGATACATTTTTCATATCAGTAAAATCTACTGAAGACTTTACTCCAGTTTTATGACAATCAAACCCTAAGAAAATATTAGCTAAAGCAGAAATTTCAGAAGAATAGAGAAAAGCTACTATTCTCATTATAAACCCCAGTACATTCTAGCTTAGGCCATCTCAGTGAGTCTGGATCATGATGTCATATAGAGGAGTCATTTAGAGAAATTTAAAGAAAGAGAGAATATCTGCTCCCAATATGTATTTCTTAACCACACTTATCCCCTCCAAGACCACAGCCCTGCACTTCTCATATACCCCATTTCACCTTCTTACATTCACTGCCCTACACAGAGCTATCACTGGGAGCTAGTATACTGGCGTGATTCCCCAGGTCCTACATTTTGGAGAGATTCATAGCTGCAGCAGAAAGAGACAGAGATGAAGAACTAGTGTCTGGGGCTTCTCTGGTGGCGCAGTGGTTGAGCGTCCACCTGCCGATGCAGGGGACGTGGGTTCGTGCCCCGGTCCGGGAGGATCCCACATGCCACAGAGTGGCTGGGCCCGTGAGCCATGGCCGCTGAGCCTGCGCGTCCGGAGCCTGTGCTCCGCAACGGGAAAGGCCACAACAGTGAGAGGCCCGCGTACCGAAAAAAAAAAAAAAAAAGAACTAGTGTCTGGTGGCTAAGATCTCAGCATGCAAAAATAACCCCTCTATGTCCTTCAACCTTAAGAAGACCTATTCCTGGACCCTCTGGCACCTACCAAATGCTTTCCTTGATCCTCTTATATTTGTTGATCAAGAATGACCTTTGTGGGACTTCCCTGGGTGGCGCAGTTAAGAATCCGCCTGCCAACGCAGGGGACATGGGTTTGATCACTGGTCCAGGAAGATCCCACATGATGCAGAGCAACTAAGCCCATGTGCCGAACTACTGAGCCTGCGCTCTAGAGCCCACAAGCCACAACTACTGAGCCCACGTGCCACAACTACTGAAGCCCACGTGCCTAGAGCCCATGCTCCCCAACAAGAGAAGCCACCGCAATGAGAAGCCCGTGCACCACAACGAAGAGTAGCCCCCACTTGCCGTAACTAAAGAAAGCCCGCGTGCAGCAACAAAGACCCAATGCAGCCAAAAATAGATAAATAAATTTTAAAAAGAAAGAAAGAAAGGAGAGAGGGAGGGAGGGAGGGAGGGAAAGAAGGAAGGAAGGAAGGAAGGAAGGAAGGAAGGAAGAAAGAAAGAAAGAAAGAAAGAGAAAGAAATTTTAACCAAAATTCACCTGCATAAAAATATGAGGGTAATGAGAACAAATTTTGCTTTGTCCCAGGCTCCACACCTCCTAAACATGAACATCCTTCTCTTCCCTGTGTCCTTGCAACCTCCCCTTTGTAGCACTGACAGCTGGGCTCTCTCAAATGTGCCTCCAACACAGTACCTCCTTCCACATTTTTGTTCTATTCAGACTCTCAAAAGATTGGATGATACCACTCACACGGGAAGGGCAACCTACTTTACTGAGTCCACCAAGTCAAATGCTAATCTCATCTGGAACACCCTCACAGACATACCTAGAAATAATGTTCCTTCAGATCTCTGAGCATCCCCTGATCCAGTCAAGGTAACACACAAAGGTAGCTATCACATCATACAATGAAATACTACTCAGCAACAAAATAAGCTATTGATACACTCAAAAACATGAATGGATCAAAATTATTTTGCTGAATGAAAGAAGCCAGACAAAAAGAGTATGTATTGGGCTTCCCTGGTGGCGCAGTGGTTGGGAGTCCGCCTGCCGATGCAGGGGACACGGGTTCGTGCCCCGGTCCGGGAAGATCCCACATGCCGCGGAACGGCTAGGCCCGTGAGCCATGGCCGCTTGCTCCGCAACGGGAGAGGCCACAACAGTGAGAGGCCCGCATAACAGAAAAAAAAAAAAAAAAAAAAGTGTATGTATTGTATAATTCTATTTATATAGAACTGTAGAAAATGTAAAGTATTCTATAGTGACAGAGAGCACAGCAATAGTTGCTGAGAGATGGTGGGGATGGGGGAGTGAGAGAGATGAATAAGTTCTAGGAATATAATGTGACTATAGGTAGCAATACTGTATTGTATATTTGAAGTTGCTAAAATTTAATTACTCAAGTGATGGATATGTTAACTAACCTCATTGTGGTAATCATTTCATAATATATGTATATATGTATATCAAAGCATCACATTGTGTATCCTTTTTTTTGGGGGGGGGGTGTTGCGGTACGTGGGCCTCTCACTGTTGTGGCCTCTCCCGTTGTGGAGCATAGGCTCCAGACGTGCAGGCTCCGCGGCATGTGGGATCTTCCCGGACCGGGGCACGAATCCGTGTCCCCTGCATCGGAAGGCGGACTCTCAACCACTGCGCCACCAAGGAAGCCCCTCATTGTGTATCTTAAACTTACACAGCGTTATATGTCAATTATATCTCCATAAAGCTGGGGGAAAAAAGTATTGAGAGAAAATAACTGTCAATTTAGAAGATTTCTATCCAGCTAAATTATTATTAAAAATGAAGATCAAGGGAATTCCCTGGCAGTCCAGTGGTTCAGACTTGGTGCTTCCACTGCAGGGGGCACGGATGCGATCCCTGGTCGGGGAACTAAGATCCCGCATGCTGTGCAGCGCAGTAAAAAAAAAAAAAAAAAAAAAAAATGAAGATCAAATAAAATGTTTTAGACTAAGATTAAGAAAAAGATTTTGGTGAAAGAACGACTAAAGTGTGTCCTTCAATAGAAGGAAATCAAACTCGAGGGAAATGAATGTGTTGTAAGAAACAATGGTGAGCAAAGAAACTGGCAAATGCATCAGTAATCCTAAATAAGCGTTGATTGAAATAGAGTAAAAATTCAAAACAACGACTAATATTGGACTGTTTACAAAGGACAGAATTAAAATACTAGGTAACAATAACATGGAAACTAGGAAGGCAAAGGCCATTAGTACACTGTTCTAAATTCCATATACTATTCAGGAGGATCACAAGATGTTGATTAATTTTACACTTTGTTAAGCATATTAAAATTTAAAGACAACTACCAAAGGAATAAGCAGGCAGAAGCAAAGTCAGTTTTGCACAGAAGCAAAACAAAGAAAGCGTTTGCTAAAAAGGTTAAATAGTTATTATCTGTATTTCACATAGCATGCCTATATGCTCTTAATATAATGTTATATCTATTATTGAGCTTCATAACTACAAGGATTCTCTCCAGAAACAGAACCACTAGAACATGTAACGGATTCCACAGTCTTAAGACTAAATCCATTAGAGGCAATGAGGCAGTATAAGTGCAAAATTAGGAGCTTGACCTCCTGAGTATAAATTCCAGCTCTGTCATTGATTAACTGAATGATCTTGAGCCAGTTAGTTAATCTCTGATTGTCTCAGTTGCCTTACCTATAATGCTATTATACTTTAAGTGTTGCAATCAATTACTGATCTCTTTCATAAGTGAAGTGCTCAATAAGGTATCTGGTACATAGTAAGCATTCAATAAATGGTAGTTTCTATTATTTCTGCATCTGTCTTTCTCAGAATATGTTGATAACTTATGAAAACAACGCTGGATCAGCTGGTGAGAGGTAAGTGTTGGCTTGCCCAAGACCGATCCCCCACTTATTCTGGCCTCCTAGAAAAAATCTAGCTCCTGCCATTCCCATGGATGCTAGCTATGGCCTACTGTTTAAGACAATCGGTCCTGGTCAACCCCAAGCTTGGACCCCACACACAATATGCCAAGGGAAAGGCTGGCATCAAAGAAGCAGATGTGGTGAATCCTTCCCCTAGTTTGCCCTGGTATACAGATCCAACTGCAAGACGTGGAACTCGGCTTCCTGACTCCACAGGGAGAGCCTGGCTCTCCCTCCACTACTAACACTGAGCTGGCAAGATAAGTTTGGAGCCAGGGTTCTGCCATGTCAGAGTACTATTATATCCACACCACTGACTTTGTCAAAGGAGGGCCCAGTGGGGCTGTTTAAGTCTGACAGCCCCCAGTCTCACCTGGCCCTGCTGGATCTCTATGTACCACCCTGGAATGCAATGGACAGTGGCGGACCTACACAGAGCTGCTGCTCCAGCTCGGAAAGTTTTCCCCAGTAACACTGCTCCAGCAAGCTTTTGTGTGCATACTGCTTGGCCATTTGCCCTCATCTACATGACAATCAGCTAATCAGACATAAGATACAGCGACAGGTACTGAACTTCAGTTGACCCTTGAACAACACGGGTTTGTACTGCACAGGTCCACCTGTACGCGAATTTTTTTCAATAGTAAATATTACGATCTGTTGGGTGAATCCTAGGATGGAGAAGCGTATATACAGAGGAAACACAGACACGGAAGGCCCACTATAAATTATACTAGGATTTCTGACTGTTCAGAGGGTCAGTGTCCCTAACCCCCACGTTGTTCAAGGCCCAACTGTACATGGATACTATCCTCCTGGCTCTACCTGACCTCCCCTGACACACTCCTGATCCATAGCCCTGGTGATCTCTTCAGGGATCAGCCCTGATGTCTTCTTTGTTCTACCTTCTTTTAAGCATGAAGTCTTTAACCACTTTTCCCTCATCTATTCTGCAGCTGCCTAGTCTGTCCTACATCTACTGCTTCCTTTCCCTGGCCAGTTTCACTGGGTAACTTTATACCACAATTGAGATTAAGGTCTCATTTAGTATTGAGCAACGAAACGGTGCTCCTGCTTTCTTATTGGGGAGATTAGGATGCAGTGGTCAAGGTGGGTAAAGAGAGTGAAGTCCCTAGAAGGACTTCCTAACAATGCTGACCTTGGATTGGTTACTGTGTGATCTTTACACAGCTGTTTAATATGTAAAGAATCATGGAAAGCAGGGAAAGATCTATCAACTTCAACCTGCCAGTCTCTAAGTACCCACTATGTCTAGATGGTGAACTAATTACTGAGAGATCAATAAATACAAAGTGGTAGTTGGAAACAATGAAATGGGAAATTGTTAGGAATGCAAGATTCATGTCTGCAACAACCTGTATGATTTAAATAATAGGCTAATCAACCTTTTTTTTAAAACCCTGGATGGCAAAGATTTATTTTTTTAATCAAGAGATCAAACGTATACAGCAGATTGGGGCCTTTTTCTAATGCAGATCAAAGAACCATCAGCGATCATTGCACAGATGTGGGTTTCATTCCTCTGCTTTCTACCTCCATCTTTCCTTCATTCAATAAATATGTGACAGGCACTAGACTTGAGTTACTCATATACATAGGGTGGAAACTCTGGGATACTGTTTGAATCTCTGTGTGCTCCCATATAAGAAACAGCAAACAATATCTGTATCACTGCAAGAGAACCTTGGTCTGGAAATAGTGACTTCAGAGAAGGATTCAGCATAAGGCATGTCTAGGGGGGTTTCATTAGCGAGGTAGCAGAAGGTGCCAAGGTGCAGTGGCCTCAGCCTGAGGCCGCTCAGGGCTGTGGACCCAAAGGCAGAGTTACAGCAGGGCTCTGCTACAGAACTGCCTGGAAGGTCACCTCTCTTCCCACTCGAACCTGAGTGCAAAGAAACCTAGTGGCTATTTCTTCAACTTAAACAACCTTTGACCTGAAGGCGAGGGGGGCTCTCTTCACTCCCAAACAAAATCTGTCAGCTTTCAGGGAAACAAATACAAAAGACAAATATGCTTTTAAAAATCAACTAACTCATATCCCGAGAAAGATCGCACCTTGATTCCTTTGAGGTCTCATCTATTTAACTCCCCGACCCACTCTATGCTCCTTATTAATTATCAAAACTTACTTATGCACTGGCTATTTAGATAGTCTGCTAAGTTCTTATGGAAACAAGCAAATGCATTTTTTAAATTTGCCAAAATCTGTTGTTCCCTTTCCCTCAGAAGCACAGAGAGTAAGTTCTTGTGGTTTCTTAGATGGATGACAGATTTTGATCTAATTAATCCAGAGCCCTGTGTATAGAAATGACTGTAAAGCAAACATGTCTATTAACAAAAAGCAGTGATTACTGGTTGGCACTGGGCCAGTAACTCTACATAAGCAATGAATGGATGCCTACAACTGTCTCTCTGCCATATGGGTTCTGCTGTAGCGATGAATTTGATCCAATGCAAGGTTAAGAGATGTCAACTTTAACTGGGGTTTAATTGATACTGGTAAGAGGTTCTAAATAAAGAAACAGTGTGTGCACTATCAGAAACAGGCAAGATGGCAGGTTCTAGCCTCCCAGTTTGCCGGCAACTCAGTTACAGCCAGACATTCAAATTACTTTTCAAACTCAACTTTTTCAAATATAACTTTTCTTTGGAAGTTGGGTTAATGGGTTTATTAGCAGTTTACTGAAGCAGAACACTCTATCATTAATCAGGCTATGGTTACTTCTCTCTTCACCACAAAGATATTGAGTATACAAACCATGTAGAAAACTCAAATTCAACATGTCCAACACGAACTCATTATCTTCCCTAAACTCACTCTTGCATCTGCATTTCCTGTTCAGATCATGGCCCCTCTGATTACCAAAGTGAAAGATCTTAAGGTCATCTTGACTCCTCCAACTTTCTCATTCCCAACATCCAATAAGCCGAGTTCCATCAATTCAACTTCTAAATGGCTCTCACATGTATTTACTTCTCTCCCACAGCCAGCTGCTAAGCCCTCCTGTCTCTCACCTGCTTTACAACAGCCTCCCAGCTAGAATGCCTGCCTCTTTCCTCCCAACTGCCGGACACCCTCCTGCTAAAAACTCCCTGATAGCTTGTTTTCTGTATCTCCTAAGACAGAATTCAGACTTTGCTCCAGCCGCACTGGATTCCTTATCCTTCCCCAGGCACGTGCATGCATCTTTGTCTGCACTGTTCCAGTGCAGAGGAAACCTCTGCTTAAAATACCCTCACCTTCTGCCCTAAATTTTTACCTGAAAATTAAGAGGGAAAAGCTCAAATCTTACTTTTCTGAGCCTTTCCCACCCTCAAGCAGAATTCATCTCCTCTTTCTCTGCTCCCACAGATCTTTGTTCATAACTTTATTTAGCACTGAACTGATGCATTAGAGCTGTGTTTATGTCTATCTGTCCACCTCAGTTATGAGTCCCTATGATTCCTACCCATCTCAGTTATGGAAAATCATGCCATATATCTTGATACAGGCGTATCACAGTGTTGCACCTGACTCTCTGGGGCGAGTGAAGAACACACAGAAGAGCATATTCAAGCCATGTGGATAGTCTTACTGAACCCACATTAACAACAACAGTACCCATCATCTCACCCATAATGTGACAGGAGATAGCTCTTCTGCAGCAGATGGACTCAAGTTCAACTAGGTGTGTCTCTTACCAATTAGCAATGACAACAACGAATGTTTATTGAACACTACATTTTGCAAAACACTTTATAATCATTGTTTCATTTATTATTCAGAATAGTCCTATAGGGTAAGGATTTTTCTCTGTTTTTCTTCTCTTGGATTTGGCACTTATTGAATAAACCATAAATATTGTCAATGAATGAATAACAAACTCACTATATTATTACACTGATTTTACTGATAAAGTAACCGAGAAGTAGAGAAGTTAAATAACTTATCCAACTTTATAGAATGAATTATGTCCCTCTAAAATCCATATATTGAAGCCCTAACATCCACTATGACTGAATTTGGAGATATGGCTTTTAATAGGTTAATTAAGGTAAATGACATCATAAGAGTCCTGTAGGACTGGTGGCCTTAAAAGAAGAGGGAGATCTCTTCCCCTCTCTCTCCATGCACATGCACAAGGAAGGGCCATGTGAGGACACAGCAATAAGGCAGCTGTCTGCAAGCCAGGAAGAGGATCCTCACCAAAACCCAACCATTGTTGGCACCCTGATCTCAGATTTCCGTCCTCCAGAATGGTGAGAAAATAAATTTCTGCTGCTTAAGCCATCCAGTTCATGGTATTTTGTTATGAAAGCTCAAACTGACTAACATGTCGTTACTTAGGGCAATTAGAATATGGAAGAATCAAGATTTGAACCTAGATTAACAGATTCCAGAACCTTTACTCAGTTGCCTTGTAGTACTTACCAAACTACGTGTTGTGATCCTTTAGTGGGTCCTGAATTCAATCTAATGGTTCACAATCAGCATTTTTTTAGGAAATTGAATGGGCAAGTATAGAATACAATAGAACTGAATAGAGACTACCAGAGTATATCACATGTAGAAAGGATGCTTTATTTTATAAGGCATTTGTTCCAAGAGAGTGTGGGGAAGTGTGCAGGGGTATAAGAACCGCAATGTAAAACATAATTCTTACTGTGAGTTATAGTCAAAAATATTTTTTAAAACATTGTGGGGGGCTTCCCTGGTGGCGCAGTGGTTCAGAGTCCACCTGCCGATGCAGGGGACAGGGGTTCGTGCCCTGGTCCCGGAAGATCCCACATGCTGCGTGCCCTGGTCCCGGAAGATCCCACATGCCGCGGAGTGGCTGGGCCCGTGAGCCATGGCCGCTGAGCCTGCGCGTCTGGAGCCTGTGCTCCGCAATGGGAGAGGCCACAACAGTGAGAGGTCCACGTACCGCAAAAAACAAAAAAAAAAACATTGTGGGGGGCTTCCCTGGTGGCGCTGTGGTTGAGAGTCCGCCTGCCGATGCAGGGGACACGGGTTCGTGCCCCGGTCCGGGAAGATCCCACATGCCACGGAGTGGCTGGGCCCGTGAGCCATGGCCGCTGAGCCTGTGCATCCGGAGCCTGTGCTCCACAACGGGAGAGGCCACAACAGTGAGAGGCCCGCGTACCGCAAAAAAAAAGACCAAAAAATAAAACAAAACAAAAAAACATTGTGGGTTTCTTCTATTCTGCCTCACAAATAGCTCATTCATCCTACCTCTAGTCAGTCCTCTTCTGATGTAAGTGAAGATCAGCACCATAGGTGAACCCCAATATTCATTTTCTTTATACAGTTTCTTAGTCACAGCTCATCCCAGCATGACATGGTTTGTTACTTAAGCTCTACAAATCACATATGTGTGCGGCCCTATTCATTTTGTGCCATGATTTTTCCTTACAACAGACCATGGAAGTGGGACCACAAGCTTGACTGTTCATCCTTACTCCCTGTTTCCTATGACCCTTAACCTCACTCATCTCAGGGATAATCCATTATACGTGCACACTAAATGTACATAAAATAAATTCAATTAATTGCTCCAATCAAGTATGTGATATCCACTGGAGAGTTTTCATGGTGGGTATCAGTGACCCACCTGTGAAAGCCAGGAGATTACTAGCAGGAAATTCAGTCCCTAAAAAGTCCAGACTCAGTTACAAGGAAATAAAGCAGGCACTAGCTCTGTTTCTGGAAAACTTGGGTCTTCAAGCCTAGAATCACACCATCAATGGATTTTTTTTAATGCTGAGACAGCGTAAACATTCATAATTTTCTTTCTGGCTCTCTCTTGATTTCAGCATGGTAGTCAGGCCCCTTCACTGTAATGGGAGGAGGGTCTGGGATGTTCACCCCAGTGGGACAGGCTTGGTAGCACAGGTTATAGTCACCTCAGGGACCGTATCTGAGTATGGGCCAAATGGGTAGCTATCACCACAAAATGATCTGTGTGGATCCTGTGCATCGAGGCCAGACATGCTCCAGAAGACAGGCATAGCATGTGCTGTCCATTGGTCAGCACCATGGACTGCTCTAAAGTGCACCTGACTGTGGAAGAGCAGGAAGCCCTGTGTTCTGGGGTCGGCCCCACCATACTTGGCTTACTGCCTCTCCAATGTGCAGCTGACTCCATAAAGGGAGCCTCACACTGAGAGTATGTGTCCCAGTGGCAGAGGCCAAGCAATTCTCCACCAAGGAGTCCCCTCTACCAATTTCTGGAGATAATGCTTCTTCCTCTGGGTGGATATGGGTCCCTCATGTGGGGGTGGGGAGTAGAAGAGGTGGGTTCAGCTCTCCCCTGACCCCTTGTTTCAGCAGCATCCTTTTCCAAGTTCCTATACCTTCTACGACCCAGCTCAGAAGCTAACACAGGTTGAGTTAGGGAAGAGAGTCTCTGGTCTATCTTATTATAATGTAAAATGCATTTGTTGCTTTTTTTTCCTGACTGCCCAGCATCTACTCCATCATAATTTAGTAACAGATCCCAATTTCTGACAATCTACTCTCCTCTTGTGGTATATTATGTCTATTAACCAAGCAGCCCTATCATCTCCAGCCAAGGGGACAGACATGTGACCCTAACTGGCCAATCAGATACTTCCTTCCTAGAATTTGAATCGTGAGAATAATAGTGAAACAGTTAAAATTCCATTATTACTGAGCTAGCACCTTCATTCTGATAAGGCAGTTGGGTAGTTGTTTCTATCCAGAAATACTGGAGCTGCATGTTTCCTGTCTGATCCAAACCTGGTTCTCTGATCTCATGTGCAACTTGCACATCTTTCTATAAATATTTCTTTTGCTTCAATTAGCTAGCATCAGTTTCTACTGCTTATAACCAAAAATTCCTAACAGTTTCATGTACTAAGGACAAAGATTAGGTTTGGGGTTTGGGGGTTGGGGGATGGAGGGTGGGGAGAGTAATAAACCTACAAATGGCAGAGAACCAAGCCCAACCAAGAGACTATGGAGCCAAGACTCCATAGGACTTATTTCTAAATCCTTACACACCTTAGTACCTGCTTTATACATAGGTGTACTCAAAACATACCTATTGAATTGCATTGTAGATAAAATTTACAATAAAGTCAGTATAGCTAGGAGCGAGGGATACATGGTGGCGAACCTTTATTGTGAATAGTATAAATTTTGAAGGAAAGAAATTGCTCTCAAAAAAAGTTACTGTTACCGCCTAGCCTCCCTCAGTCTCCTTCTATCTCTCTCCTACTCATATTCCCCCCACTTTCAACAACAAATAAAAATTTCAAAGCCTCATCTTGGCCCTCTCATTTGTTAGGGCAGAAAATGCAGTGTCTGTTACACCATGGAGTAAAGCATTGAAGCAATGTAAAATAAAACCAATGTAAAATAAAGACTTTTCAAAGAATTCCTAAATTCTGATCCTTTCTGATATTCCCCTGACTCCAGTTAATAAAAATAGCTACAGTTAATAAAACATTCTATCCACTCCTTTTCAACGCTGCCTATTATTCTCGAATGCTCAAAAGCCCCAGGCTCCCAGCCAGGTCAAAAGGTTTCACAAAACATCCACGAATTATTTCGAAGCAGTGAGACTCCCACAGCATGTCTCCCCGGAAGCTGTAAGGCAAGAAAATCCATCCTCTCTTTCTGATCGAAAGTCAGAATTCACTGGAGGAGATACAAAGAAACCACCAGATAAAGGTTTATTCTCATTTTTCACCTTCAACCTGTAATCCCGGGTGCGCTCCTTACCTAAGTATAGGAGCATTCTCTACCAGGAGAAGAACCCCAACATACCTTCTATGACAAGGCATTTTCAGCTTTTTATAACAACTACAAATTTGGTTTAAAAGCAACAACAACAACAATCCCATTCTCCAGTATGCTGGAGAGCACTAGTAGTTTTCTCTCCTAAGCACTGAAGGGAGAAAATGCTCCCACCTTAGCCCTTTCATCTATTCTCTTTCAACCAGACTTTAGCAGGTTCAAGTTGAGCCTGCTGAATAGGAGCCTCTGTTCACTCCCCTGTCAAACCAAACCTGTGTGTACAACCCTTTGGCTTTGCTAGATGCTGTCATAATACTGTGGTCCCTACAAGCAACACAGCATGTACAGTGTGAGCCAGCAAACTTTGATTCCTTATCCAAAACCCTGTTTCTTCAGGTGTGGATTGTGACTTTAGAGTGAGACCCCCTAAACCCCAAACTCCTAGAGCTGCTCATTTATATAATTCCACCCTTATTTGGTCCCAACCCTTATATGGTCAGCATTACATTCCCTGCTGACATTGCCAACAGCAAAAAGGCTTTGAAAGTCAATAGGTTCCAGGGAAGGCCAACAGGGACATGCAAATAACTCTGCTTTAATATTCACATTTTTAAAATCAGATCAAACTTTTTGGTAAACAGAATCTACACTCTCCCAATAATTCAAAACCCTAAATTACTAGTTTATCTCCTCCTTTTACTAGGATGCCTTCAACAAGTGTGTGATAGTTTTGTCAGAATCAAGTGTCCAGAATCTATTTGCTTTGTGGATTCTTCAAATTATTCTTCATCCTGGTCTGGAGAATCTCAAAAGTTGGAGGAGATAGTGGGGTATCTTTTTGCTTTGTTTCTACTGCATAATCCTAGTATATGACAATAAAAAAAGCTATTTTAAGCCAATTGCATATTATAAGTACCACTTCCTGAGCCCATAACATTTCATATTCATTCATTCAAGAGACGTTCCTTGAGCACCTATTTTCTGCCAGGCTTTGTACTAGGCACAACACAGGAAACAGTAAAGTGGATGATGGATTTTTACATTTTAGCACTTTGAATGTGCCACTGGCCATTTTCACCTTGTGAAACAATCTCCTTAATTAGCATAAAGTCTTTTTTGTAGAGATTGCTTTGCTGTCCTATTTCTAGGTAAAATTAGAACTTCCGTTAGAGCCTGTATTTCCACTTAGGCTTCTATCAGACTTGGGCTTTTAAAAATTATGATATTTTATTGCAGCAAATTGAGTCCTCAGGCCAGATCCTTCTACAGCAATTACAATTACAACAAAAAGTCTATTATAACAGAAAATATTCCAAAGTCCTGTTGATGGCATATAAAGGGAGTGTTCAGTTGACTTCTAAATGTCCTCCCACTGGCAGTGACTAGGAGCCACATTAGCTGGTGGATCTCTGTGGCAGATTTTGTCGCTATTGTCCCCTCTCCTAACCATTGCAATGTGCAGGTCTCTTCTTGGAGAGATTTTTACTGTAACTAACATCCTCTATAACCCCTGCCCAATTTCTACCTCAGGGTGATCTAAGACATCGGGGAACTGAAAATTAGCTCCTTTTAACCAAAAATAAAGGAGGAAAGTAGTTCTCAACTCTCCAAATACAGCCTAGTCTCCTTCACTGGGTGATCAGAATGCTGCTAAACCAGGCCCTGACCCAAATTTCCCATCTCATCTTCCTTAATGGAGAATTCTGGTCAACTGCTCAGCTCAGTACCGTCCAAAAGGGCCTTATGCTTTCTCATCATGAGTCCTTCACTCTAAACATCCTCACCACATAGAATACCCTTCAAAATTCTAACTATTCTTTAATACTTAATTCAAAAACCACCCCCTTAAAAAAGCCCTCCCTTAACTTCCCCAGACTGACGTCATCATACTCACCTTTTCACAAATTACAGTAATTACACAGCTGAAAGACCCTGAGGGTCTGAGTTAGAACAATGGTAGCAGGAATGCACAAAAGAGAATAGATTCAAAATCCATAATGGTGATCAAATGATCAGGGCTAGATGGCTGATGGTGGATGTGATTACAGATGCTTCTTGCCAGAAATCTGTTTGGGAATGAGGCTGAGGCCATGGAGAGAACCTGAAGCTTTTTCCTTACAATTCCTACTAAGGTACAATATTTAGAATCTGAGGCAGAAATGACAACTGTTCTGACCTAATGGGAAAATTCTCAAGACTCTGTATTTTCCCAAAGGAAGTAGGAAGTAAAGAAACATCTTCATAGCACAGTGATCTGCTGCTGTCTCTAATTACAATAATCTCTCATTCTGAAATTACTTTTGTTCCTCCTCACTGGTTCTTTTATCACAGACACCCAATTTGAAATCAAAGATAACTGACGTCACCTCTGCCTTTTTCATTACTTGAAGTATGGGAAATGGAGGATATACCTTTCATGGCCCTTGAGCCATACATGTGCATGTCTCAGTCTGTCTTGCCTGAAATAAATTTGCTACAATCACTGTTTTTACAATATGCTGAAGATATATTACCAGAATAAGCTTGCTCCTCCACAGAGAAAGTGAGCCGAAGGCATTGTGTTCCATCTTTACGGTGAAATGCAGATTTCTCATTGAAAGACTAATCTTCAGTTTCAAAAGACTGAACAAAATGGTGCTTAAGAAGAATTATAGTTGGTTAAATATAAGCTGCTAAAAACATCAAGGACGAGAATATTCTTTAAGTATCCAAGCGTTTTCATCTGCTTATGATTTAAACGAAATTTTTTCCAGCAGATCTTGTCCCAGTATTTTCTTCTGAGATCAGCAAACAAAAATCAGTTAAGTATGCTGACCCAGAGCCTTCTTTACCTAAATGGTCTTATTTCTCCATAATTGTGTCTATAAGAGATTGCTTCATAGTGGCAAAATTGGCCCCTCCCTTGGCCTTGACATCTCACTAGCAGAATTGAAGGGCCACTGGTAAAAATTCCCCTCCCCTGGCCTGGACGCACTTACAGCAGAACTGAAGGGAGTCCTGGTGTGACATTCATGCTCACATTCACCCAACAACTCCTCTCAGACCGCTGCTCACAGACAGAGACCAGTTCAAAGAGACTCTGCTTAAAATTAATTATCCATCCCTTCCTTAGAAGACTTAGGGACCAATTTCAATGCCTTTCATCCCTGTCACCCACCCAGCCTCATATAGTTTTCTCTATCCCCCAATCTATCCGATCTCCTTTCCTTTCACCACCCTCCAAACCCTTCCCCTGGGTTCTCTGCCAGGAGTAAAAACAGCTTCTACTCAACTTCTCTGAATATCCTAAATTCTCAATCCAACTGAAATCTCAAGTAGATCTTCACGGCACTGCTTCTGCTGCAGCTCTCCCAAGTGGTGGATGTTTGTTCTCTGATCCCATTTGTCCTCAAGGAGGTGGTCAGTCTCTTCATTTCTCATTGCCACTTCCAGACCAGTATTCTGATTCTGCCCTACAAACTTCAGCTATACCACCCATACTTCTCCTTGCAATGATCTACTCTCCTCTCTGCCACCTACTCTCATTAAATGAAAGGATTTGTCTCTTACTCACTGTCTTTCTCTCCACTTCTATTTCCGTAATAATTTTTGGTGGATTCAATGGCCACACAGATCTGTCGGATCCTTGATCTTTTCACCTGCCATTGACATTATCCTGTATCCCACCTCAGCTACTTACTTTCATAATCAAACCCTCTCTCTTTTCATCACCAATAATTTCACTCCTTCAAATTTTCAGTTTCAAGTATTCCTCTCATTATAAACCATGATCTTTTCAGCTTCTCTTTTACCTCAACTCCAACAATGCTCTGGCTCCCCCAGAATATCCAAATCATTGGTCTTACCACTCTTGTACTGCCTGTCCATCAGATTCTCACTTCCCCGCTTCGCAACTTAAATTCCACTTCTAAAATCACTCCCTCATATACACTCTCAACTCTCCTGCTCATCTCTCCCACCATGTATTCAGCTGATAAAACTGCAGTCCTGGTTAAATTCAGCTACTCTGTGCCTACACCCAAACCAACACTAAATGCTAGAGAAAAACACTCAATCCTTCTGACTAATCCCATTTTAAAATCATGACCACAAACTTCAGCTACATCCTCAACAGTAACCAGGAATTCCAACATATTGTCCTGGCCAATTCATCCTCCTGCCCTCTAAGACAAGTATATCTCACACACTCTTTGCTCAGAACTCCAACATTTCCTATACATTCCTCTCTCAAGTGATAACGTCATTTCTCATTTTATAAATTAAAAAGGAACAGGCAGAAGAGAACTTTCTCATCCTGCAACCAAATCTGGCATCCTATCTGCTGCTGTGCCCACACTTTGGCTCTCCTCCTATCATGGTGACTGAGCTGTGTGTCCTTTCTGAGGCCACCCCCTCCTCTTAGGAGGCGGAACAATCTCCCCTTGCCTGCTCAAGGACTTTGGCACAGCAACAATCTTGTCTCCTGAATAAGCATTTTGAGTTTGATACCAGATCACACATATCAGCAAACAAAATTGTAATATTCTCCTTTTGAAAAACAAAACAAGCCTTCCGTTGACCCCACATCTTCCTCCTCTTCCTGTTAACTCTCCTCTCCATTTCTTGGCTCCCATTCACAACAAAACTATTCAAGTGTCCATGCTCTCTGTATCCAATTTTTCACTCCCATCTTGAACCCCTTCCATTCAGGTTAAGTCTCCTGAATGTTAAGCATGTTACTAAAACTGCTCCTTTCAGGGTCCCTAAAGACCTCCTGAACTGCCAAATTTAAGTCCTTTCTTAGTAATCATCTAATTTGGCTTTTCAGCATCATTTGATAACTTCTCTCTCCCTCTTTCTTGGAACACTTTGTTTCCTTGGACTTGAAATATCAGATGTTTCTGGTTTTCTTCTTACCTCACAGTTACTTCCAATCTCATTTACTGGATTCTTCACTCCATCCAAGACTCAGTCCTCAGACCTCTTCTCTCTCTACTCTCATATCTTAATCCTTCCATTGCTTTTGATACTGTCTACGTGTTGATGGCCCCAAATTCATATCTCCATCCCTTAACTTCTCCCATAAACTTCATATACGTATATCCAACTCCCTACATGACATCTCCACTTGGATGTCCAACAGGAATCTCTGCAGATATACTGCAAAACAATCAAAGATTGTTGGGTCACAGGTTAGTTCTATTTTTACTTTTTTAAGGAAGCTCCGTACTGTTCTCCACAGCGGCTGTACCAATTTACAGTCCCACCAGCAGTGTAGGAGGGTTCCTTTTTCTCCACACCCTCTCCAGCATTTATTGTTTGCAGATTTTTTGATGATGGCCATTCTGACTGGTGTGAGGTGATACCTTGATTTGCATTTCTATAATAATTAATGGTGTTGAGCATCTTTTCATGTGTATGTCTGTATGTCTTTCCATCTGTATGTCTTCTTTAGAACAATGTCTGTTTAGATCTTTGGCCCATTTTTTTGATTGGATTATCTGTTTTTTTGGAAATTGAGCTGCATGAGCTGTTTGTATATTTTGGAGATTAATCCCTTGTCAGTTGCTTCGTTTGCAAATATTTTCTCACATTCTGAGGGTTATATTTTTGTTTTGTTTATGGTTTCCTTTGCTGTGCAAAAGCTTTTAATTAGATCCCATTTATTTTTATTTTTATTTTCATTACTCTAGGAGGTGGATCAACAAAGATCTTGCTGCAATTTATGTCAGAGTGTTCTGCCTATGTTTCCTCTAAGAGTTTTATAGTGTCCCAGCAATCCCACTCCTGGGCATATACCCAGAGAAAACCATAATTCAAAAAGATACATGCATCCCAATGTTCACTGCAGCACTATGTACAATAGCCAGGACATGGAAGCAACCTAAATGTCCATCAACAGAGAAATGGATAAAGAAATTGTGGTACATATATACAATGGAATATTACTCAGCCATAAAAAAGAACAAAATAATGCCTTCTGCATCAACATGGATGGACCTAGAGATTGTCATTCTGAGTGAAGTAAGTCAGACACAGAAAGACAAATATCATATTATACGCTCATATGTGGAATCTAAAATAAAGGGGGGGGTACAAATGAACTTATTTACAAAACAGAAGTAGAGTCACAGCTGCAGAAAACAAACTTATGGTTACCAGGAGATAAGTGTGGAGGAGGGATAAATTGGGAGATTGATATTGACAAATACATACTACTAAAATAGATAATAGGATCCTTAATAGGATCCTGCTATACAGCACAGGGAACTCTACTCAGTACTCTGTAATGGCCTATATGTGAAAAGAATCTTAAACAAAAAGAGTGGATAAAAGTATATGTAAAACTGAATCACTTTGCTGTACACCTAAAAATAACACAACATTGTAAATCAACTACTCCAATAAAAATTAAAAAAAAAAAAAAAAAAGAAATCAAAGAATCCCCTGCCATCAATGACCAATAACGATGAGAAGGTGGTTAACTTCACTAGTAATCAGGTTGTGGCAAACACAAAGCACAATGCATTTTTCCCATCACATCATTATTACCAGTTGGTTGTGCTGCTATGAATATTCATGTGCATGTCATCGGTGCACATGCACACACACTTCTACTGGGAACTGTGGGGTCATAGGGCCCGCAGAAGTTCACCTTGAGAAAATGCCAAACATTTCCAAAGCCTTTATATATTCTCAGCAGTGTTTACAATTCCCTATTTTTAACATCCTTGTCACCACTACCAGTCATATTAATTTTCATCATTTTGCTGTGTGTTTAGTGTTATGATGTCATGTTTTTGATTTGCATTTTCTTGATTAGTGATGAGGTTGAACACTTTTGTCATTATTGGTCATGCAAACTAAACTAAAATATTTAGGGATGCAAGCCTAGCTAAGTAGTTAAATTATAAAGAAAACCAATGAAAGGATTACCATAAAAAATTACCATAAAAGTTGAGGGAAATGGAAGATAAAATACTAGGAGACATGCAGAAGGTAAGGGGCTTTCTGAATGCTGGGAATACTGTCTTTTTGCTCTGCGCAGTTTATACAATGTTCACTCTGCGATAAGACATTGGGTTATAAAGTCTTGTTTTGTATACTTCTCTATATTTATTTTACTTTATAGTAAAAATTTCAAATGGAAGGTTAAGTAAACAAAATGAGTATTATCTGAGTACCCACTAAGTGCTAGGCTGTATGACAAACATCAGGAATTCAAAGATTAATGAGGAAAGTTCTTTGCCTCAGGTTACTGTGAATCACACAATGAATTGGTGGCGGCATGAATTGTTCCTGGAGTACCGAGAACCTGTGAAAGATGCCAAGGAGAGGGGGGATTTGTGATGGGCCTTGAAATGTAAGTGGGACTGAATAAGCAAAGAAAAGGAAGAGGCACCGTGGACACCTTTTGATTTGTAACTAGGGCCACCTCCCTAGTTATACACACTGACACTCAGATGCCCACAGTCACACACACACTGTATTAGTTGCCTAGGGCTGCCATAACAGAGTACCACAGATGGGGTGGTATTGTCTCACAGTTCTGGAAGCTAGAACTCTGAAATCAAGGTGTTGCAGGGTTGTTTCTTTCTGAGGTCTCTGAGGGAAAGATCTGCTCTAGGCCTCTCTCCTTAGTTTGTAGATGGCCAGCTTCTTCCTCTGTCTCCTCACATGGTCTCCCTTCTATGAGTGTGTCTGTCAAAATTTTCCCTTTTGATAAGAACACCAGTCATATTTGATGGGGGTCTACCCTGATGACCTCATTTTAACTTGATTACCTCTGTAAAGACCCTATCTCCAAATAAGGTCATATTCTGAGGTACTGGGGGTTAGGACTTCAAAATATGAATTTGAGGGGGGACACATTTCCACCCATAACACTCACATGTACACACTTACAAATTCATACATACATGTATTCCCATGCATATACACAATCACACATTCACACACATATTCACACACAGACTCACTACACATACTCTCACCCACATCCATATATATACACATAAACACTCCCACACTCACACGCATACACACACTCACATATTCTTGAAATACACTTAGATACTTGCACACCCAGATTACCTTTCTTACACACGTTTCACATTTGTAGGGGATCTGTCCTTTCTCCCACTCTGCCTCCCAATCCCACTCTGTCACCTTAGGCAGGAATGTGACCTGAGCCAAGGAAAGCAAAGCCTTCACCTAGGATGAGTCGAACTAGAACTAAGGAGAGATCCCCTTACTCTCTGGTGGAAAATTTGGGAAGATGCATACCACGCCACTGTTAGAAACCCTGCCCCAGGTCATCTGTGGGAAAAGCCTGACTGCCTGAGGAAAATGAAGGAGACCCACGTGACAGAAGAAGAAAGTGAGCCTCAGTGACCCTCACTCCCAGGTTCCAGCCACCATGGGGTCAGCTGCACCCTGCCTGGCTCACAGTTCAGTAGTCCCCTTTCCTGACCACATTAGGTGGGTTGGTTTTCTGTCACTTGTAATTTATAGAAGTCAGATTCCTTAAAAGGGTTTTTTTCCAAAGGAAGCCTAGAAGGCCTGAAAGATACTGTGATGACAGAAGTGACTGACCAAGAGGGAACCATGCCTGGATTTTCTTTTCTTTTTGTTCCTTCTTATTTTTTTTTTTTTGCGTTACGCGGGCCTCTCACTGTTGTGGCCTCTCCCGTTGCGGAGCATAGGCTCCGGATGCGCAGGCTCAGCGGCCATGGCTCATGGGCCCAGCCTCTCCGTGGCACGTGGGATCTTCCCTGACCGGGGCATGAACCCGCATCCCCTGCATCGGCAGGCAGACTCTCAACCACTGAGCCACCAGGGAAGCCCTGTTTCTTCTTTGTTAATTGAAGTATAGTTGATGTACAACATTATTGGCTTCAGATGAACACCACAGTGATTCAACACTGAAATTCATTACGAAATGACAGATCACCAAGATAAGTCTAGAAACGATGTCGCCACGCAAAGCTTTGTTCCATTTTGTTTTATTATTCCAGTGCCTGTAACCGCACTGCTTTCTTTCAGCACTTCACCAATCTTGTTTCCCTGTGAAAACTTTGCAGTCCTCCCTTCCCCTTAACACGGAAGGTCTCTATTTGCATGCCAATCTCTTCAAAAGTATATAATGCCCACTCTATGAAAAGTAGTTTACCATCATTTTATCCCCTAACTCAGAACTTTGATTGTTTTTCTCATAGCACATTATCACAATTTAGAATGATTTTATTTGTGTGCGTTTACTTAGGTTTATCTCTCTTTCCTACTAGCCTATAAGGCCCGAAGGACAAAAACTGGTTGTCTGTTGTTCCCCATTTTATCCCTGGAACCCAGCACCTTGGATCACTGTGGTGATCCAAAAAGATCAGTGGAAGAGAAGAGAGAGAAAGGAGGGAGAAGGATGGATTTTCCATTCCTGCATTAACTTGCCAGCTGTGCCCCCAAATCAAGGCCTTCTGAGAAGACTGTTTTCAGTTGGCAATTTCACCGTTGCTACCTATGCCTCTTGCTCACTGAAGGCTGTGCTGTGTTCAGCTCCTCTGTGACTCTTCCCCTTAGTCTCCCAGGCTGCACCCCAGGAACGGCCCTGCTGTGTGACCTGCTTGCTTTAAGGGCATGGTGGCTGGGCCCTTAGTCTTAGCACAGTCACAGGTGGGTCGCTTACCAGGCATTACCTTGTTCTGGTTTGAGCCAAGGAGAAAACATTTTGAAAATTTTTAAGCTACTGAACAAGTTTTAATCACCCCACCCCTCCATTTTTGTGATTTCTTAAGCCTTAAGGCCACAGGCAATGATGGATTTCTTGAGACAGAGCAGTGAAGAGCAATATCTTGCTCATTCAATATCTTGCATGTGAAACATGCACAGTGACCAGTAACAGCCTGGAGAGCCTCTGCGGGGCTGAGGACAGAGGACTGCTTTAACGTCCCTATTCACAAAATCCTGTTGGGGGAGATGGGGGCTGTTTTTCAAAGTAACATATGTGGAAAAATGACTGTGGTTTGTTAACATTCCAGAGTCTTCGATACCAAAGCTCTCATTTACCACGAGGAGTCCTCCAGGGGGAAAAAATAGTTGGCTGTGGTGTTTCTAACGCACCTGCAAACCACATTCCCTCCTCCCTTTCCTTTCAGATACTCAATCTCTGGAAAACCAAACTGGCAAGTTACCAGCAATTCAGTACCATGTAGTATCGCGTGTCAGAAATTAGTATGGAATGTTACACTCACTTTGCCCGTAACTTTTTACAGCCTTTAAATTGCCATCTCTCTAACTGCATTTCTTCAAACAATATTGCCATTTGAGTGGTATCAATCAGACAGGGTTGCCCTTTGATGTCAAAATTCTCAGAGTCAGCCCATGTGAATAAATTCTGATTACTTCTGTATTCCAAAGAGAAAATGTATTTTTTTAGATCATGGTCATGAGCTGTGAGTGGCATTTAATAAAAGATAATATTGACTTCTCATCTGCAGGTGTCTGGTGCTAAAATTAGTGTATTTTGCTAACAGAACCACCCCAAGACTAGCTCCTTCTTAGCCGTGGCCTTAACACTCTATTGCTTTGCCTAATTCCTAATTCTAAGCAACTCTCATGACCTAGTTTGTTTTGCTGATTAAAAGAATGCACCGGTTTAAACTTCACATTTCGGGTTTGATCGTTGTGGGACAAACTGGCTCATAAATCTTCGCTAGGCTACTAGTAACTAGGGAGAAGTCGCTTTCTTCAGTAAACATCCCCTGCTTCTCAGTAATAGGGTGCCTTCCATCACCCAGAGGTTTTTTCCTTTTAATTGAGTGTTTGTTGAAGCATGACTCTGAGATAGGAGGCCTATTCAGGAATAGAAATTGCAACCCAAAGTGCCCATTACTTACTTGAGACAGGGCCTGAGACCAGCTGTGCTTTCCAGAGCCTGGACACCCTGGCAGGTGGATTCAGACTGCGGGGCTGGCTGGCAACATGGCCGAAAATCATGGGGGTACAGGAGGATGAGGGGAGCCTAGGTCTGGCTAGTCTCTCCACCCCACTGGAAAAGCTGAGGGGAAAAAATAATGCAGCCACTTTGTCTTTGCTCTCTACCTTAAAAAAAGAAAAAAATACAACTTCTCTGCACACCAGAACAACACATCTGTGGTTTTCCAACCCATTTTTCCTCTCTAGGAGCCAGGAGTCCATTTTCAAAGCTTCCCATGTTTGTTGAAAAGAGAGGAGAACTAATAGTTTTTTGAATCTCCATTTTGAGCCTGGCATTATATTAGCTGCTTTCAGTATATCATTGTCTTAATTCTTTCAACAGGGCAATGTGGTTGATCCACATGTTATGAAAAGCTATGAGAAGGACCTTTACTCTGTCTTAGCTCTCCTTGTCCTGACCTCCTGGGCCCCATTTTTCCTAACCCACAGCTCTTCTTGCACATCAACATGGATGAGGTTTTACTTTGAATTGTTCATCCTTCCAGGAATGATAGATGCCGGATTAAACTGCAAAATCCCTCAACTTTATATTCACTGCCTTCACCTCCAATCAATAACCGCGTTCTGGTGCTTCTCAGCAGGAAGACTCCTCATTACCACCCTCCTCAGCAATGCTCTCCTCCCGGCCCCTCAGAGCTTACACTGTTTTGCACATACACTTCTCACCCCTGATGTGAAGCAGTATAGTGTCTTCAAACGTGATTTATTCGAATTCTAGCAGAAACATCTGAGGTGCATCTGGATGGTCCCCTGTCCAGAGCTGAATCTTGCCAGTGCTATAGAAACGGGTTATTACTGATCCCTAGAACACTTAACAGCTTGTCTCTTGCCTGGGATGATTTACGATGACCTCTCTGTGGTATCCAGCATGTTGTGAGCCCTCTGCCTTCAGACAAAATGGCTCCAATGTCACAAATCTCTGCCCACACAAATACTTGAAGGTTGTTCTTCCCTGTATGCTCCAACACAGCAAGACCTCTGCTTTGATCCGTGTCCTCACTGCCTATCCCTATGCCCACCCCTTCTCTGTCACTGGGCTCCTGAAAGTCCCTGTCCTTCTCACCATCACCTATACACTCTTCAATAACAGCTAAAAACCCTCCTGAGCAGGGCATGGCTGCTGAGCTAGGTTTTCAGAGGATGGGAACACCCAGTGCACTGCCCTCAGGAGAAACATGGGCCCAGGAAGGAAGCATGTCTGTTGACATCCTGATCGGGAATTGTTTCTCGATATGAAGCAGACCCCAACTCTAAGAAACTCTAGTGAAAAGGAAGCTTATTATTAGTATTTAAGGGAATAGTACAGAAACCAATTTCAGGCAGTAATGCCAGAAACTAGTGCCACACTAACTCTCATCTCCAACCCAAATATCTGCCCCATTCTCCTCTCTCGTAATCAGCTCCCTCTGCCTGCTGTTTTATGCCTATTCTCATAATTTTGACAATATGAGCCCATGGGTTGGGCTACCTGGAAGCATTAGCCTTAATTCCACAGGCCTTAAATCTTCAACATCTCACTGTATTGTCAAATTGTATATAGAAAAGTAATCTGATTGGTTCAGCTTGGGTCAAGTGATCACCCCTGGTCCAATCAGCTGTGGCTGGTGTATTCCACTATGGGTGTGGCTACTGAAGTCTACTTCTGCAGCAGCAACTAAGGGTGGAAGGCACCTCCAAACAGAGGAAGCAGGCAAATCAATTGTGTCTAGAACGGGAAACTCTCAGTAGCTCAGTATTCTGGAAGCTTAAAGAGAATGCTGCAAAAGAAGTCTGGTTTCTTGCTGGCTAATTAGTATTCCTAAACATGGCTCTATAAATTGTTGTCTGGTGTTAAATCATTTTAAAATATTTTTATACTTTCAACCATTTTTAAATTTTACTAAAATTTACCCCCATTATTTAAAAACATTATCAACTGATTGGTGTCTCAGGTGGGGGGAAACAAAGAAATACTCCAGTCAAGGCTTTCTGCTCAAGCATTTCCCAATGACTTTCTCAGGACTTCTCAAGGTAGTTATTTTTGTCAGTATTCTCTACACCAAATATCTAACAATTTCATGTAGTCTTTTTCTACTTATCTGTACCATGGAGTCTGCCATAGGTTTATACAGTGTGTACTTAATTCCCAAACTAGTTTGCAAGCTTTTAAATGTCAGAACCTGCTGTTTTTATTTTCTTGCTTCTGTATTTCCTTGACTGTCATATTAGGTATTTAAATAGTTATTGGAGATTGATTTTTTTGGGCATCTATTACGATGGGCTTCAACATTTTATTACAATTCAGTAAATAACCTCCTGTGACATGTATTATCTACTACTCTTTTAGTTACAAATCGTAGAAATCAGCTCAAACTAGCTTAAGGGAAAAATGAGAATTTCTTGGAAAGATGTTAGAGAATGTCGCATCTAAAACATGGGAAGGGCAGAGATATAAGATGGGTAAAAGGTCAAGAGGACTCAGAGACTCAGAGTCTTTCTCTCCATCTCCCCCTCTCCCCTCTCTCCTTCTCCCCCTCTCTCTGACTTTCTCAGTCTTGGTTTTCTCTCACCTTTACTCCCGACGGTTTCTGAGTTTAACAGCTACATCTTCTACTGCTGGAGCAGACCTGAGTGACTTTCTCGGTTTGAGTTTTAAAATGCAGGGATAGGACACCAGCTGGCTCAGTTTGAGTCAGGTGGCCACCCTTGAATCAATAAAGTGTATCTGGGGATCTGGATGAGCTGTGGGCTTTAAGAACATGGCTTTGCCTACATGAACGGAGGAGAAAAGCTGGTCCCAAAATAAAAAGTGCTTAAGTTAGGGTAATACTAACTACTGGAAATTGATAAGCCCCTAAACCTCTGTGGTTTAACATGATAAAAGTTTCTTTCTCACTCATACACAGTTCTGGTCAGATGACCACAGGGCGCCCAGGAGGAACAGGGAACATGTTTCAGTGGACGTATACAATCTCTATCACAAGAGGCATAATGTTTCCTAGGGAGGGGATGGAGGAAAGGGCATTCTTGGTCTTCCAAACAAGGGGTGTTCATTACACTGGACATGATAACGTCAATCCATAACACAATTGCCAGGGAATAATTATCTATGAAAAATTCTACAAACAGGCAAAAAAGATACAGATACACAAAACTGAACATGAAATTATGAAAAAACTCGAGGAAAACAGGAAAAATGGGGGTTTCAAGAAAATGTTACAAACATTCATATGGACCATCCTGAGAAATGTTCTCGTTTGATGATCCATGATGTTACAGAGTTACAAAGTAGCATGTTGTTTTCCTCCTCCACTGTTCCAGAAAATGATAAAATCGCTTTATTTGTATACATATTCCCTCCAGAAATCTTAACTGGTGCAAGAGGTTGTAATGAGCTAACACAGTAAGAAGCTGGAATCAAGACCTTTTCTTCTTCCAATTCCTTGATCCCAGGCTTAATTATGGTTCCTCTTAGGATCTTATTTGCCAAAAAGAGACTGCAGCCGGTTCCAGCCCACACCTCATCGTTTCAATTAAGCAGCCTCCTTGAACAAAACGTACCACAATCTTTATCAGTCTCTCTTAGTTAGCTCCAGGTCAAAGGACTGACTCTCACCTGAAGGTTTCTATGATGCCTCTGTGCCCTGCTCCCCTTCATCTTCCTCTTCCCCTCCTTCTGATGGAAGACCAACCAGCTCAACCATTTCACTGTGTTACTGATGAGAATCCATTCCATACCCCATCCAGCCAGTGCCGCTGGTTGCCTTTTTTATCACCTTTTTTTCTTATACCCTACACCAAAGTAATTGTTGGGCCAGTCCTTGGAGAGGGTGGTAAGAGAGTCAGAACAATCACAGAGGAAGCTAAAAACCGCAGGAGAGAAAGAAAATCTACCCATGTACAATGACAGCTCCAAGGAACTTTTCAAGACTGATGAATGGGTACAAACGTGTAATTTAGGGAGAATCCCAAGTTAAACCTTTAAACTCACAAAAGCATCCCAAATCACTGCCTCTAAGTCACAGTTCATCATCAGGACTCTTAGAACTTGAGCCCAAGCTGAAACAGGGCACAGCAAGCGTCATGCAGCATTCCTCCTATAGTCATCTACATTCCCAAAATGCCGTTATGGAAGTACCTGCCAGATATATCATCCACTTGCCTCTCCTTGACTGGAAACACTGAAGCACAGTAAAAGGTGGAGCGAACCACCCTCCATGTGACAGAGTAGCAGAGAGAGTCCAGGGAATAAAACTCAGGATTACATCCCTGGTGCCTGCCTTAGCATGCAGCCATTCTGCTGCACATGTTTTTCATAATGTACCTCAGGGGGTTGAATTATTGCTGGGTTTTGCTTTTTTAGGTAGATAGGGAGAACTCAAGTGGAGAACACTAGTAAAATGCAAGAAGTTAAAGCATTACTGGTATAACAAATAGAGAATGTTTTGTTCCAGTTGAAAGAGCTCCAATATTTCATCCCAAAGTCATCTTCTGGGAAAACCGAAATGTAAGGAGTCTGACACACACTGAATAAGATTCAGTAGACACATTTCCAGGGTATGCACAGAGCTTGTGTTTTGCTGATTTTATACTTCCTCTTTAACCACAGGTCTACCTGGTCAAGTATCTACGGTGACTCATTTGAGCAAACTTTCAGGACAACGTAGTCAATAGAACACAACATTTCTATTATATATTAGTTTCTCTTTTCAGATGCTTGTAATCATAGCTTTCTCCTTTAAAATTAAATTATGCAAAAACAGTTTCAAAGGTATTTTTCCCCATGAGAAAAAAGACTGAAAGAAAAAATACCCAGATATTAATAATGATTCCTAGATGAAGGTATTATTATGTGTGATTTTTTTTCTACTTCTGGTTTCTATTCTCTCTGAAATCTCTGCCATGAGTTCAGATTACTTTTTTAATCGAAATGAAAAATTAAGTTAAAACCGAGGCAGGAAACAGACAGTTCTACGTGTGTCTGTGTCACCTCTAGAGGGCAGGTCAAAGCCCTGGAGTGGCAGGTGGGGAGCGGCACCCTGAGGCTGCAGCAGAGAAGCGGTGTGGTGAAATGGCCAACCTGAGCACCTACCTGGGTTTAAACCCGGGACAGCTCCGCACTGGTTATTTGACCTTGAACTGGTTGCTTCATGCCTCAGTGCTTCAGATTTCTCATTTCTTATCTTTAAATTGCGGCAAATGATCCTAATACCTACTCAGAGTTGAATGAGTTGTAAGGACTAAGTGAAGTAAAATTTTAAAAATTGAGATCAATGTCTGGTACATGCTAATAACTTAATAAACACGAGGTACTGCATCAGCCAAGATCCAATTAGAAAGAAGAAACTACTCTAGGTATTTCAATGGAAGGACATATAATACAGGGAATTGATTACATGGAAGACGATGGAAAAGATGAGGAGTCAGAGAGGGCTAGAGAGGCAATTCGGAGATAAGCCACAACAGGAAGCTGCTACCACCTCTAATTTGAAGGGAACAGACAGGACTACATGGCAGAAGGTAGAACCACGGTGGGTGTGCTGAGTGGGAACCCGAGCCACGGAGGAGACCCAGTTGCCACCAGAGAAGCTGCCCAAAGCAGAAAGGGGAAAAGTACTGGCTTCTCTCTCTCCCTGCCCTCCAGTCTTCTGCTTGTATCTCCCATTGGCCAAACCTCTTCTCAAGCTAAAAGGCACAGGAGCCTGGGAAATGTAGGTCAGGGTTTGGAAGGGCAGGGAATGAAGTTGACGGTAAATGGGCAAATGATTAGCATAGCCTTATCCTTATTTCCCAAGAAATAGCTCTTTAAAAGAGCTTCATATTTGCTTAAAACCATGTTAGGTGGTATTCCATATTATCATCTTTTTTAGCTTCCTCCTAAGCAAATTGTGGGAATATATACCCTGAAGCCCAAATTTTGCTAAGGTACATTACAAACTGTGAAGCATTTTACACAAATGACTTGTCATTACCTTTTGATTCCTGCTCTTTTGCCACTCCACGCCACTCGTCTTACCAAGGACGACTTGGTCATTCTGACATGTTGAAAGACATCATGAACGTGTCCGAAAAAAGTAGTCACCAAGTAGAATAGCTTCTGCTAAATTTCCATGTGGTCCCAAACTAAATCATCCTTAAGGCATGCTGAAATAGAAAACAAATTTGATCACATATTAGAGTTCTCAGCCAGGCCCGACCACACAAATGCAGTCATATTGGGAGTCAACTTCTAAAATATGACAACTGATGTGTCTAAAAGCATGCTTTTGTTATTTCAGAAGCATATGTAAGCACATTTTAAAACCCAAGGTATTGAACAAACAAAAAATCTAGTCAACCCTAAAACAGAATCACAAACCGTTTCTCCTTACGGAATATGTGCTCTGTGGCAGGCACAGTACAAGACATCATCTCATTTTGCCCTCACAGAATCCTGCAAGATCAGTGTTATCACCCCCATTTTATGGATAGGAAAATTGAGGTTCAGCGATCCAAAGTATCTTTCTCAAGGCCAAGCAGCCAGTAAACAGCAGAGCTAAAAACCGAATCAGTAGTAAAGCACTGACGTTCTTTCCACCAAGCCCACACTAACCCTAATTCTATGTGGTAGAATGTGTACATCTTCAGAGATCTGTGTTTTTCCCTTCATCCTCCTTTGGCTACTCCAGACATCACTGTAACCCTAGCAGCTCCACTCCCCACCATGTGGCCCACACCCAGAAAGAGCTCCAAGTGGGCTCCACTGACTATAGGAACCACAATGGCCTGACCATGCACCCCTCAGATCTCTGCTGACAAGGTGCATGCCTGAGCGACAGCCCCAATAGCCACTCTCTGAACTTCATCACCACATTCACACAGAGGCCACACTCCCTACCGCCTACTCCCCCATACAAGGGCGTACCACAGCAGGGACACTAAGACGGGGCCATTCCTGGAACATAGGGGACTGACAGGCACCCCTGGCTCCTTATCAACCTAAAACTCTTCCACCCAACTTTCCTTCCTTCTTTCTCTCATTCACTCGGGTCAGACCTGCATTGTGATCTCACAGCTCTCCCAGCTCCCTCCTTGTGTTCTCCCACAGGCGTTTCCTCTAATAAATCTCTAGTTTGTCTAATCCAGCCTGGCATATGCTTCTCAGAGGACCCAGCCTGGACAGCATCCTAGCTCCTGTTCTTTCTCTCACCTTACACCTCCTGAGCTCACGTTGCAGACCTCAGGGTCCCAGTACCCAACTTCACCATCAGTGCACATAACCAATCAACCTATTCCACCCGCAGTCCTACTCCCAGGCCCAAAACAGGGGTGGGACTAAATGCTTCCCTCATTTTCAACACCCCCACTGCAAGCATCAATTCAACCCCCCTGTGCTGCCTGAAAGGCCCCTCTCATCAGGGAATAAAAAGAAAGTTATAAATCTACTGCCTCTAAGGTGTAAGTACTAACAGCTTAATATGCTCTCTCTCCAGGCAGTCTGCATTTCTTGAGTATCCAAGTCAGAGAGCTCGAGAGAAGCTGGATTCAAATTTAAAGACTACAGCTCTTGGGTGGAATTTAAATAGTCTGCCCCTTTGGTGGGAGATCTTACCTCATCAGAGCAACTTCCCCTGCTCCACAACACTTTGAAGGCAATCCTGGCTAAAACCTCCTCTCCCCCAAACATTACATTCTTTATCAAAGGGTGACCAGACATGCTCTTGTTCATGCAGGGGATAGAGGGGTTTCAGTTCAGCCTGAAGCCACCCAAACTCCAGCAGGTTGGTGGGAGTCTCTAGATAATTCTCTACCCTGTCTTCCCCGGCCTCCTCCAAGTTACAGCCTTTTAGGTACAACAAGCCGGAGAACTCTCATGTGGCATGTTCTATCACAGAGGGTACTCCATCCTGGGTCTTACAAAGCACTGGCCAGTCCCCTCCCTGAACCCCTTGGGCAAGTTGTTTCCTTTACCTGGGGCTCGTTCCCCTATACATAAGAAAATAAGCAACAGCGCGATGGGGATACTCCTTTATCTTCCTAAACACTGAGAGGGGAGAATAAGTTAATACCTTCAGAATACTTTGATATATGACAGTTAATAATTTCCGATTGTTGGCTGGAAGATGTCATGGATGTTCGATATTAAAACAAAATAACAACTTCAAAGCACTTAATAGACAGAGTAATTATGGAGTCATTCAAATGAATGCACTCAGTGTGAAACCCCCAAGTCAAGCATATTACACACAAATGCAGATTTCTTTTTTCACTCAAAAAAAAGAAAAACCAAAAAAAAAAAAAAGAAAAAAGAAAACCCTCACACACATGCACACACACACACAAAAGTAACAATAAGATTAACCGTGTAATGCAAAGTTAATGCATCATTACTTTCCTACATTTTAAACACAAAAGTCTAGAAATGTGCAATTACTGTAAATCAAGGTCTTTGGTTCCATGCTAGCTAGCACAGTTTGGCAGACAGTGCCCCCCAAGTTAATAATCTGAAGGTCCACTTCCACTTTGGTCATCAACTTAGCATGTGACACTAACAAAGGCATTTAGGTGTTAACTCCATTTTCACCTATTAAAGCGAAACAATGCATTCAAATAATTTCAAGTTCCCCCGTAGTTTCACAGGAAGGTTGCAAATATTCATGAGAGGTAACTCAAAACTCTTCCTCACCCTCAGAACAAAAATCCCACTGCAATCCCCAAACCAGAGGGATGCCATGTCCCCTGAGATAACTCACCCACCTGAGTCAGACTGCTGAAGAACCAGTTAAATATTGGTTTAACTCTTGGTTTAATAGAAAAGGATATCCCAACCAAGAAGGAAGGAACTAAGCCAAGAAAGGGCTAAGTCTGGTGACCATGTCCCTCCTGGGTGATGGGACCCAGGGCTGCTATAGCCTGGGCTGCTTACAAGGGTCTTCAACAGTTTTTTGTTTGTTTGTTTTTGTTTTCGTTTTGGCTGTGCTGCACGGCATGTGGGATCTTAGTGTCCCAATCGAACCCTCGGCCCTGCAGTGGAATTAACTATACTTCTCTCTGAAGAGCTATGCCAAGGATCCAGCAAACTGCTTCTTCAGTTTTCAGAGCATCAGAATAGAGAATTCCTGTCCCCAACCACAGAGTCCCATGTCCCTTCCCAGAGCCATGGGCCTATATCAGCTGATTCTCTGAGTTTGCTCCAAGAAAATAACTTCTGGGAGATAGTAATAACTATTCTGCAAGAAGAGGCAAGGGAAAGAGGCCCTGTGATCAAAATATTTTAGGAAATTTTTTATTAAACAAAATTAAGGGAGGAATATTTTGCTTTTTTTTTTTTCACTGCAACACTTTTCAAGGCCTAGATTATACTGTCATAGTGACTCTCCAGTGTTGTATAATATGCAGGATTTCCAGAACTTATTTGATATTAATTATGAGAATTTCTGAGAAATTCTGTACTGTAGTGGTCTCCTAACTTCCAAGTACTGTGGACTCTTAATCTGAACATGGATATGATAAAAGCTTCAAAGGACAGTTGTGAGAACTAAAAAATATAATCCACAGCAGCACATTGAACAGTACCTGACACACTGTCAACACTCAGTAAATGTTGGCTATCGTCCATGTCCAAAAAATAGAGTTTTCCCACAAATTTAATGTAATACCTTATAGTTATGTTTATCACTCTTGTACTCTCATCGACCTAGGGAAATGTCATAAAGTACCAGAATAAACAGGGTTCATCTACTTTAAAGTATCAATTTTGCTTTAAGATTTTGGAATCAAAAAATGAAGTAGTTTAACTTAAAAGTAAATTTAAATATATGTATTTTAAAGAAACTATTTTGGGGGCTTCCCTGACGGTCCAGTGGTTAAGACTCCACACTCTCACTGCAGGGAGCACGGGTTCAATTCCTGGCTGGGGAACAAAGATCCCACGTGCTGCACAGCCAAAAAAAAAAAAGAAGAAAGAAAAAAGAAAATATTTCAGAATAAAACGCAAACTCTTGTGAAATTCAGAAAACACAAACATTCAAAATATATCCTGCCTGCAGGAGGCAGCTTTGAGCAAAGCCCCAGAGCACCTGAGCCATCCTTCCCCTTCCTCTGACATGAGGGGTCCTTTGACAGAACCTCTGAGAGGCACTGCTCAGGACTGAGCCCTGTGCATAAACTAAGCAAGGAGAAAAGAACATGTGCTATCAAATATGATTCAGGATTCAAATATATTTTAATACCTTATTCTTTTCATACTCTGAGAAACCATCTGATAATGTGATTGTTTTATAAAATAAAACTCTTCAGATAATATAAGGATTTTATAGCTATTGCACAGATTTAGTAAGCAAAAGACTTGCTAGCATGAACTAGGTTCAACCCAAACCACTGTACAATTTAATTCAACACAATATTCCTCTGTTTAAAGTGTGTGTAATTGCCAATTTATGTAGTCACAAAGACCAAAGATTTGCTAAATAGAGTTCTGCAAACAAACATAGTACGGAAAGCTTTATCCCCAAGTACCATACACCAAGAATGAATGAAACTAATCACTAATCAATCATGTATCTAATTCATTCCAAGAGCTTCTTTCAACTGTACAATTATTCAGTGAGTAAAATCAAATCCACTTCTGTTACTATTTCTCTAGATTTTATCACTATGAAGTTTTTAAAAATCCTTACAAACTCAAGAGAATGTGTAAAATGAAATTGACATTATCTTAAACAGTATTAGATCGTTATTCCCTCCTCTTTTATAAAGATTTCCTTTATGGAGAGTTATTCTTAAATATCACTGATTTTTTCTGAAACTTTCCCCAAGTGCTCTTTTCTACTTAAAGAAGTCTTTATTTAATGGACGAACAATATATAGCACTGCCCTCTGGGGGTGTGTTTCAGTTAAAGACATTGTACGGTAAAAATTCATTCTGCAATCTTTTCTCAAGGTGAGATTTTTAAGATGCACATTGCTACATAGAGATAGATCTATTTCCACTGACCGAAAGAAAACGTTCATGATAGAGGTTGTTTCTGGGAAGCTGGGAAGGGGACTAAGACAGGGCGTGGCAGACAAAAGGCATGTGAGCTTTGTTTGCAGTGGTTTATTCATTGTACTAAGTAAGTACTGAAGTAAATCTGACAAAATGGCAACAATTGTTCATTGTGGATGGTGATTTCCTTGTGCTTTTCTGCAATTTTTAAATTTCTCAAATTTAAGTAAATATACTAAAGATTTTAAAATATATTCTTATTTTCTTACCTAATAAAGACAAATTTTCCCCTTTATATAAGAAAATCTGGGTTTACAAGATGGCAGAGCCCTTGATTCAGCTCCCTCCTTCCCTCCTTTCCTTCAACAACTATTTGTTGAGTTTGCTCTATGGTTGGCACTGTCCTACGTGCTGGCAAATACAGGAGTGAAAAGGTAGAGACCCATCCTCAGTTTACCCTCCAGAGTGGGTAGACTGACAATGAACAAATTAAATAAGTAATTACCTGGTATTTTAAAAGGTGATAAATACTACTATAGAAAGTAATAGAGACAGAGCGCTAGGGGTGGGGGTGGTCAAGAAGACATCACTGCAAAGGTAACATCTGAGAAGCTGAGAAAGAGAAGGTGTGAGCCATGTGGTTACCTACGAATAAAAACATTCCAGGCAGAAGGGAAAGCACATGCAAAGGCCCTGAGGTGGGAGTGTGCATGGAGTGCTCAAAAAACCAGCAAGGAGGCCAGTGTGGCTGGAGTGGAATAAGCAAGGGGTGTGTAGCAGGAAATGATGTCAGATACGTAATATGAGGGATGGGGCAGGTGGCTAGAGGGAAGACCAATTGCATAGGAAACTCAATGTAAATTTGAGCAGTAAAGTCCACTCGAACCTCTATGTCAGTGCTACTGAACACGTAGCCAGCAGACCAGCAGTGTCAGCATAACCTGGGAGCTTGTCAGAGATACACAGTCTTAGATGTCACCCCACACCTACTGAGTCATAATGTCTGAGGGTATTTGAACTCTTAATGTGATTCTTATTCATGCTACAGTTTGAGAAACTCTCTTTGTAATAAATAGAAGAACCTGTCAGGGACTTCCCTCGTGGTCCAATGATTAAGAATCTGCCTTCCAATGCAAGGGACACGGGTTTTATCCCTGGTCGGGGAACTAAGATCCCACATGTTTCAGCGCTCTGGAACCCGCGCTGCAACTAGAGAAGCCCACACGCTGCAACGAAGCGAAGACCCAGTAGAGCCAAAAAATTAAAAAACAAAAAATTTTTTTAAATAAGAAAAAAGAACCCATCAATCTTAGCTTGAAAACTCCTGAGCTAAAAATTCAATTCTGTTCCTTACGAATAGTCTAACATTAAACTAATTGCACAATCTGTCCAGTCCTCAGCTTTTCTCGTCTGTAAAGCAGACAAATTCATGTCTGTCACCTTTTTAACAAGAGACTTCCTTTGAAATGTTTTAAATCAAATTTTATGGTAAATGTTAAAGAAATGTGGTGACTGTGAATCTCTTGACAAATGTGAGTTTTTGTTATTATGAACCTGAGCCTCCAAGCCCATCCACCCTCAGGGGTTTGCTCTTTTCCTTGGGACCCCCCCAGTGAGGTTGGGTAAGTTAAGACTTGCACATGAAAGGCTTACAGTGAGTCTGCTCTGGTTTTGTTAAACCTGGCACGGAACCTCAGCACTTGAGACTGCAGCTGGTGTGGTGCTATAACGAAATATATGGTACCTGTCCTCATTTTGGCAGGCAAGACCCTCTCATCCAAGCATTTCAGACTAGGATAATGGGACAACAGAGATGCTGGAGGATACTTAGCCCAGAACATTCCATCACTCTTTTTACCCCGAAGTATTTGCTAGGTTTTATGCAAACAACATTTGTTTGCTGCGACTTGGTATAGGTTGTGGGGAGAACATTGAATTTGGAGTCAAAAGAGAAGGGCTCAAGCCCCCAGGTTTACAACTTATAAGCTAGATGACCCAAAGAGCTCACATCACCATGCCAGCCTGCCTTCCCTGTCTGCCCCCCAAGTTGGTGGGAGGTTAAGCAAGATGATGTACATGAAAGCTCTCTGAAAAAAATAAAGCAGCATAAAAGAGAATAGGACATTGCTATCATATCCAGTCCCTCAGTCAATCAGTCAATAAACATTCAACAAATATGTACAAAGTCCACAACATACCTGGCTCTCTGTTAGGCCCTGGGGCACAGCAATGAATGACAGACTAAAATCACACCCCATGTGGCACTTATATTCTAGTAGGAGAAGAGAGAGAACAAAGGGCAACATAAACAAAAATATAGTTTTTCAAATGGTGATAAGCACATTAAAGAAAAATAATGAAGAAAAAGGGGAAGAGGAAATGTTGCTGGGGAAGGGGTTACGAAGTCAGAAACCGTGGTCTCCTCACTGAGAGGGCAAATTTGACCAAAGACCTGAGGGGATGGGGTCCACCTTGGAAAAAGAGCATGTTCAGACCTATTCTAGACTTAGTTGGTCTTTATACATCTGTGATTCATTCAGAATCCTTGCAGAGTTTTCCTTATTTGTTAATATTTCTTCCCTCTTGTATCATTTGTAGTTAGCTATTATCTGTGCCATGAGTAACGCACACAAAGGCACAAACTCAAGCCAGGTGAACAGCTTATTTGAGAACTTATTTGTTTACTGAGGTGTCTCGGACAGTGCCTGGTTGTTAAGTGAACCCTTCTTTGCAAACCCCAGAAACCTGCAACTTTCCCTCAATGTAAGAATGGGAGTCACATACTCTATAGATCAGAGACAAACTCTATGTCTGCCTTGTTTTTATTGTTAATATGATTGTTTTCATTCTATAATTAGCTCCCAATTTGCTGAACACCTGTTATAGACTTAGTATTTTGCACTCATAACAAGAAGAGGAACAATTATTGTTTTATAAAAGAAATTACTATAGCACTTTTACACAGTAGGGGAGGGACAGAATTTATGTCAGGATAGACTCCTAAGTGCATTTTTAGATTCAACAAAGGTGGACTCCAGAACCTAGTGTGAAATGGAAGTGTTAAATGCAGAACATAATCAATTAAGAGAATGTTTCTGTTTCTAGTGGCAGATGTGCAGACTGGGGTTCAGGGACCAGGAAACATGAGGATCTAAGAGAAGATGGAAGGGACTGTGGGAGTGAATGATCGGAGGGGCTGCCAGAGTTGAAGAAGCAAGAGAGCAAATGAGAATCCCCTGGGGCCAGAAATGGGCAGGGAGTTCAAGAACAGTCAAAATAAATATTTCATTTTAAATGTTTTTTAATTCCATGCTATAGCTCTTCTCCATTGTCTGAGTCTGCAGTAAAAGCAACTTTCTGATATTGCCTTTAAAGACTGAAAAATGAGGGGCTACATCTGCAACAGCATCTATGGAAAACAAGATGGCAAACAAGGTCTTAGCAGAAACCACAGTTGAAAGCAAGAGACAACCAGGCAAATGAGAGTCCCCTCCACCACACCCCCAGAGAATCCTTGGGAATCTGAGAAAGGTGTGGGTCTTGCATCAGTCCAAGGGATGGTAGCTCAAGTTGTTTTACATTTACCTTAAAGCTGAGGTAGGTCTCAGATTATTGGAGGGGATAGCGACCAGACTGTCTCATTGCACAACTCCAGGGGCCACCATTCACATAACCGTATCTGTGAGATGGCAGCCTTGTTGGGGACACTCAAGTTACACATACATCATCTCATTTAATCTTCAAAACACTCCTGGAAGAAAGGTATTATTATCCCTGCCTTTCAGATGAGGAAACCGAGACTCCGAGAGATAGTCATTTGTCCAAGTTATCAAGAGTATAGGTGAAATCAATATTGAGATTCAGTTCATCCCAACCACAAAATCCATTCTAATTCCATACATCATCTAGTTCCATGAAGTGGTGAATGGAAGCAGGTCCTCCACACACAGTGCTTTGTTTCCACTTGAGAACTACACTCCTCCACCTAAAGCAAGAACCTACAGAAACTCAAATGGACCCCAAAAATCCACTAAGTTTGAACCATAGCACCCCAGTTAACACAAACTTATGCAAACCTGTACACATCACGTCTGAAAAAAAAAAGGGCAAAGGTAATAGGCAGAAGTGTAGAGGGTTAATAATTGAAGGGAAATCACGGCATAACACCCCACTTGCTTCTGCCTTATTTCCAAATCTAAACATCATTCCACTTTAAATATATAATGCAGTTCCCTAAGGCAACTCCAAAGAATCAAGTGTGCTCTCCTGTTTCTCTTTCGCCTAAGAAAGCCGCAAATGCAGTTCATTTTAAACATCACCAAGGTTTTAGACTGACTGTAGCCAATCAACTCTCAGCACCAAAGTAGTTCTGAAAGCAAGTCAAGTCTTATTTCCCTGGAGCTTTTCCACCTTCTCCATTATCTTCTCACCAATAACAGCCCTGATATCTTCCATTTCACCTCACAGTCAGTGCGTCTGGCTCTGTACACCACAAAACCAAGCCTTCTCTGCATTTCCATTTTCTTGTTTATATCTTCATTTTCATCCAGTCTTTAGACCCTCTCTATGTGACTCAACCCTCAATCAGACAAACTTTGCTCTGCTTTTGATGCTGTGAGTCTAGTGAAAATCAAGTGGCTACAGACAAGGGTTCTATTGTCTGTCACTCTAGTTAACCAGCAAAGAATTTGGGCTTGTGACAAGTTGATTCCTTAGGATAAATGACATCATGCCATGTTCCAGAGCACTCACTCTAATGGACTCCGTGACCCTGGTTCCAGGGAAGCTTGTCCAGACTTTAGTCATGATCTGGGAGATTTTATCAAGGAAAGACAGGAGGCACTATTAGTGATAACTGAAAAGGGGCAACCCTTTTTCCCAGGCTGGTTCTCAGTTATTCCTAGCCCCTCGAAATGAAAGTACCAGATCTTACAGTAACTCTTGCCTGTTGTTTGGCGGGAAAAATCTGTTCGGAGAGTTTGTTTCCCCAGTTAATATCTGCAACATAAAAAAAAAGGAAGGAAGTGGGAAGAAGAGCAAAAGGATGTTTTTCTTTTCTTTCACACAACTGTTGTTGACAATCTAGGTTTTCCTCTGCTATAATAATCCAAGCCATGAAGCTCCTCCCACACTATGGGGACATTTCTGCAGGGGTTCTCACCTTGATCACCCGCACAGATCTTTTCTATTTCAGTTCAAGTTGACAGAGAAGTCATTATATCCCTTTTCTAACTATTCTCCACTAGAGCTGGCTAGTGAAAAACACAAGAAGCACTTTGGAGGCTGAGGGTGTTCCTGTCTCTGAAATTTACTGGCCCTCTATTCTGTGGAGTGCAGTGATCCTGGAGCTAATCAGAACTCGATGGTGGGTAGATCTGTTAGAAACCAAACTGCTTAAGGCAAAAAGGAAATGTATTGGTTTGTGTCAGTGAAAAGCCTGGGGTCCCTCTGGACTGGCAAGGCTGGATTCAGGTGCTTACCTCTCTCTAACCCCATCTCCCCACTGCATGGCAAGAAGGCTGCCAGCAGCTCCACGTCCATTTCTGTTATCTCATAAGACCAATGGAAAGAGAGTCTCTTCCCAAAAATTTCAAAGAAAATCTTAGGACTGTATTTCATTGCCATGACCTGAGGGGGTAAAATGTCTAGACCATGTGCCCACCCAGGAGCTGACAGTGAGATTATAGACTGAACCACATAAACTGTGAATCATGGAGAAACGCTCCCAAATGAAATCAAGTTGTTGTTACCAGAAAAAGAGCGAGCAGGTACTGGACATACAAAGACAATAAACGACTACAGGGAGATGAATGAAGGTGAACAATCAACCCACCAACAAGCATTTGCTCATTTCCAGCTGACCCTAGAAGTTGTCAAGTGCCCCATACTCAGGGTTTTGGACGATGCGCAGAACCAGACGGTAACAAGGGGAAGGGAACAATGTTAGAAGAGAAAGAACATTCTTTGTTGAGGAGCACAATCACACACCCAGCCCGAAGTCTACCACCTTTCGTAGAAAACCAAGTGGAATGACTACTCTCCCTCTTCCAGCCACCCTTGTTCATCCTGAGACTGCAGAATAGAGCTTTTTTATTGCTGTTTTCTTTTCCCTTCCAAGTTGTCCTTGATCATTATCTAACATTCTTTTAAAGTAAATCCCCTCTTTATTGATGGTGGGTCAAGCAACAAGACCACGGGCAAGTTCAGCTATACCAATAACTAACAGAATTTTAAATTCAGAACTATAGAATAAACACCTGAAACCAGTCACATCAAAACAAAGTCAACAGCACCAGAGCAAAGATCAAAAATCAACTGATAGGGCTTCCCTGGTGGCACAGTGGTTGAGAGTCCGCCTGCCAATGCAGGGGACACAGGTTTGTACCCCGGTCCGGGAAGATCCCACATGCCGCGGAGTGGCTGGGCCCGTGAGCCACGGCCGCTGAGCCTGCGCGTCCGGAGCCTGTGCTCCACAACGGGGGAGGCCACAGCAGTGAGAGGCCCGCGTACTGCAAAAAAAAAAAAAAATCAACTGATAATCCAGATTTCTCACTGTATAAAATTGAAGGAGGCAGAAACAAACACTGCAATTTGCCCCAGATGTTACATCTCCTTAAAGATGACTTTTAGGTCCCACACACTCGGTGGGGGATGGCCCCCATGTCCACAACTGCATTGAATAAAAAAGAACCGAAAGATATGGTTCCAATCATATACGTGGTGAATGGTTATTAAGAGATCCAAAACCTAAACTGATAGAAAAATAGAGTTGACAATTACGGTGACTATTCTAGGAACCTTAGGCAGTCGATGAAGGAAGAGTTATTTTAGGGATCCTCAAAGGGATCCAGGAAGGTCTGTCACACAATATGGGATGAGTGTCAGTGTCATTAGTTACATCTGATAGGATTCTTTCATTATAAACTATTGAAATTCGCTCTGGCTTGCTTAACCAGAAAGAGGATTCATAGAAAAGCTGCTCACAGAATTGAAAGAGTAGCTAAAAAATGGATGCAGAAGGGGCAAGAATAAAGATTGCTCCAGGGATCAAGGCAGCAGCAGCAAATTGATATCCTGACAGGGCACAGCTTGGGTGAATCATCTCCAGCTGCTTTTCAATCCAGGTGCTATTCTGCTCAAGTTTAGTGTCTCAAGAGAAAAACTGATTAGCCCTGATTGGGTCACATGGGTCACCCGGCTACAAGGGGGTGGTAGTATGGGGGGGAGGGGTGGAAGACCTCTAGATTAGCTTTTCCACCAAGGCTGCACCCAATGTGGAAAAGATAATTCCAGAACGCCATCAGAGAACTATTAGCTGAAGAAAAGGGCAGTGGTGCTCAGCAGAAAAAGAGAGAGAAAAGGAAGGGAGGGAGGGGAGAAGGGAGGGAGGGAGGGAGGGAGAGGAGGAGGGGAGGGGGAAAACCCTGCAGCATATGTAGTCCTTTATTCCTACTCCATAACCTCCCTGTTTACTTCTTCCACCTCTGTAACACAGAGATAATCATACTACCAACCTCCCAAAGTACTGGAGAATTAAACGAGATAATATCTTGTATGTAGTAAGAATTCCATAAATTTCAGCTTCTTTTTAATTGTAGCTATCATCATTATCTCTATTCATTAATCACATGAAGTTCAATTCACAAGTGAGCAACACCTTGGAGGAGGAAGGGGACTTTGGGGAGGCAAGTGGAAGGGAGGCATTCCGGAGAGTGTGGAAAATCAGGAGGATGGTGATCTGGCTGCAGGGAAGGGGCAGCCAGGGGACCAAAATCCTTTGCCCTTCAGGGTTCTCTGATGGCTGCTGTTGAACACAGCTGCCTCCACATGAACCCTCCAGGTGATCTTAGGGAATTGATGATGAAAACACTAACTGAATCAGCTTTTGTCTAGAATGGCTACCGTCACATCACAGTCAACAGCATGGGCTTGGGAGTCAGACCTCAGCTTGAACCCCAGCCCCACCTCTAAATGGCTGTGTGTCCTTGGGGAAATTACCAAATCTCTTTAAACTGTAGTTTCCTCAATAGTCAAATGTAAAAACAAGAGTACCTTTCCCATGGGTTATCGTGAGAATTAAATGAGATAATGCAGATGTTGTATTAGCCATATGATTAGTATTATTAATAGACTATCTGTTGTTATGAAGAAGGTAGGAACCCCCAACCAACCCTTAGAATGGAGCATGGATAGAAGAATAACAAACATATCTAACACCCAAGTCTGGGAACTCCAAGTTCTGCTGAATTTGCTCTGCTTTCGTTTGCCCTGGCATATTCTTATTCTTTAGTTTAATTTGCCTTTGGGTGAGTTCAACACACATATATTACCTTCTATAAGGCGCACGCGGGCCTGGGCACTGGGGATACAAGGACGAGCACCACACACTCCTTGCTCTCAAGTAGCTCGTGGTCGTTCAGGGTGGCACACAAACGAAAAATTATAAAGGCATGCTAAGTATTCAGACAGGGACCAAGGGAAGTCCAGAGGAGGGGCAAAAATTGGGTCCAAGCAGACAATTTGAGAAGTTCTACCACAGGAAATGACCCCTGAGCTGAGTCTCAAAGGAGGACTAAAAGTTGGCCAGGTACCAATGTTGGGAAAGGATGCTCCAGGCAGGAGAAGCAAAGGCCCAGGCACAGAGGAGTGACACTGCATGGGGTCTGGGGAATCACAAGCAGTTAAGCATCGTGTCAAGTGCAAAGCACCGCATATGGAGGCAGGAGAGATGGGACACTTTCATGTCCTTCCTGAAGACACTTCTATGCCACAAAGCCCTGTGTGATTTGCTCCCACTCATCCCCCAGCTCTCGGCTCTCGTCACTTCCCCTCTACTCCGCACACTGGCACAGTGACCTGCTTTGTGGTCTTTGAACACAGCACACATATCCCCACTCATGGCCTCTGCCTTTGCAGTTAGCTCTTTCTTCCCACAAAATTTCCAGCTCCTTCTTATTAAGGTCCAAGTTCAAATACCATCTCCTGAGAGAGACCTTCTCTAACCACCCGACCTACTCTTTCTGTTTCCCACCAGTCACTAAAGTACGTGATCCTGGTTCTTTATACTTTCTTATTCCTATTTAAAACCATCTTTTTTTTTTTTTTTTGCTTGTTTGATGATGTTTGACCTCTTCCATATCAATAGAATGAAGGTTCCATGAGATACTTTACCTATTTTAGCTATAACTCTAACACCTAAATGAGAATCTAGTGCATTGGAAGCATTTGAAAAACATTTGTTGTGCCTGATAAGTGCCAAGCCAAGGAACATCGAGTAGAGGATAAGAACTCAGACTCCAGGATCGAAATGCTTGGATTTAAATCCCTCTCTACCACCGGCAGCTGTGTGACCTTAGACAGGTCACTTAGCCTCTCTATACATTAGTTTCCCTTCAATAAAATGGAGATCATTATTGCATCTACTTCATAGGAGTGTCATGAGGACCATGTAAAGTGCTTAGCACAGCACATGAAATATAGTAAATGCTCACTACGTTTTAGGTATTCATCCTGTATGGAAAGTCACTTAAGGAACCATTATCAAGAAGAAGTAGAAAAACATCTGCTTTTCTGAGGTAATTGCTAAATTCTCTGTTTGTATGGACTTAACTTACTTAAAATAACCAATCAATTATCCAAGATAAACAGTGGATCAATGGAAAGAGACATATAATGCACAGTGTCCCCAAAATGGAAACCCTCAGGAATGCCAAGGCACGTAAGGAACGTAAGTTGACAGGATGCTATTGAACTATGCACATGCAGTAGTTATTCATAAGGTCTCAAGCTGAGTTTTCAGCAAGCATTTTAACACAATGGTGAATGCTTAGCCCAGGTGAAGGTCCCAGATGACTGACACCCCATCCTGGATACACTCGATGAACAGGTGCACATTTCATCACCATATCTTCTCTGCACTGCCCACTAACATGCTTTCTCTTGGAATTCCCTGGTGGCGCAGTGGTTAAGAATCCGCCTGCCAATGCAGGGGACATGGGTTTGATCCCTGGTCCGGGAAGATCCCACATGCCGCAGAGCAACTAAGCCCGTGTGCCACAACTACTGAGCCCTCATGCCACAACTACTGAAGCCCACGCGCCTAGAGCCCGTGTTCTGCAATAAAGACAAGCCACCACAATGAGAAGCCCGCACACTGCAACGAAGAGTAGCCCCCACTCGCTGCAACTAGAGGAAGCCCACATGCAGCAACGAAGACCCAACTCAGCCAAAATTAAATTAATTAATTAATTAAGAAAAAAAAAAAAAACATGCTTTCTCTCAGCTATGCAAGCACAAGTTTCCCAGATCTGTCACACTTGGCTTCTGCCTAAGTCTGCTCGGAATGACAATCAAGGTTCCACACTGCCCAGCAATCCCTTCCGCATAGCTGAGCTAAAGGAAACCCCCAGCAGAGTAGGGGTGTTATCAGAGTCAAACCAGCCCTCGATTTGCTCTGTTCTTAGATGTCAATTACTCACAACCCAGAGTCAATTTTGACCAGGGGGAAAGAGAGATATTTCAGGTAAGAATGCTAAAATAAATATACCCACCAAGGAAGCAAGCTGTCATTCTAGGAACTGTGTTCCTATGCTGGTACATAAGTGACACAGACTGTCGACTAGCCAGTCTATTCTACATACAAACATATGCATGTATACAATAGCAGTGAGTTTCTGATGGGCATTTCTCAGCGAGCAAGTGTATTACTGAAAAAATAGAGATTTGGGTTGAGATGAAATGGGAAAGGGGGAGGCATCCCCATGAGCCTGCTATGTTTTCATCACTAGTATCAGCTGCTCTGTTCCATCCTAAAGGGGAACTACTCTCTTCCCCATCATCATGTCATTTTTATTATGCCAACAAATGATAAGGCAAAAACCCATCACCACAAACCAGCCTGTGAAAAACCAATTAACAATATGAAGTTGAAAATGAAGAAAGTCTTGCATTTCCTTTCACCTGTAGGGGAAAAAATGATGAAACCCAAGGCAAGCCCCCATCACCATTCAGCAGTCCATCTTACTTTAAAATATAGAGCACACAGACTGAACAGGAAGATTTCTGCTATGCATGGCAATTGTTCCATTTTCTGTATTTCATAACCTGCAATTTTGAAGCCATGCTTGGTACACATGCTTGTAAAATGGTCATCAGATAAAAGCAGAGGGATGCTAAACTATTGGAAAATAAATCAAATTCTCAGCAAGCAGTTATATCCATCATGTTGCAGCAAGCACACATATAGTTTAAGCTCTGCGCACACAGTCTATCCATTGTAATGATTTGGGGTCAGGGTCCTGCCACATGCATTTAGCATTCACTAAGAAGTAAGCAGTGCAGCAGGGAAGAGTGCAAAGTTGTAACTCGTGGTCCTGGAAGTTGTCCTCAATGCATTTCTTTGAGTACAGCCATTGTATCTAAGTACAAGGCAGAGAAGAATTAACACATGCATAGAACCTGACTGTTTACAAGGTGCTTACAGGAGCAATATCTCACTTGATCCTTAAAGGAACCTCAGGAGATAAATGGAGAAAAGCATTCCTGTGTTACAGCAGCAAAAGGACATTTGGAAACATCTGTAAAATGTTGAGAAAAAGTCTGAGCACCCATCCACATCCACTCCCTTTCAAAATTAGAGTGGAGTCGTGGGAGGGATGTGTTTCAGCAATATCTTGCCCTAAACCCAACATATATGCATTTGACCACAATAAATATTCCCTGTGTTTGACTTTTTTTCTTTTAATACAAATAGGCTAGTTTATTAAATTAATTAAATTAAGCTAGTTTATTAGATGATTGCACAAGACTCTGTGATGCACCAAACATGAAAACTATTCAGAGAGATGAACCAAAGCTTGTAAATACCATGAAACCAAAGAACAGTGTCCAATTATGAGGTCTTAAAAAATATTTCATAATGTTCTAATGTAAAAAATAAAGAAATTGAAAATCCTTGGGTATTACTTAGAAAAAAAAACCCACATAAAGCTTCAAATTCCATATCTGAATATCACAGTAAAGCAACATTTACTCACAATGCTACACAATAACAGCCTTAACCTGCTCAATACCGTGCTCTCCCAGATATGAACATCCAATAACCAGCCTCCAGTTCTCTCAAAACTCCACGCCCTCCCAAGACGAGCTCTTCTTGACCCTTTCCCTCCCCCGTAGCTTGGACTCCAAATTTGATATCTAAATCATTGTCTCTCTCCTGCCTTCAACTTCATAGTACACTTGTCCTTCCCTTTTACCATATGATGAAAACTCAACCGTGGAGCCATGCCACAATCCACATTTTTCACCTGTGAAAAAGATCACAGAAATGCATAAATTGGCCCCTGTATTAGTCTGCTCATGCTGCTGTAACAAAACAGCACAGATTGAGTGGCTTACACAACAGACATTTATTTCTCACAGATCTGGAAGCTGGGAAGTCCAAGGTCAAGGTGCTGGACAATTCAGTTTCAGGTGAGGGTCCTCTTCCTGGTTTTCAGATAGCTCCCTTCTCACTTTGTCCTCACATGGAGGAGACACCTCTGGAGTCGCTTCATCTTCTTATAATGGCACTAATCCTATCATGAGGGCCCTACCCTCATGACCTCATCTAAATCTAATTATCTCCAAAAGGCCCCATCTCTAAATACCATCACATTGGAGGTTGGGGCTTCAACATACGAATTTGGTGGGGGGTGGGGGGGCTTTGCACAATTGAGTCCGCAGCAGCCCCATTTCTAACATTTGATGTATATCCTCAGCAGTGCTCAACAGCAATTCTTTCACTCAGTCTTGTCATACCCCCTATGACAAGACAAGACTTTATATATAAAGCCAAAGAATTGCCCTGGTAATAGCTGAGATCATATATATAAGAATAATGTTACCATACACCTGTATAAAAGAACAGAAAGACAAAAGCTGATGTATTAAAGAGCCCATATAACAAACCCTTTTAATGATCCTGAAAACCCCTTCAAGTGTTCCCCTAAAGTTTTAAAAATTCTCTGCTGGGCTTGCCTGGTGGCGCAGTGGTTGGGAGTCCGCCTGCCGATGCAGGGGACATGGGTTCGTGCCCCGGTCCGGGAGGATCCCACATGCTGCGGGGCGGCTGGGCCTGTGAGCCATGGCCACTGAGCCTGCTTGTCCGGAGCCTGTGCTCCGCAACAGGAGAGGCCACAACAGTGAGAGGCCCGCATACCGCAAAAAAAAATTCTGCTAATTAAAATTGTTTTTCCCAACATCTAGCAATTAATATATTATAAATAAATATTGGCTTATTTTTCAGTCTTCACATATTTAGTCTTATTTGCTATTTCAGCAATTGTTTTTCTCTTTACTTTTCAATATAAATATACAACATTTCAGGCGCATCATGGATGAAAAGAGTTGTGTGGGAAACTAACCATTTCATAATATTTCTTTGGGAAAAGTGTTTTATGAGATCCAAATAAGCAATTTTTTTGAAAAATAAACTTATAGGGAAGAAATTACCTGTAAGTTGGTGACTATCCTGCAAAAGACATCACATTTACCAACATAATATTTAAGATTTGAGGCAATATAATTAAATTTAGAAATTTTTACAAAGGGGGAGAGAGAGATACACAAGGGTCAGATGACAGCAAGTACCAATGTATAATTATTGGATTCTACATGAAAGAGGAAAACTTCATTGTAATGCCAGGGTTTCCAAATATGAATTGAATAAATCTATCCTACTTCTTAGAAAAGTTGACACTCATTCAAAACAACTTTTTAAAAAATATATTCTAGGAACCAACACTATTTCTGTAACATTTAGAACCAAGGAAAACCAACCAAAAGGAAAGATACAAGAAAGCAACCACAGAGATCTAGAGATGACTTTCCCCTAAAGAGAAGATGTGTTCTGCTCAAAAACCCCCAGTTCTTAATCTGAAATGATAAGGCAATTCCAAGGACTCTTGCAGTCCTGGAGCAGACCTTCCCCTGCCCAGAGCTAGCCAAGATATGTCACAGACCACCTGTCACACTAGAAAACTAAAGGACACATCAGGTCCTGCTGAAGAGGATGTTCAAATAAATCTATTACTGTTTATTACCCTACTCCTTCCAACCCCACTTTCAAGTTCTTAAAAACTACTAGCGTATCTAAAGACATCTTTGGAGGAAGTGTCCAGCCCTGATCAACAAATGATACATGATCGCTACTCACCATGCTTTCTATTCCTGCAAATTTCAACTCCAACATCTAGAGAGAAGCAGAACCAGGGTATGGGCACGACGAACTGAATCTTCCCAGGATCCTGACGAATTATCATCACCCATTTTGAAATCATCTTTCCCAAAAGCCTCATATATAAATCAAACAAGGTCACTGAACTGGGAAGAAAACAAATCAAAAGAAAAAGCCTGTGATGCAGGACAAGCAGGAGATGCCCAAACCCTTTCAGCTACTCCATCATTTGTAAGCCCTGCCCCACTGGACTAGCTGCATTGCCACCTTCCTGGAGCTTTTGATCCATTACTCAAGACGGTGAGAATCACTTATCACTGCCCTTTTAAAAAACGACATCAGGGGGTGGTCATGGTAATAACAATAAGAAGTTAATTTATATAGCCACTTTAGTCCAATGAGCTCCAGGATCATACTACAAATCACTGGATTTTAGAGTTTGGGGATTATTGATTTTACCCTTTGTGTGTTTGGGTTGGGGGTTTGTTTTTTACAAAAATTGTGGTGCATTTTTAATGTTATGCTGAGCATGGCATTAACTCCCGCCCTCCCAGCCCCAATACACCATAATCATGCTGTGACAAGACAAGTGCCAAGCGTTCTCAGACTATTACTTCAAGCCGTACACCCGGTGGCGCGGGGGAAGGAGGAGGCGGGAGTTCCCCAGGTGGATCTCAGAAGGGCCAGCTTCTGGAGCCCGGAGAGGACACCCCGGGCCCAAAGCCCACGCCCCTGGGACAACCCCTCTCCACACCCCTCCGGCCCGCAATCCTCCCTCCACCCACCCGCTCACCTGGCTGGGGCCGCCACCCACTGCACCCTTCTAGCGCATCCTCTCCCTAGGAGCCCGGGACCGCCCGCTTACTCGGGCCCGCCTCTCCACCGCCAGCCAGGCCCGTACCCAGGAGCCTTCGCGCGACCAGTTGTCCGGCCCGCAGCGTCCCCTGGGAGCGGAAGTCCGGAAGTGCGATCCGGCGGTGACCACCCACCCCCACCCCCCACCCCCCCCAACACACACACACACACACACACACAAGGAGCCAGCCCGCCGCCCGCCTGCCCTGACGCTCCTGCAGCGCCGGCTTTGTGGAGGGGGGGTTTGTTTGTTTTGTTTTGTTTTGTTTTTTGCGGTACGCGGGCCTCTCACTGCTGTGGCCTCTCCCGTTGCAGAGCACAGGCTCCGGACGCGCAGGCTCAGCGGCCATGGCTCACGGGCCCAGCTGCTCCGTGGCATGTGGGATCTTCCCGGACCGGGGCACGAACCCGTGTCCCCTGCATCGGCAGGCGGACTCTCAACCACTGCACCACCAGGGAAGCCCGGTTTGTTTGTTTTTAATTCAGTTGTGAAGCATTACGCCTACAGACTTAAAAATATGCCATATAAATTATGTTGAAACTTACAGTAAATATATGTACTGGAAGGAAGAATCCGTTCTCAAAGAAATAAGTGCCTGAAATTTAGGAGGGACTGAATAAATACATTTCAAATGAATGAATGAAGTGTTATTTAGAGAGCGTTAATTAGCGCCAAACCCAATGATGTGCCCATGCGCATTAGCGCATCAGTTTGGAGTCATTCTTACTTTATGAATGAGGAAAAGAGTTACTTGCCCAAGGACGCAAAGCTGATAAATAGTGACACTGGAACTCAGGAAGACACTGGATGTGGTTGGGAAGTCAACAGACTGGTGTCTGGACTGGTGTCTAGGAAGCTAGGTTCTAGCCCTGGCCATGCCACTAAAGTTCAATGACCTTGACTACGATTCTTAATTCTTTTGGTCCTTGGTTTCCTCGTATAAGGTTCCCTTCTCTAAAATCCTACAGTTCTACAAATGCATGTCATCCCGCACCTGCATTTCAGTTAAACATTCTTTCAGACAAGTGGCTGGATGAAATTCTCCCAGATGTGATGTAAAACCACATAGTTCTATCGTGCAGCACTCTCGTATTAGTCATGCCTTGAGTGCACTACCTCGATTTTCTAATCCATGCAAGTGCTTAATTTGTTGTATGTAATTTGTTCCCTTTCAAGTTAATATCCCTGTATTATAAAAATCAATAAACACACATTGAAAATAATTACAAAGATATAAATCTCTTACTTTGCAAAAATACGTGGTAATGCATGCATTTTTCTACCCAGCAACATTTACTGTGTGTTAAAATGATGTTCTATGCAATCTTAGGCAGAAGAAAATGTTTCCTAGGGAAATTTCAAACATCTACACAAGAAAAGAGAATACACATAATCAACATAACGATCTCAAGAATGGAATCAACAGAAATAAAATTGCCTCTTTTGGTTCTTCTGGGAGAATAGCTAGTTAAAGATAAAAATCAATGCTAGCAAGAGGGGTCGTTTTGTTAGCAAGGATCAACTTATTGCTGTTCAGTGGGTGCATTTGTTTATGGCTTTGCTACTAAAGCATTGCAGGATCAATGAAGTTGCCCCAGATTTCTTAACCTGTACAGCTACTAGTACCAGTCCCACGTGGGCTGCTGAGGTAGACAGCATGGAAATGCAGGCCCTCATGGCAGGAGCTTGTTTCCTGGGCTCTGACCACTGCTTCCAAGGACACCTTAAAGCCAGAGTTCAGTGGATTCAGACATTAGGATTCAGGCATTTTCCAAAGTGTGCTTTATGAGATACTCATTCAGGTCAATTAAATTTTAGAAATATTGCATCTTTATCCCCTTTTTGAAGAGTCACAAGGCATATTAGCATATTAAAGTCTCTAAGAAGTCTTTTGTAAAGATGTATGCTTAAACTGGTTTAAGTCATAATCTCCAGATTTATTTGCCCAGAGGACCCTCCCCATATCTATTAACACCTCACAAAGCATTCTAGGGAACACACTCTCTTTAGCCATTTCTAGGGCTACTGATTCTCTGAAATGAAGGTTAAACAAGAGAGAGGGAAGAGGGACTCCATTCATGGATCACCTGCTGTGGGGCCTAGCTTTGCTCTCTGGGCTTTCATGTACAATTTCATTTAATCTTCACAACAATCCTGTGAAATAATATCTTGTTATCCCCATCTAACAGATAAGGGAACTGAAAAATATATGTAAAATTGACTGAGAAAGAAGCTCACAAATAAGTGAAAAAAATCAGATTATAAATATATGCATATGTTTATTATATATAGTCTAGAATAAAGATTGTTAACTAGCAGGCTATAGGTTTTTTGTGTGTTTTTTTAAGCAAATTTATTTATATTTTATTTATTTATTTTTGGCTGCGTTGGGTCTTTGTTGCTGCGCGCGGGCTTTCTCTAGTTGCAGCGAGCGGGGGCGACTCTTCGTTGCGGTGCGCGGGCTTCTCATTGCAGTGGCTTCTCTTGTTACGGAGCACGGACTCTAGGCATGTGGGCTTCAGGAATTGCGGCACACAGGCTCAGCAGTTGTGGCTTGTGGGCTCTAGAGTGCAGGCTCGGTAGTTGTGGCACACGGGCCCAGCTGCTCCGCGGCATGTGGGATCTTCCCAGACCGGGGCACGAACCCGTGTCCCCTGCATCGGCAGGTGGACTCTCAACCACTGCGCCACCAGGGAAGCCCCCTATAGGTTTTTTTAATTAAAAAAAAAAGCTTTAGTTGTCAGTATTTAAAACCCAGGAGATTTCAAATTAAAGAAAAAAAAGAAGCTTTAGCAATGAGAGGCCACTTCCTTTGGGTAATGTCCTAGTGAGGCTAAGTAGCAGCTGCCCCCTTATTAAGGCCTGCAATCTCTACTTGCCCAAATCTCAGCTGGCTGGCTCGACTCACCTATGTGAGCTGTCTGGTTCATACAAACATTCAGGTGTGTGATGTCTGGCCTAAAATGGCATACTGAAATGCTCTTTTTTAAAAAAGTGCTGTGAATGGTCCTAGGTTACAACCAGTCAGAACAGTTCCTGCCCTCTCAGAGCTCGTACTGTAGCAGGAAAGACAAAAAATTATATAAGAAATTTCATAACTGCTTAGAAAGTATTAAGTTGGAAATATTAAAATGAGAAAACAAAGGAATACCTTAGGCATTCAGGATAGGAGCACACAAGGGAAGTGATTTTTAAGCAGAGAACTGAAAGATTAATAGAAGATGTCCAGGAAAACAAAAAGGGTAAAGTGCATTATAGGCAGACTCCATAAATAAATATTTATTGAGCAACCGCTACAAGCTTATAATCGTTTGCGAAGACAAGACAACAGGCCATCAGTAAGAGCACACGTGATGTTGACTGGTATCAGGGTTAATCATGTGAACTGAGGCAAGGCAGTGCTCTTCCATAACAAAGTCACTCAGATAGGCAAGAAGAAGGCTGAGAAACAATATAATATGATAATAAGAGCAGACTGTTCCCAAATGCACTACAAATTCTGTTCCCATCATGCACAGGATCCCTGTGTCCAAGCCTCACACACATAGGGAGCTTGCGTAGAAAGAATGTCCCAGGTGAGGCTGTGGTGGGGAGGTCACAGGGCCATGGGGACAGGTGGGCCAGGGAGCTTTGATACATCAGTGAATGATGTATCTGTTCCACCACAGCTCCTGAAAAGTTAGATACTCTGATCTTTCAGTTATGCCAGGTCTTATCTTCCCAACCAAAAAAATAAATATATATATAGAAAGAGAGTGAAAGCCTTTATATAAATATAAATTAATTTTAGATTAATATTCAATCCAATTATTTTTAATCTCATTATTCAATTACAAAATAGGAAATTAGGTAGGAATTAGTATCCCACTTTATAGAAGAGGTAACAGACTCGGTGATTACACATCTTACTGAATGTTACATAGCAGTAGTAGGTGGAGGAGCCAGGACTAAACTAGGCATTCCAACCCCAAAGCTCACACCCTAAGTTGTGGTTTTGCAAACTGTAGGTTAAGACCCATTATTGAATCATAACATCCAATTAGTGGCTTATAATAATTACTTTTAAGTGAAATAAGATTAAATAGAATAAACGATCATCCTTCACCTACAGTAACACTAAATATTATTTCATGAGGCTTTTCTGATTTATGTGTCTACTGGGTCCCAGTGTAAAATTATTTCTTACTATATATCATGGTTGAAGAGTTTTAAAGCCATTGTTCTGAGATCTTATAAAGGTATATAAAAAAGCAAATCACATTTAGTTTTACATCCAGTAACTGACCCTTTTTTAAATAATAAAATTACCCAAAATCAGTTCTGTCCTGAAAATTTAGTGTTTTTATGATCACTATGTAGAGGAGAGGGCTAGAGATAAGCTTTTAGGAATTATATCAGTTAGAATAGTTGGCGATGGTGTGGTAACAAACACCTAACCTAAAATCACAAAGGTTTATTTCTCAAAACCGTGCAAGTTCAGGTGTTCTGTGTCATACTCACTAGGGCCCCTGGCTCTGCCTGGAAAAGTACTTTCACAATCACTATGACACTGAGGAGGGAACATGGAACATATTTTATTGTCTCTTAAGCTGCCACATTGAAGTTACACATGTCATTTCCCATGTTTCATTAGCAAAGCAAACCATGTGGTCACATCTAACTTCAAAAAGGCAGCAAGGACAATCCTATGATGTGGCTGGGAAGCAGAATCCAAAGTATTGTTTGAACAGCACTAATGATGGCCATAGGAATCACAGTCATGAAGACAATAGTTAAAGCCAAGAAGATGGATGAGGTCTTATTCTATTGTCAATGAGGAAAAAATGCCAAGACACCTTTTAATATTGGGCTGGCCAAAAAGTTCGTTCGGGTTCCCTGTACAATGTTAACGAAAAATCCAAATGAACTTTCGGGCCAAACCAATAATATGGTCCCCATACTCATATTTCCAAATATCCTATTAGTAGCTTAAACTCAAAATGTCCCAAACCAAACTCATTACCCTCCCTACAACATGAATTCCTTTTACTACATCCTTCGTTTTGATTAATATCATCACCATTCACTCAGTTGCCCAAGTGAGTCACCTTGGAGTCATCTCCAGCTTCTCCCTGGCCTTCATTGGCCTAGCCAATGAATCACAGCCCCACCTCCAATAAGTATCTCACAAATCTCTCCTTACTTCACTCTTCCCATACTCACTGCACTGGTGACAAGCCACATCATCTCAACCAAGGCTAGCTATCCTAAGTAAGACTATACTTCTTTCGTATAATTGTCAAATTTGTAAATCTATCTTTTTTAAATTAACTGTTCTTGTGCCATATAAAGTTTCTACAATTTTTTTTGTTTCTTATTGGAATTTTGCAAATATCTTTTCTTGAAAATGCCCCCTATAGTGGAAAAACCCAGGTATAGGTATGATTAAAGAAGAAGAAAACATTTCGAGAATCCTTAAGAGAAGTAAAACAGGAAAAGAGGAGCCATAAGAGTCAGGCATACATATATGGCTACTCTACCTCTTTTTTTTTTTTTTTTCGGTACGCAGGCCTCTCACTGCTGTGGCCTCTCCCGTTGAGGAGCACAGGCTCCGGACACACAGGCCCAGTGGCCATGGCTCACAGGCCCAGCCGCTCCATGGCATGCGGGATCCTCCCAGATCGGGGCACGAACCCGTGTCCCCTGCATCGGCAGGCAGACTCTCAACCACTGTGCCACCAGGGAAGCCCACCATGTGGTCAACTTTGAGAGAGAGAAAGAAAGATGGTGTGTGTTTATGTGTGCGTAGTTATTCTCTTCAGAAAAGTTTATGTTTTTATTCCATGAGTTACATCTATAATTAAAACTTTATAAAATACTCTCAGTCTTCTGTTTTTAAATAGTAGCTATTAGTTTCTTCCTCTTTCTCTCTCTCCTCTTCTTCCTCCTCTTCACACCACTCTTTCTCTCCTCCGCCACCCAGTGGTATATTATTATCTTTCTAATTTTTATCTCTGGAGTGCTAAATAAGCATTTCACTTTTATTACTTCATTTGGCAGCTTTATATGAAATCGTTTGTCAGTCACTACCAATGAGGATTCAGCAAACTTATTCCACCTCTTACCTTCTTTTCCCCCTTCTTTTCTGCACTGTAGTTAGTCGTGTCACTCCTGCATAGTCATGCATATAATACTTGCATTCTGTTCTCTCATCCTAATTTCCACAATTGTCTTAGTCTTGGCTCCATTTTTAAATACATTTAAACTCACTACCACGAAAGAATGAAGTAGGACCCTTACATTGTACCACACAGAAAAATTAACTCAAAATGAATCAAGACCTAAATGTAAAAGCTAAAACTATAACACTCTTAAAAGGAAACAGGGGGAAAGCTTAGCAACACTGGGTTTAGCAATAATTTATTGTATTGGATACAACAGATAAATCGGACTATATCAAAATTTAAAACAATGCATCAAAGACATAATAATGTAAGAAGACAACCACTGGAATAAGAGAAAATATTTGCACATCACATATAAGGAGTTGATACCAGATACACAGAGAACTCCTAAACAACAACAACTAAATAAACAACAACAAAAGCTCAATTTTAAAATGGGCAGGGAATTTGGATAGACATTCTCCAAAAAGACATACAGCTGGTCAATTTTTAAGACACACATGAAAAGGTGCTCAACATTACTAATCACTAAGGAAATGCAAATCAAAATCACATGAGAGGGCTTCCCTGGTGGCGCAGTGGTTGAGAGTCTGCCTGCCGATGCAGGGGACACGGGTTCGTGCCCAGGTCCAGGAAGATCCCACATGCCGCGGAGAGGCTGGGCCTGTGAGCCATGGCCGCTGGGCCTGCGCGTCCAGAGCCTGTGCTCCGCAACGGGAGAGGCCGCAACAGTGAGAGGCCCGCGTACCGCAAAAAAAAAAAAAAAAACACACGAGATACCACATCACACACATTAGGATGGCTACTAGCAAATAAACAGAAAATAGCAAGAATTTGGAACGCTTGTTGCACTGTTGGTGGGAATGTAAAATGGTGAAGCCACTGTGGAAAAAAGTGTGACTGGTCCCCAAAAAATTAAAAAGAGAACTACCACATGATCCAGCAATTTCTCTTCTGGGTATAACCCCAAAGAATTGAAAGCCACATCTCTTAGAGATATTTGTATATCCACGTTCATAGCAGCTTTATTCACAATAGCCAAAAGGTGGACGTAACCCAAATGCTCATCAATAGATGACTGGGTAAACAAAGTGTGTCATATACATACAATGAAATATAGACATACCTCGGAGACGTTGCAGGTTCGGTTCTAGACCACTGCAATGAAATGAATATCATCACAGTAAGCGAGGCACAAGAAATTTTTGTTTCCCAGTGTATATAAAGTTATGTTTACACCATACTGTAATCTACTAAGTATGCAATAACATACGTCTAAAAAATAATGTACTTACCTTAATTTAAAAATACTGCTAAAAAATGCCAAAACAATTACAATAAGTAATATCAAAAATCACTGATCACAGATCACCATAACAAATATAATAATAATGATGAAAAGTCACACAAAGACATGAAGCGAGCAAATGCTGTTGGGAAAATGGCTCCCATGGACTCACTCAGCCCACGGTTGCCACAAACCTTCAACCTGTAAGAAACGCAGTATCTGTGAAGCAGAATAAGACAATGTATGCCCTTATTATTCAGACTTAAAAAGGAAGGAAATTCTGACACATACTATGACATGGATGAACCTTTGCACAGGTGCAGTCTATGGTCCACGCCTGCGCTATGCTAGGCTAGCTCGTTTTTTTTGTTCCCCGACCTTAATCGGGCATCTTGTTGCTGCACGGGGTTCTTCCCCTGGACATGAAAGCCCTAGGCAAGGAGTATGTGAAGGATGAATTTAAGAGGCATAAGACCTTTGGTTCTGACAAGGCTCAGTGTTTCTTGCAGGAAGGGGAGGTATATGCCACAGTGCTATGGCAACAAGCTAAAGAAAACACAAAATTCAACTGAAAAAGCATGTTTTGGAACCGTCCTCCCAGAAGAAAAACGTAATGACTTTGGTGCTGAACAAATTGGACAGTTGCAGGAGCTGATGCAAGAAGTCACTAAATCCAATAGCCAATTTAGTATCACTGACTCTATGAAATCAAAAATTTAGTCTATTACAATAAAGCTTAACAAAGCATTTAAAGTTCAAAAAAATTACTAGGCTCAGTGAAATAAGCCAGTCACAAAAAGACAAATACTGTACAATTCCACTTAAACAGGATACTTAGAATAGTCAAATTCATACAAAATAGAATGGTAGTTGCCAAGGGATGAGGGAAAAAGAAATGGGGAGCTGTTTAATGCGTATAAAGTTTTAGTTCTGCAAGATGAAAAGAGTTTGAAATTGGTTGTACAACAATGTGAACACACTTAACACTATTGAACTGTACACTTAAAAATTGGTTAAGATTGTACATTTTATGTTATGTGTATTTTACTGCAATTAAAAATAAAATGTTTGAAAATAGAGGAAAAAAACATATATATGAAAAGGAACTCAAAGACATATCAACTGCAATGTATAACCCCTATCTGGAGCTCAATTTGAACAAATCAACTACTTTTAAAATTTATTTCTAAATATCTATGAGATAATCACAAAATATGAACACTAGATATTTGATGGCATTAAAGAATTATTGTCATTTATTTTTTGGTGTGATAGTGGTACTGGGGTTGTATATTTTAAATATTCCTTACATCTCTTTTGTTTACGAGATACTACTAAAATTTTTATGGATGAAATGACATAATGGATTATTTCCCAGCTGGAGGATAGGGAGAAAATGATTAGGGGTATAGATGAGAAAAGATTGGCCATGATAACTGTTGAAGCTGGGTAGTGGGTACATGGGAGTTCATTATACTATTCTCTCTACTTCTGTTTACTTTGAAATTTTTCCTAATAAAAAATTTCAGTTTCAGAAAGAAAAAAAAAGTTCACTGCCAGTACTTTTGCCCCAGACATGCCAGCCATCGCTTGATTGGCAGAACTTCTCCCATGAGTAGTTTATTCAATAAAGGCTTGTGGCAACGGTCATCCCTGAGATTTTCCGCACGCTGTTGAGGTGGATATAACATCCTTGGCTCACACTTTCTCTCCCTGAGAATCTGAGAGGTACTGCCCCTCCGGCTCCTGGTGCTCAGTGTGGCTGTGGATACGAGTATGAAGTCAGCCTGATATTTTTACCTCTCTAAGTCATTGTACTTCAGCCTTTTACTGCCGGAAGTATTCTTCCTTCATTTTTAGAGTTCACTCTCACCAGGATATTTCTGGTGAGATTTCTGGTTATGATGAGCTGGGTCAATATTCCCTGATACACACAGTTTTTTCAGTTTGTAGAGTCACATTTTATTATCAGCGAGTTTCCCTGAATTATATCATTAAATGTTTGGGTTTTCTTTCATTCTTTATGTTTTTCTCCTAGAACTCAATTGTATGTATCCAGAATGTCCTTTTCTTGTCTTTTATGTCCATTATTTCCATCACTGTTTTTATCGTGGCTCTTTGCCTCACGTTTCTTCCAATTGTGTCTTCATTCTGTAATTATTTATTCCCTGCATTTCAGCTCATCTTTTATATTTTCCACTTACCCCCCCACTTCTCCTCTGTGTTCTTCAATTTTTTCTTTGTGGTCTTCATTCATCAAGGTAATTGCTTCATCGAGTATACTTTTATTTTAATTCATAGCGAATTGTCAGGATGAGATTTTCATCTGCTTGGGAGTGTTCTCCATCTGCCGGGTAGCTTTGCTGCTCTTTCCCACGTTTTTTTCCAATAGGATCTTTCTATCAATGCCTTCTTTTTTCAACTTGTCATCATTCAATGAGTTGCACTGGGCTTCCCTGGTGGCGCAATGGTTGAGAGTCCGCCTGCCGATGCAGGGGACACGGGCTCGTGCCCCGGTCCGGGAAGATCCCACATGCCGCGGAGCGGCTGGGCCCGTGAACCATGGCCGCTGAGCCTGCGCATCCGGAGCCTGTGCTCCGCAACGGGAGAGGCCACAGCAGTTAGAGGCCCGCGTACCGCAAAAAAAAAAAAAAAAAAAAATGAGTTGCACTTTCCCAAACCAGCTATTTTCAAGCAGTTCTCTGACTGGGGAGTGGCCAGAGTGGCCTTCCAGGCTACATTCTCCTCTGCTGCCCCACGAATTAGATTGTTCCCTGCAAATACAGCTCATCTTCGGATTCTTGGTTCAGCTGGTTACTCTATTTCTTGGCACCAAACCAGGAAAGGCACACTCCTGCACCAGCCCTGCTAACCTGAATTCCTAGGCAACTGTGTTCACTTTAGCACTTCAAGTGAACCCTTCCCCTTCAGGATGGTATTTTCACGGACACTTGCTGTGATCGGCCATCCCTGACTCTTTGCACTCTCTGTGCTACTTCTTTTTGTTTCGTCCTCTGCAGCTGCTACACAGGTTCAGCTTCTCTTGGCAGTTCTTACAGGTGTTACAGAGCCTATGGTTTATATTTGTCTCCTGGTTTTTCTGAAAATGGCAGAGATTCTTCCTTTTCTTTTTTTCCTTTTGTATGATCCCTAGGACACGAAGAGGGCAAATGCTGTCATGCACAGCCTCATGCATACCAGAAGTCTGACGACGTTATTAGGGAGACACTCTTGAGAAGCTTTATGCCTCCCATTTTATCGTGGTTGACTTTGGTTTTGTTACTCTGATTTTAATGAATTTACCCTCTATAAAAACAGTTTGCTTTCTTCTCACTCAGTGTGTGTATAAAACGTGCTTAGTTTTATACACACACTGAGGCTTTCTGAGCAAGAGTAAACCATCTCATCTGGGAAAGCAGAAAAATAATGTAAAGGGAATGATAAGCCCAGTTGCAACAGAATTCTTCCACTCAGTCAATCCTGAAATGGAAGCAGGATTATTGCAAACCAACTTACGATGCCTTACCAGCTGCTGAACTGGATCCCGCTTTAACTCTGCAAGATGACAGAATGAACTTATTTTCTTTCATGTAATGAAACCAGGATCTTTCATGGTCAGTAAGAGTGAGGAAGCATCTGGATTCATTGACTGCAACAGACCTTAATAGTGTGTAACTCGCTGGGGGAAAATTGTGTGTATCGTATTGTCATTTTGCATCTGTTACTCTGATTAGGATCATTGTAATACATTCAGATTCATTAATGATGACTACTTTGGATCCCTAAATAATTAATGGAATCATAGGTGTCTCCCTCAGCAACAAACTGCTGGCACTGTGTATTAGGCAGTACTGTGAGCTCTGAATAAAAAGCTCTGACACAGCTCCATCTGTTTTTGCCAGGCACCTCCTCTTGCACCAGCTTTCTTAGCCAAGCCCGGAAAAATAGGCAGAGCCAAGAGTAGAAACCAAAGCAGACTCCATGCATCGCGATGGTTTTAAATGCAAGATGCCAGGCTCCAGCTCATCTAGTGAATCAGAATCCCTGGATGGTGGCACCTGGGAATCAGCATTTTGATGGGCATCCCAGTGTTTCCTATGCGCCCTAAAGACTGAGAAGCTCTGGATGGAGACCTCTTGCCCAGAAAAAAAGTCAGCAAGATGGGGAAAATATTATGTTGTGAATCCTAGTCCACTAGAACTCTATCACTTTGTGTGTGGATTTTCCTTACCTCACGTGCCTAATATGCTTCCAAGACTTGAAGGAAAGAATTCCTCCTACTTCTAAATTACAAAACAAATCTCATCCTCCTCCACCTGATTCTGCTGCTTTTGTTGCTCTGCCCAATTCAGCGTGCACTCTGAGGATGAGCAGTTGACCACATGTGAAGCAGAAACGTTAATATTCTGAGATTTTTCTGAGAGCAAATCTAAAGGAATAAAAAAGAAAAGCCAATTTATTAGGCTATGATTAAAAACACACACACAATTAACCGTGGAAGTGCTTGTTTCCCAATATCCCAAGGACAATGATTCTTGGTAGATTTTTCAATTTATCTGCATTTCATCAAAGTAGAAGACTATACAAATAAATGGCGGTGGCATATCCTGAGGCATTGCAGAGGTCACGAAGAGATCTATAATCCACACAAATTGCAAACATTAATAAAGATAATGCCCTAGTCAGGAACTGTGGAGTTAATGTATATTTGTAAATGTCTCAAGACTAGATGGAAAGAGGAGGTAGGGAGGGACCCATGAAGGTAGATAATGAAGGTGGGGGAGGGGACCAGGAGAAAATACCAAGGAACTCTGACTCAATTTACATCCCAGAAACCATTCTGCTGCAGTGGAGGGAAGCCAGCCTGGCCTGGCTTTCTCCCAGGCTGCACCTCAGGTCTTCCTCCAGAAAGTTTCCACAGATAAGCTCAGTAGCCCTACCCATGGTTACCACTAGAAAATCAAACAATTAGCAGCATATCAAAGTAATCACAGGGAGCCGGAGGATTCTTGCAAACTCCAGATGCCTAAATTACTGCTCAAAATGTCATGGGCACACGGGGCTAATACATTGCAGACAAGGGGCGTCACTTGCAAATGGAAACGGGTATTGAGAGAAGAGCAAATTTTAGCAAAGTGTTACTAAAGTAGAGCAAAAGTAGCCACCATGTGCCAGGCTTTATTGTCAAGCATTTATTTATTTAAATTTAACCCTCACTGCAACCTTTCCAGATGACACTCATTTTACTGATGAGGAAACTAAATATGTAATAAGGACACTCATCTAGGGAGTAGTGGAGCCAGGCAGGATACACATCTAACTCCAAGGTCCATGCTTTAAACCACAATCCTACTATGAAAGACGCTGGATCCCTTTAGTGGTATAGGCTTGAAAGCTGCCATTCTGGTAAGATACACAGGAGGAAGAGTCTGCATCTGTGAATCTACACTCAATTTGGCTAAATGAGAGACGCTGCGAGGTATAAGGAAACTAACATGGCTTTGGACATGGCAGCACAGTTGACTTTCTGGATGAGGGATGAGATCAGAAGTCAAGAATTCCTGGGACTTCCCTGGTGGTGCAGTGGTTAAGAATCCACCTGCCAATGCAGGGGACATGTGTTCGAGCCCTGGTCCGGGAAGATTCCCACATGCCGCAGAGTAACTAAGTCCATGCACCACAACTACTGAAGCCCGCGCGCCTAGAGCCCGGGCTCTGCAACAAGATAAGCCACCGCAGTGAGAAGCACGCGCACCACAATGAAGAGTAGCCCCAGCTCGCTGCAACTAGAGAAAGCCTGCGTGCAGCAACAAGACCCAATGCAGCCAATAAATTTAAAACAGTAAATTTATAAAAAAAAGAATTCCTGGTTCCATCAGACTTATACGTAGACAATGGATATTCATTCAATTAATTATTTAATTTTGACTTTGTCAATCTGTATTCCCAGTGTAAACACAGTATTGCCTGGCATATGGTAAGTGCCCAGTAAATGCCTGATGAATGAGTAAATAAATATATGAACTGGTGAATGGATGAATCAGTGTTCAAAGAAATACGCATCCCCATATTCACTTGTAGAAAATCATTGCACACAGACCAGCACAGCAACCCCACCATCATCAATCCTTTTTGCCAGACATTGGTCCCCAAGCTTCTGTACAAGTAAAGAGGGTATAGTCATAGTCACAGCTGCTTATGTAACAGACTGTGGCAAAAGCAGTAAATAAATGAGACTCAGGCCATGAGCATTTCCAGGCTGACGACTCACACAGCACCAGGGTTTCTGTCCATGGCCATTATTTTTTAGCATTTCTTTGCACTGCCCTTTTACTACAAGAATCAATCTGAACTTTTAATCACTTGCTCTTTGACCTAAAGTATATGGATTTACAGCACACTTTTCAGAGCTATGGGATCTTTGTCTCGGATTTTCCATTGTTTAAAGTTTAATCTTAACTAACTGGAGCTAATTTGAGATCAACAAAACCTTCCAACCTCTATCCAGGGGCCATGAAAGTATTAAAAAAAAAAAAAAAAAACCGTACAGTTTTCCAGCTGAGTTGAAGTTCATTTCATGGGCAAACATAGGAAGGACTCACATTTAATAAACAGAGTCTTTCTATTTATTGCAGCTTTCAATCGACAGATGCCTTCATGATGGAAAAAACAAAAAGGACAAGAAGTTAGACCTCCTAGGTTTGAAACATGTTTTCACCACTATTAGATGTGTGAACTTGAGTAAATCACTGTCACACTGGATCTGTTTGTCCCATTGAAAAATGAAGTGTTGAACTCTCTGCTAGATCTATAAACACACACATGACATTTATTATAGTCTATCTTATTCCATAAGTTCACCTTGTTTATCATTGAGGTTGTGAGTTACTTGAGGATGTGTCATAAACTTTCTTCTTTCATCTCTTCCATTGCTTCCAGACACTGTTAAACACAAAAAGCTAATCAGCCGTCAACTGGATTGAAGTAAATCAAGGTTCCCCACGTTTGCCTTCCAAAAACTATCAACATGAAAACCTTTCCAAATGTATGTAAAGAAACACTTCAATAATCAAAACAACATGCTGTATTTGGTGTTTTTTTCCTTCTCTTTTATTTCTCACATATGTGTGCTCCCTTGTGTGTGTGTATGTGTATGTGTGTGTATTTAAAATAATCCATGCTTCTTTCACTCTTGATTAAAAATTGTAATGGTTTTGTACATGATTTCCCCAAGTGAAATTTTTATTGAAAATGGAAAATACTCAATTTCTGTTTTCACTAAGTGGTTTAAAACACATGACAATTAACAAATGAGTCACAGGCAGCCTCTTCCTGTAACTAATGCACTGCAAGCTGGATTCATCAATTACAGCAAGGATAGAATATCCACTTTACCAAACACCCAGGTTTCCTAGACTTTGTGCCTTTTTCGTTTGTTTGCATTTCTCTTTTCTTTCTACCTGTTTTATTCATCAATTGTCTCCAGCAAATTATAGCAAAGGTGTCTCCCTTCTCTATTGCCACTCTGCGATCTATACTTAACTGCAGAGTAACAGCAACAGAAGCCATAACTAACAGCCCCAGCCTTCTAAATCTGCAAGCCTGGGAAGAATCTCGTATCAGGGCATTACGTGCTAGATTTAATGTGGATGTTGTAGTCTGAAGCGAAAATTATTTGTACAGCTGGAATATAACATTTGCATAAGTTACAATTAAAAGAGAAAATATAATTACCAATTTTCAACTTAATTTGAATGGTTTTTAAAATACTCATTTGGCATAGGCAACAGCTTGCAGGGAAAGAACACGCTCTCGGAGTTGCATCCCTTTGTCTGAGTATCAGTAGTGAACTCATTTTGAATGGTTTGCTTTAACCCCTGAATCCCAACACTAACCAGCATTGAGAATCTAAGGTACAAGGCACTGTTTGTTTTGAATAGGATTACAACATACACAGCAATTCATAAATATTTGCATCTTTTAATTGTTTCTAAAAATGAAGTGGCAAGTGACATCCAACAGTAATGTTATTTCTCCCATGGAGCGAATGAGCAGTGGAATTTTAACTAGTTTCATTCCCTTTCAGCTCTCAGATCTGAGATCTTTGGTCACATCTCCTGTATAATGTTTTCCTCATATCACAGTCTCTTTAATGGCTCCAGCTTCTGATTTTTTTTCCCCCGTTAATTACATGTCTTTTTCTTGTAGCGACTTCATGCTGAAGGCATGTCATTCTTCTCAGACACAGGCTCGGCTAGGTGTCCATGCACCAAGTCCATTTGTTCATTTGTTTTCAGGATTTCTTTTCTAAGAAACAAAGGAATCCTTTTATTATCCTCAAACACGAGAATCAAACTTTTCATAAAATATTTTGTACAGCATGTTTACTTGAAACCCTGCTTCCCCAAAGTCAGATAAATGTGATTATTATGTAACGTGCATTGTGTGGCATCAATGAGTTTTGAAAAAGAGACAAAAAAGAGAAAATGACTCCATTCAATCTTTCTCAGAAAAAAAAAATGGATCGAAAAAGACACATAAATGAAAAAAATTGCTATTATTTTGAATTACACAATTAACTATGCCTTTCTATTTTCCTGATCCTTCTTTCCACAGCTATCTCCAAATAATGAGACATCAGAACATACTCTTGGGAAAAAACTCAATTGTAAAAACTGATCCTTTGTTCTATTTGCCCTGGAATCTGAAAAGGAAATTCTGTGGGAAACAGAAAAATATAAAGTAATAATATAACCTCATTTCACCTTTTTCCTGAGAAACCACAAAGGTGGTCATCTGATTGAGAGTGTTATTACGTAGCATCATTTTTTTAAATCACAGAAACCCTGTTTATTTATGGAATAAAAATACAGGACAATGACAGCAGCACCACACCACCTTCAGGAAAATGCACTGCTGCTTAGAATGACTTGCTGAAACTAACAAGGAAACTACTTAAATGATGGCCCTGTGGATAGTCATCTTTTGTGCAACAAGCCTACAATAACTTCATCATTCAAAACTGGGATATAAATTGAATACATATATATGATAAATACATATACATTTTATTTTTATTGAAAAACTTCCAAGATTTTAATAAGCTTTATCCTGGGGCCTATAGGCACCTGTCAACCTCCTGGCCCACCAGCGTGCTCATTTCTTTTCTCTTTGATGCACTGTGGATAACTGTATCAGACCCTAAGTTTACATTCAGAGTCATAAGCCAGAAGCAGACCATTTCCTAGAATAAATGGTATTTCCCAAACGGTGGAACATTTTTACCACTGGTGAGATAATTTTAGTTGCCATATTCCAAATATTTTCATTGCTATCTATTTATTTTTAAAAAATAGAATATTACATCAAACTTGTATTCTCACCAATTTTATTACTTAGAATTATATTGAGGAAAAATATCACAGATGGTATGCAGGCATAGCAAAGTCATGAAAGAGGTACAGAAATGACTAAAGTTTAGGAAACAGTATCCTAAAAAAAATCACTTCTCTATATTAACATATCCTCACAGTAGCGGTGTGAGATTTTTTTTTTTAAATGTTTATAGGATTATAGTTGCTCTACAATGTTGTGTTAGTTTCTGCTGTACAGCAAAGTGAATCAGTTATACATATACATATGTATAACTCTTTTTTAGATTTCCTTCCCATTTAGGTCACCACGGAGCACTGAGTAGAGTTCCCTGTGCTATACAATAGGTTCTCATTAGTTATCTACCTTATACATAGTAGTGTATATATGTCAATCCCAATCTCCCAATTCATCCCACCCCCCTTCCCCGCTTGGTATCCATAAGTTTGTTCTCTACATCTGTGACTCTATTTCTGCTTTGCAAATAAGTTCATCTGTACCATTTTTCTAGATTCCACATATAAGCACTATTATATGATATTTGTTTTCTCTTTCTGACTTATTTCACCGTGCATGACAGTCTCTAGGTCTATCCATGTCTCTGCAAATGGAACTATTTCATTCCTTTTTATGGCTGAGTAATATTCCATTGTATATATATGTACCACATCTTTTTCCATTCGTCTGTTGATGGACATTTAGGTTGCTTCTATGTCCTGGCTGTTGTAAATAGTGCTGCAATGAACACTGGGGTGCATGTATCTTTTTGAATTATGGTTTTCTCTGGGTATATATGCCCAGGAGTGGGATTGCTGGGTCATATGGTAGCTCTATTTTTAGTTTTTTGAGGAACCTCCGTACTGTTCTCCATAGTGGCTGTATCAATTTACATTCCCACCAACAGTGCAAGAGGGTTCCCTTTTCTCCACACCCTCTCCAGCATTTACTGTTTGTAGATTTTTTGATGATTGCCATTCTGACTGGTGTGAGGTAATACCTCATTGTAGTTAATATAGGTGAAACATTTAGACAGGTGTCTAACACTCAGTAAGTACTATACAAATGTTTCCTATTATATGATCACTGTAGATCTGAATAAGTGTGACTGGAAATCATGAATAATTTAGTTCCTTCAATTATGAAGTTATTTTAAATGGGAATATTACTTTAATGCCTTAGATATCTTACCAATTAAACAGGATAGTAACTAAAGAGGTTCAAAAACTGGTAGGGGGCTTCCCTGGTGGCTCAGTGGTTGGGAGTCCGCCTGCCGATGCAGGGGACACGGGTTCGTGCCCGGGTCCGGGAAGATCCCACATGCCGCGGAGCGGCTGGGCCCGTGAGCCATGGCCGCTGGGCCTGCGCGTCCGGAGCCTGTGCTCCTCAACGGGAGAGGCCACAACAGTGAGAGGCCCGCGTACCGCAAAAAAAAAAAAAAAAAAAAAAAACTGGTAGGGATGATATAAACAAAGATCAAAATAAACATGAAATAATATATTATCATCTGTCTCATTCCTTATATTGGTGTTTAAACATATTTTAGGTATTGAAGTAAAAATCTTAAGAAACAAGTTTTTCTACTCTTTGCGACTACAGTTGTTAACCATTTGCAGTAGAGAATAACACTCCTTGGCTCATGTTTTCAGTTGCAGAACCACTAAACCTTTGAACTGGAAAAACCTTTAAGATGAAAGGCCAATCCTATCACGGCTTATATAAGTAAACAGGTGGATTTGTAATGGGCTTTTAGGGTCTTAATGAGCAACTCTGTGGAGGATGGGACTTGCAAGCAGTGAGAACAACTGGTTCAAAAGAACTTGGGCTTCCCTGGTGGCTCAGTGGTTGAGCGTCCGCCTGTCGATACAGGGGACACGGGTTCGTGCCCGGGTCCGGGATGATCCCACATGCCGTGGAGCAGCTGAGCCCGTGAGCCATGGCCGCTGATCCTGCGCGTCCGGAGCCTGTGCTCCGCAGTGGGAGAGGCCACAACAGTGAGAGGCCCACATAGCGCAAAAAAAAAAAGTACTAAAGCAGGGGTTCATGACTTATTCTAGGTGTCCAAGGTACGTAGTACGAACCAGTATTAGGAAATAACACTGGAAAATGCTTTTTAATCATCCAACCTTTAAGGTTAGTAATTTCTGAAGTCGGTACAAGTAACCTGACCTGTAACTTTGAAGTGAGACAGATCTAGGTATGACTCTCCACTTGTTACATAAGCCAAGTCTTTGAGCCTCAGATTATGCAACAGGGTTATTATAGTGATTAAGTGACTGTACACAGAACTCATAGCTGAGATGCCTGGCTGATTGAAATTCTACTCAAATGTTTGTCTTTCTGACCCCTGTCATCATATGAATAAAAATCTGGGAAAAAAAAATCACCTTTCCATCAGGGACTGAGTTCTTAATTTTTTTAAGAAAAAAAAAAAAGAATTTCCCAAAAAAATTTTTGGAAGGAAATTAAAACCCCAAGGAAGAGAGAATTATTTTTAATTTTTACTCTTCTCCTTGATTTATGGAAGACATTTCTCAAATAGAGTAAAAACACCCCAGCACAGTGGCTTTCCTTGAATGCAGAGAGTAAATTCAGAACAGGCACTCTCAGGAAAATGTGGGAATTTTCCCGAAGGGACCTCACCACAAGCCAAGACCTGACGGGATAAAGAAGAGCCTATGCCGAGCTGCGGACATGGTGCGGGTTGCTCCTCGAGGCTCAGGCCACAGCAGGGCAGGAACGCAGTGATGCTCACCAGCAGGTGAGGGCTGCCCCAGAAAGAGACCCTGAACGGAGCTCCCAGAGGTGGAGGCAAACACTGGAGCCTCGGAGCCCCCCTTCCCTCCCCAGCTCTGGCCGCTCCACATCTCTTGCTCTCCCCTCCCTTCCCCCTGCACCTTCCCTGCCCTTCTTTCTTCCTCTTCTCTCTTTCACCAACTGAACTAACTATTAACAGCATGGAAATCTGTTTTTTCATTATTGAATGTCTTTATATACACCTTTTTGGTTTCTCTTGAGTTTTAAATGTGTGTGATTTCAAAGTTTTATATTTCCAGTTCCCCAAAAAGCCTAGAATCAGACTTAAAAAAATAGCCCTAGGTTGGTTTTCACTTGTATGTGGTTCTAAGATAGATAGTTTGTATGATTCAGTGCCCACTCCCACCACCAAGATTGAAAGTAGAGCGATAATCAGAGCTGAAGCAAAGGGACCAATTTTCCCCTCTTGGTAGGAAGAGTAATACATGTAACTTAAGAATAACTAATGGGGTGGAAGAACCATTGTGTTTTGTTGCTCTTTGTAGTATCCTGAAGAAGTCATGCCATTTTGAACAGTAATCAAGGGAAGTCTAGTGTAATTCACTATTAAGAGAAAATAGATCATGCTTTAAAAATGTTTCTTTATACCCTTTTTCATGTAAACTATACCTCCTAGAGCAAATGTCAGAATGAATAAGTGGGATGGAGCAGGGATTTTCACACTAAATTCCTCAGAGCCCTGCAGGGCTGGGGTGCAGGGTGAGGAGCTGAGGGGGAAGGGAAGGAACATTATGTGGAAAGTTCTCCAGGCTCCTCCACCCCCTTCACCTACAGCAGCTCTGCTGTTACCTGTTTTATATATGGGAATCATTGAAGATTTCACCTAAAAAAAACATAAAAAGGATTCCACTGTTCTTAAAATTTGGGAAGTCATGGGAATAAAAATTCATGTGCCTGCATCGACCCTGGGAAAATGGAAAAGGTATAAAGATGGTGAGCGCTTCTTCAGACTAACAGTTTCTTTTTAATTCTTCAAAAGACTCATTAAGTTATATCCTGCTCTTCTGTGACCTTGGAAAGTACTCCCTACTCCTCCTACCTCCTACTCCTTGTGGTGGGGAGGGAGTCACAAAGAGCAGATTGATTGGGTTACTCTCCCTCTACAGTTTTATGTAAATTTGTCAAATAACTAAGATCTCTGTCCTGACAAGAGCCAGGTAAGTCTAAACACTTCTCACAGACAGAGCTGACAAAATTCAAAAGTAGTTTGGGTGAAAGAGACTCATTAGTTTCAAACAGGCGTTTGAGTCCCAAAGGGAAGACATACATCATCAGTCGGAGCATTGTGATGTCACAGAGGAACTTCATCAGTCTGCCAATTAGAAAGGAGTCATGAGAGTTAAGTAAAATGAAATGTAAATAACTGCTTAATTAGGTGTGCATGGAAACTGGAGAGTCTCCAAAGTCGTTAGATATGAGCATGCTTGGCTGGCAGCTCCTTAGACTGAGGGTTAGTGCTGTCATAACCTTCCATAACAGCTGGAAGGTGGCTGGGAGACTCCACATAGGTCCCCAGAAGACAGGTTGACCTGGATGAAGCATTCAAGACAATTAGGTGTAACTTCGTCCACATGGTTGGGGTCCTCTAGAGCAGTAGTTCCAGAACTTCTTGAGGCCACTCCGGTAGAACAAAATATTTAGGAATCACCTCTACTGCTGAGGCAAGGGGTGGGAGCAGGCATAGAGAGAGAAAACTTTATCAGAAGGAGTGAGGAAACTGGACAGCTACATATACAACAATGAGATTAGAACATTCCCTCACACCATATACCAAAATAAACTCAGAGTGGATGTAAGACCTGAAACCATAAAAGTAGAAGAGAACATAAGCAGAACACTGTTTGACATAAATCGCAGCAATATTTTTTGGATCTGTCTCCAAAGGCAAAAGAAATAAAAATAAACAAATGGAACTTAATTAAACTTTAAAGCTTTTGCACAGCAAAAGAAACCATCACCGAAACAAAAAGGCAACCTACAGAATGAGAGAAAACACTATGACCTACAAGGTCATATAAATAAACAGCTCATACAACCCAATATCAAAAAAACCCGAACAACCCAATCAAAAAATGGGCAGAAGACCTGAACAGATGTTTTTCCAAAGAAGACATACAGATGGCTAAGAAGCACATGAAAAGATGCTCAACATCGTTAATGACTAAAGAAATGCAAACCAAAACAATGAAATACCTCCTCACACCTGTCAGAGTGGCTATCAACCAAAAGTCTGCAAATAACAAATGTTGAAGAGGATGCGGAGAAAATGGACCCTTCCTGTACTGTTGGTGGAAATGTAAATTGGTACAACCACTATGAAAAACAGTATGGAGGTTCCCCAAAACACTAAAAATAGAACTCCATATGACCTAGCAATTCCACTTCTAGGGATATATCCCCCAAAAACCCCACTAATTCGAAAAGATACATGCATCCCAATGTTCATAGCAGCACTATTTACAATAGCCAAGATATGGAAGCAACCCAAGTGTAATATATATATATATAAATGGAATGTTACTCAGCTGTAAGAAGGAATGAAATTCTGCCATTTGCAGCAATGTGGATGGACCTAGAAAATATTATGCTTATTGTAAAATGTCAGACTGAGAAAAACGAATACTGTAGATCACTTATATGTGAAATCTAAAAAATAATACAAATGAATGTATATACAACACAGAAACAGGCTCACAGATGTATAAAACAAGCTACTCGTTACGGAAGGGGGAGGGGCAAATTAGGTGTATGGGATTAAGAGATACAAACTACTATGTATAAAATAGATATGCAACAAAGATATATTGTATAGCAGAGGGAATTATAGCCATTATCTTGTAAGAACTTTCAGTAGAGTATCTGTAAAAATACTGGATCACTATGCTATATATCTGAAATTAATATTGTAAATCAACTATACTTCAATTTCAAAAAAAGGAATGAAGGGGCTTCCCTGGTGGCACAGTGGTTGAGAGTCCGCCTGCCGATGCAGGGGACACGGGTTCATGCCCCGGTCCGGGAAGATCCCACATGCCGCGGAGCGGCTGGGCCCGTGAGCCATGGCCGCCGAGCCTGCGCGTCCGGAGCCTGTGCTCCGCAACGGGAGAGGCCACGACAGTGAGAGGCCCGCGCACCGCAAAAAAAAAAAAAAAAAAAAAAAGGAATGAGGAAAATGAAACATTTTAATATAGGGCATTATAGGTATTTAGTTCATATTAGAACCATGAAGACTGAGTCCTGTCCCCATCAATATTATAAGAAGTTAGTCAGCAAAATACCCAGAGGCTAAGCAGACATCAAGTAGACTTTGAACCACAGGTTGCAAATCTCCACTTGACAGGAATATTAGAATGCTCTTTGCTGTCTAGCACTCACATGTTTAAGCTGCTGCTAGTTTCCCCTACACTTTCACCCCTACCCTTGCCTACAAAAAACATCCAAATTCCTTAACATGCATCAAGGCCCTTCAAGATCCAACCCATTCTCCTTTCCCAGCCTTACCTCTCCCCACAACTTAGCCTGTTGCATCTTACAGGCCAGTCTGTACTGGCCCGTTGGTTTAGGTATGTCCTTTTTTCCAAATTCTCTGAATGGCAAAATCACATTCATCTTTCAGAATCCAGTTCAAATCTCACCTCCTTCCCTGATGAATTCATGACTCCTTTGTGTTACAGACACTGTTCGGGCATCTACTTTAGCATCTTACTTGGGGAAAGCAGTTCTCCCCTGAGTCTGAGGTCAGACATATATGCACAGATCTAGAAAACCAATGGTGTGCATCCAGGAATCTCTGCACATAGGGCACTGAGGGGGTAGCTGACTGGGTAACAAGCCCCCCGATGACAGGGGAAGGGAGATTTGGAGTACCATGTGGTATTGGTCTCTTGCATTTGTCCCCAGTCTAACCCCATGGACACATGTCCAGATGTTTATAGACTGATGATTAAGAGCATGAATTCTAAAATTCAGTGCCTGGATTCAAATCACAGTTCTGTCACTTACTAGTTGCCTTGAACGAGTTAGTTAACCTCTCCAGCCTCGGTGGAGATGATAATAACAGAGTTCCTACCTCATGTGTCATAGGGATTATACAAGTAAGTGTCACACAATAAAGCATCATATAACAAGCGTCAGCTATTATACTTAGGAAGCGAGATGGCAGTTAAGTAAAAACTGAAAATGCTGTAAGGCCTTGGGGCACATGCAGCACAAATTCAGAACCTCTGAGTTGAGAGAAAACAAAAAGAGGGTGTTCTTCCCAACTCCACCATGGACCAGAGGCAGTGTGGTGGCATCTAGAGGGACTAGAAGCAACTGTAACCCCAGCAGAAGGCTTGGGTGCTTGACTGAGGCAGCAACGCTCAGAGAGGTCCATCCTCTGCAGAGATGGCAGCAGGGCCAGGCATGAGCAATGGCTGTCGCCGTGTGGTCTCTGTGGTACCCAGAAGTGGTGTTACAAGACATCCAAGGTGTCTGGAGGGTGCAGAGCAATGCAGTAGATGTGACAGAGGAGCCTGGTTGAAGTGAGGACATCCAGTGGACACGGTAACAGTGTCAGCAAAGGCAGTGATGATAGCATAAGAGGAGTCATATTCAGTGGACGCCTTGAGCTGATGTCTGTGGAACACATTCCCTGAGGTTGACCAGGAATATGGGGGCAGAGGGGTGCTTTGCCAGGGTGCAGAGACCCTCTAGGATTCCAATGTAATGAGTCAAATTGTCATTGGCATGACCACTTTTTTTCAGAAGGGGAATACTGAGACAACATGAAAAGCACAAGCTTTGGTTTCAGACAGGCTTTTGCTCCATGCAACTGAAGATATTTACTGAGCATCTATTTGTGCCTCAGGCTCTGCTCTCGTTGGTGGAAGTACCACAGTGAGCGAGGCCAAAAAATTCCTCCTCACACACAGTCTACCTTATAGAGGGAATGTAGACAGTAAACAAGTAAGAAATCAAGTTAATGAGATCTTCCCTGTTTGAGAGCTGCGAGGCAGTGAAACAGATGATCTGGCGTACAGGTGGGGTAGAGGGAGCTCCTTAAATATGGCAGTCAAGTAAAACCTCTCGTTCAGAGTGAGGGCTGATGGCAGTTCAGGGGAGATATGGAGACAGAGAGTGGGACCCTAAGGTTTGGAGACTTGGCATATTGGAGGAAGAAAAAGTAGCAGAGTAAGTCCCAAACGGGGGTCAGCGAACTCTGGTCTGTGGGCCAAATCCAGCCTGCTGCCTGTTTATATAAATAAAGTTTTATTGGAACATTTGTTCATCTATTATCTGCAGCTGCGTTTGTGCTGTAATAGCAAAGTTGAGTAGTTACAACACAAACTGTATGGCCTGAAAAACCTATAATATTTACTATCTGGTCCTTTCCAGAAAAAGTGTGCTGATTGCCGGTCTACAGCCTAGCCAATGAGCTTGAGAGAGAGCAGTGGGAACTAAAGTTAAGGGGTGCTGAGGGGTAGCAAACTGTAGGACACTACAAACCATGGCAAAGAACTTGGGTTATATTCGACGTGTAATGGAAAGCCATTGTCCAAGCAAGGGAGACATGCGATCTGATTTATATTCTCCACTCTGGGAGCTGTGCGGAGATGGACCATAGGGTTGACGTGGCAGCAGGGAAACCAACTAGACAGATGCCATAGAGCCCAGGGAGAGAGGAAGGTGCCGTGGCTGAGGATGGCAGCGGTGCAGATGGGGACAAGTAGTCAAGATGTATTATCTCAGGTATAACAGGTTCAAGGATCCCAACTCAACTGTATAACCTTAGGCAAGTTACTACTCAAATTCTTTAAGCCTCAGTTCCTTGTGAGTAAAACCCTCAGAGCACTATTGTGTGGATTAAATTACAAAATGCACCCGAGGTACCTGTCAAAAAATGTGTTCAATAAATGTTGGCTGTTATTGTTGCTGCTGTTGGTTGTTGTTGACAGGTGAGGCCCACGGAGAACTAGGTCACAGCACATGCTGCACTGGGTCGGTGGTGCCCTTCTCTCTCTGACCAGATTGGCGCATTCCCTGGAGACAGGGAAGTATTTATTCATCTTTACATCCCCAAAACTGTGCCTGGCACATGGTAGATGTTTAATAAATTTGTATTGATTTAACTATTAAGGTTTTTTTGAAGAAAGGAAAGGCATTATTCATTCTGCTATTTTTCACCAGAAGTGTTTTGCTTTTAGGATTGATATGGAACATTTTTATGACACATTATTCTGAAGATACAGAGGTAGTTGTAGCTAAGGAGAGCTAGTACCCTGCATCCTGTCTGTTGCAAAGGGAAACTCAGATGCTGCTCCCCAGGAAACCTCTAACCTGATAAAATATGTCAGTGATCGCGATTATATATTAAAGCTAGACTAAAAAGTCACCACGCACAAGAAATTCAATCATGTCAGATGCTTCTACATATAAAAAAAATCTCTGGATTGTTTGAAAGTGTTAAGTTGTTTTTAGACATTTATTTCTAACTAGTTGGACATTCTGATCCCTTGTCCAGCCATATTGAAGGGTACCCTATTTTTTATTATTACCTTGTTTCTTTTATTGATTCACTATTCTACCTATAATTGAGATTGCAGAAATTTTTGCAACTCTCTTATTCTTCGACACTACCACTTAACAAGAAAGACTGGAAACCTCTCCTTCATAAAGGAGTTCAATTTTCTCATCATAAAATGATCAATACTGTCTAAACAATTATTTCAAATGAAATTAAATATGACATGCAAATTTTCAAATGAAATATGACATCCATAAGTAGGTACATATTTTGTGACATTTTTATTTTTTTAAAAGAGATTAAATACCATAATGGTTTTGCAATACAAAATTATAAAACCCTAAATGGGTCAACTCAAACTAAATGTTACATTACCTGTTGTATTCACAGTAGCTACATGTGTCTTTAATATGCACTTGTTGCTATATCTAAAAAATTAACCAGAATTTCTTTAAAATTAAAAAAGACTAGATGACAAAATATCTCAGTGGTGGTCACCAAATCATAGCAGTACTCTGCAAACTTATCAATTTAGCTGACAAACTCTAAAAGTATGGGAAACTGAAAATAACAAAAATATTTAAAATAACAGGACATGAAAGAAGAGAATCCCTTGTAATGGTAAAGAAAAGGTAGAAACCCCTGAAACATCAGAGAGCAGCCATGAGGAGGGAGATTTCTTTTTTTTTGCAACACGAAGCCTGGCATCTCACAAATAACGTATGTTCCATATTATGTGGAGTTGCTATGGTAACAACCTTTATTTTCTGAAACAGTACACAGATGTGTACAACATACTAACTTGCTGGTTATAAATTACAGCTTTTCCCATAGTTCAGTAACTTAAGAATTCTACATTTTCGAAATCTCCGAAGTTCTGTTGTTATTAAATTTCTTTATGAGATAATTCTCCTTTTATGAGATAATTTTTTATGAGATAATTTTATGAGATAATTTTCCTTGTACTTTCAAAATGAGAGTGTTCCCAAACAGGCCAAGAGAATGGAAGCATGAGAAAACGGGGCATATCAGAAAGTGGCAGCAGACTGAGTACAGTTTTCTACAAAGAGTCTGGATGAAACCCACTGAAAGGAGGAGAAAATTATTTGAATTAATTAGGCGTCACGTACAACAGCAATGAGAAATAAGTCACTAGTAAAATGATGTTACAAATAAAGTTATGAACTGATTTCTTATTACAAGGTGCCATATTTGCAGTTTTAAAATAAATGAAGATCGGGCTTCCCTGGTGGCGCAGTGGTTGGGAGTCCGCCTGCCGATGCAGGGGATGCGGGTTCCTGCCCCAGTCCGCGAGGATCCCACGTGCCGCGGAGCGGCTGGGCCCGTGAGCCATGGCCGCTGAGCCTGCGCGTCCGGAGCCTGTGCTCCGCAACGGGAGAGGCCACAACAGTGAGAGGCCCGCGTACCGCAAAAAAAAAAAAAAAAAGAAGATTATTTCTTAGACATATAACAAGCATTAATATAATTTTACAAGCTACAATGGTGTGGGGAGTGAATTCACCTGGTTACTTGACTTCAAATGAAGTTTTCTGAATCTCGAAAAGGCCTGAGTCTGGGAGAAATTTTATATTGCTATATTTAACAAGGAATTAGCATCCCTTTGTCAGGTTACAAAATAAAAGACATACTTAATGACTGGAATTTTTTCTCTTTAAATTTTAACCTTAATCAACAAATATTTATCAAGTGCCTTCCACGTGCAAGGAGCTGCCTGTCCATAATTAGGTGCGTATAGGTATGTATCTAAACAGAAATCATAGAAAAACTGAGTTCTTCAGATGATTTTTTTTTTTTTTTTTTTTTTTTTGCGGTACTAGGGCCTCTCACTACTGTGGCCTCTCCCGTTGCGGAGCACAGGCTCCAGACGCGCAAGCTCAGCAGCCATGGCTCACGGGCCCAGCCGCTCCGCGGCATGTGGGATCCTCCCGGACCGGGGCACGAACCCGTGTCCCCTGCATCGGCAGGCGGACTCTCAACCACTGTGCTACCAGGGAAGCCCTCTGTAGATGATTTTTTTCTACTCTGAAAGCTTATGTAATGTTTTCTGTATGCTGGATCTATTTTTTTGAATAGTTCATTTTGAAGATTCTTAAACCTTATCAAAAAGAGTCATCTCTGCAGCACTTATCAGGCTAAAGTTTATTACCTTAGAAACACGTTTGAAAACAAGGTTATATGTTTAGCGCTTACAGTTAAAAATCCATCTATCTAAAATAAGAAAAATATTTCTAATTATAAGAAAAGATGTAAGCACCCTTATATAAAAGGTAACAAAGCACCCCTAATTTAGAAAGTCCAGAAATTAGTCTGCTAAAGGATTTTTCTAACAAACATAAAACACTTGGGAATGCTATTTCAAGTCACGATAGCATTACGTTCAAATGCAAAATTGTCTTATAGCAGCAAAGACAGAATGAGAAACAACTGAACACCATGCAGATAAGAACAAATCATTTTGAAAAGCTTGCATCATTAAGTAGTTGTTAAAATTTTTTCTAACCCTTTCCACACATGCTCTTTTCTGTATCTTCCCAAGATATATTAAAAACAGGACCATGACTAATCTATTCCAATTCTTACGTTATCAGAGAGAGTTAAGTTATCACCTAACGGGGCCTCAGAGGCTAGAACTCGGAACAAGTAGAAAAAGAGTACTTCACTGCTAGTTGCATTTTAAAAGTATTACTTAAATTACATTTAAGTCATCTAATAACTATGAACTTTCTTCTCTCTTATATTTATATTGCATATTTATTGAATTGCACAGTATGCTTTTACAATAAAGTGCTTTTTACGTTGCCGCCTTTGTTCATCCAAAATAAAATTGACAGTTATCCTTTTATAAGCTATTCCGAGAACATTTGCTCTTCTTTGAAGCTGATTGATGCACTACTTTAAATGTTCCTACAAATATCTTTTCAATTCAAGTTTTTGCATAATGTAATAAGAAGATAAAAGAATTCCATACTTCAACAAGAGACATTACAATGCAAGTAGAGACATTATCAAGAGCATTAACATGCTCCTAATAGCAATAAAACCTTTTAACTGTCTGATGTAGAACATGCTCCCACCAAACCACCACATATTATGGTAATTGGCTCCAATTTCTGACTCTTACATTGTAAAGTTACAAAGAGTTAGGTAGAACTAAAAAACAAATCTAGAATACTCATCTTGTTAGCGTTCCCATTATCAAATGTTTGCTTTCTATCTCGGAAGAGGACTGGTCTGGTCTGTCGCACGGCTCTTCCCTGCACTCTCATATTTTTGCATCTTGTCTCATTTCATTCCTACTGACTGATATGAATATATATCTTTTCCCAAATAACCCTTTTCTAACTCCAAAACATCAACAGTAACACAAATAGCATTTTCCTCAGAATTTCAGTGTAACAAATGTGCTCTCCGTGCACGCCTGTGTCACATCTCATTCACTTTATGTGTTCTCTCGTCACAGGAGATACGATGGGGGAAAATATTCCATGAGGACACTTTGATTTTTCTTTACAACACACTACTAAATTACGTGAGTAGCCTTTCCATCCTGGATGAAAATATAATATCAAACTAAAGTTGAGCCCAGATTCTGTTAAATTAAATAGCAAAGAAAAAATAGTTCTTGGCTTTATTCCTCTTAGACGGGGAGCAGGGCAATGGGGAATTGACACAAGTTGGTCCTTAGTGATTAACCTGCAGTTTATGGTTGTGTTTCCAGGTGACGTGCCCATCATGCAGGAATCTTCTCGGAGGCTGTCGAGAGCAGCCTGTCTGCTTTGAGAAGTGCAGATCTATCAGGATCCAGAATCGGGCTCTGAAAAAGCTGTCATTTCATGTCTCTAAAACAGCCTCTGATTTAATGTACAAGATGTCAAGTAGTAAAGGACAATAAAATAAAAGCCAAAAAGGAGAACTATTTCAATTAAGAAGCATTTCTATAACAATTCTTGGAAATCAAGTAAAATAAAAGCTGTCAGAATCAATCTGTGTTTAAAGGTTGATTTTTGTGGTGCTTAAAGACAACTTGCAAGACAGGAAAAAAATACAGATTATTAACAGAACAATTGAACCTTAAAAATTCCATTCTCACTACATAGATATTTGGTTATTAAATGTTCCTAATGGATCTAGGAAAAGCATTTATATAGTGGATGCTGGGATTTGGAGAGAGAAGGCAAGAAACACATCCAAATACATTAAAAAAAAAAGTCACAAATGTAAGCTCCAGTCCTATAAGGAGTTTCATGCATTTCCAAGGATTTAATATTCTGATTGCCAATAATTAAAAGTCTTATATAATACTGTAGGAATTTACCTTTTATTGCCATGATTTTCCAATGGTGTTTGAATGTCCTTTCCAGAGAAAGATAAATATTTCTTTAAGAACTGCCCTATCACCCCAGTAATCAAATATCTTAAAGGTGAATTGAGAAAAAAATTGTTATGAAATTTGAGGCAACCTTTAATCTAAGAGTATAATAATATTGAATAAAGATATAAGCATCGCCAAAAATAAATAAAATTCTTCCCAACATGACTTCTTATTATGGAAGACATAACTTTCATTTCCATTTGTTTAAAAAATATGCTATTTAAGAAACATGCATCATAACTTCATCTTACTCCTATCCTTAGAATTTTTATGATGGCATGCTTTTTATTCCACATTTTCTATTAAGAGGGATATTGGACAAGGAAAGAAGAGATTTATTCACTTGCTGTCCCCATCTGATTTGTATATTTCAGGGATATGCCCCTTTCAATGGTCTATTTCTGGTTCCTTTATATAAAAAAGAAATTAAGTTTCTCTGATGGGAATACTTTAAAGAAGAAAATTCACTCCTCATCATCAAATTGAGAAGTTTTCTTAAAGTAAGTCTTCCACACGCAATAAGAGAAACAGCCTAAGTACTGCCTCCAATCAAAAGAAGAAAAATTACAAAATCAGCTCACTCGTGATTTCCTTAATATACTTAAAAGAGATAAAATCCCACTGATGCCTCTAAAAATAAAAATGAAGGAAAGGGCAACTTTATTGACTCCCTACAAACCAATGTACATGTAGCTTATTGATAACACTAAACCTTTAGTGATTTTCAACTGAAAGTCTGCCTCTGAATGAAGGTTTAAATCATCATATTAATATAGTAGGGGGGGAAATTATCACGGGACACACTGGAAATTAATTAAAAACGCTGCACTCAGTTTGTTTGTGAGAGAAGATAAATATCACTCATGGGAAAAGATGCCTGACAACCGCCATAGTTTTCAGATCCAAAATTAGACCCTGACAGCTATGTCTTTGTATGACTCTCCTTGGGGTATGATATGCAGAGATTTAGAATATGAAGATTTCTGAGAGAAGTATTTATTACTGACACTTCCGAAACATTCCATGTGTGGCATCAGCAAAGCATGCTCCACCTCAGACAGAAATGTCAGGTTTTCTTCCAAGACTTTTTTTTTTTTTTTCCTATTCCTCTTCCCCCATTCCCATCCCTCCCTCCCCATCCACTACCACCCCCCTTCTCCTCCAAAATATGGGGTTTTTTTAGAAGTTCAACAGCAGCCCCTGGTGGAACTCAGCAGTTGTTTCAGCCTGAGCACAGTTGTTAAAGAAACTCCATCCATTCTGTCAATAAAAAGAAAAGTATATCCATGTGTATATTACCACATCTGCATGCTGTTCCCACGGGTCAGAGATCAGAAAAGACCCTGAATGTACAAATGCTGTGTTTTATGATGGTAATTTAGGCCAATTTCAGTAGCTGGAGTTTTGAAAAATATATATATGTCACAAACAATAAACATCTGTCTCAAATGTCACATTCATTTTATGCAAGAAGACCAATAATTAACTGCTCGTGAAGAATGCTTACCACACAGTGCGTGCGTGAAACGAGGAGGCTCCACACACGCAAGCCGGCGATCACCATTTTGTTTGGCTCCTGTTGTGACAGATTCAGCCTTGTCACTTAGCAAAATGAGCTATACAAAGTGACAATTGTGTGCAAAGGAAGGAGTTCTCTTGGTAGGAGCTCATAAAGCCACTGTCTGGCCCCATCAAAATGCAAGCTGGACTTAACAAGAGAGCCCAGAAAATGCCCTTCAGAGAGACCGTGATATTCCTTTTCCTGCTTAGTTGGCAGCCACAGATTATCACTTGGGGGCCAAGGGGAGCCAGGTGGCTCCTTGCATAGGCAGGGTAAGTCTTTGCTTCACAAAGGTACCTGATAGAGGGGCTCAAATCCGGCTCCCCTTCCTATGGGGCCCTCTGCCTAGAACACAGTCACCTTTTCTTAGCGCAAAGGCATGGCTCTGTTGCTAAAGCCCTGTGCCTTTGGGGCTGCATCACTGCAGAGAGGTTGCTTTTTCCTAATTCACACAAAGATGCCGTAACGGCTCCAGGTGGCCCTGGTGCTAGGCAAGCAGAGGGAGAATGATATCCTGAAGAAGTTTGCATTCCTGGCTGAGATTCTCAAGTGTGCCAGGGCTGGGGGACCTGGTGAGCATTCACCCTGCATGAGGCTCATGTTAGGACAAAGGAACAATTGGAAATTAACTCAAAAGACCCAAAAGTTTACTTGAGTAAATTTAGTCAACATCTGTCACTTGTGTATTTTGACTTTTCTTAAATGATGCAGTTTATTAAAAGGAAAAGCAAATGGTATTATTAAAGCTTAAAATAGCTCTATGATAAATACTGGAATAGATAAATATGAATTTATATGAAAAGTGGTTTTTAAATATTGAAAGTATTGTGCTTCACAGTAGCCTGTCACTTGTCCCCGAGGTCACTTGGATCTCTTGGGTGATCTCAGGTGAAACTGAATGAGTGAGCTAATGTGTTAAGACCGTAGATCATCCCATGTAGGTCACTTAATGACTACCTAATGGACTCCAAGCACTGTATTTGACACTGGGGAATAAGAGGTATAAGAAGAAATAATACTTGGTCTCCAATGAGTTACAATCTAGTGACGGAGACAGATCTGCCTAGATAATTTTAACAGATTGTGGTAGCAGCGTGCAGAGTCCTAAAAGACACAGTGGGGCACTTAGCTGGCTTTCTATAGGAGTGACCCTTGCATGAAATCTTACAGAAATATTAGAAATTAGCTACAGAAAAGAGGGTTAGAGGGCAATGTTGGAGGAGAAGCACTGACCCAAGGGTGAAAGTGTAAAACTCCGAGGTGTATTCAAAGAACTACAGGCAGCTTGATACTGCCAGAGCATAAAGTACAAGGTGGTGAATGACATGGTAGAATGGTAGAGGCTGGAGAGGAGGGTAAGGACAGCCATGGAGAGCCTTGTCTGCCCTCCTAAGGAGACTGGAATGGTCCTATAGGCCACGGGGAACAATGAAAAGACTTATTTAAGGACTGACACAGCTGGGGAAGAATGAGACTGGTCAGGGATTTGTTGTGATTGTCCAAGAGAAAGAGGATAAGGACCTGGATCCTGGTGGTGGAAATGGGGTTGAAGAAGAAAGGGTCAGAAATAGTCAGAGGCACCAACAGAGAGCAATTAGTGACATTGGATATGGGCAGTGAGGGGGGGGCTTGCTTCACTCTCAGGGTTCAGGTGTAGGAGACAACGTAGACTGAGGCCACCAAGTGAGTTACAGACACCGGGGCCAGGATAAGTTTGAGGGTCGAAGACGACACGCTAAAGAAGTACTTCTCAAAATATGCCCTCAAATACCCTCCACTGGCCTCCAGACGTTATTTGTAACACTGATTATTAACACACAAATGTCCCAGCTGGAGAGGACAGGTCTTTAAGCCCAATCGCTTTCAAACTGTGTGTGGTGGGGGTCTTGGTGGGATGGGGGGCAGAGCAGGCAGGGCTCCAGGCTGACTCCCCTGATTCAACCCAAGACAGTCTGCTTTTACCTACTGTGTATATTAGAATTCTTCAGAAGATGTAATTTGAAAAAAGAAAACCACAGGTTGAAAACCAGACAACCTCTTCCTTTTACAGAGAGGAAAATGAAACCCACGGAGGTGAAATAACTTGTCTACAGACACACGTCTGTAGCAGAGGCTGAGCTAATCTATGACACTTAGTTCAAGTCCACATGTTCTCTACACTGTGGTTTCCTAAACAAGTATTTGTCTACTTTTTGCTGTGCTTTACAGAGTTAGCATCACAAACCTTATCCCCAGCACGCAGTTATCAGTTTCTTCAGTTTTATTCTGTCAGTAAATATTTATTGACCATCTTCCACATGCCAAGACTTCTTTTACTGAGATCACCTGTGCATTTTTATTGGATCCCCAGTTATAGTTTTTGATTCTTTAGTAGAGTTCTAATGGTGTCCCCAATTGGTATTCGACTGTGACTGGATGTCTTATGACCCAAGAAGTAGATAGGTATACTAGGCTTTATTTTAGTCCCAAGTAAACAGTATTATCAGAGGCATGGGTTTCCTAATTTACTGGAGGTTATAGCTAATTTACATTTTTAATCTAATTTTTAAAAATCCACTTTTTAAAATCCATGAAGCTCCTAAAGTACAGTAAGGTGCTAGTCATAATTTTTAAAGAATTAGTTTTCAGATGTACACTAATTTTTCCATACACATTCCAGTGTTCACTGGAAATAATGATGCAAAAAACTCACTGATATATGAAATAATTACAGGATAGATTGCTTTCAAAAAGTGAGAATTCAAGCCAATATACTCAATAACCCCTCCTCCCTGTCATACTAACTCGGAACCAATAGCGTAATTCGTAAAATAAGGAAAAGCAAATCTTTGTTTAACCTAGAGGAATAAATAAATAGAGGCAAATGTTAGCTGAGGGGTTACAGCAGCCTACTGTTCCCTTTCTCAAAGATCATCCCACCTTAAAAAATTTGTCCCAGGCCTCCTAGAAGAGAGCAGTGGGCGGCCCCTTTGTCAAGTGTGTGAGTCCAGGTGGGGAACAGGAACCAGCTGGGGAATGCCCTCCCGCTCAAGGGCTGCCAGAGATGAGATGCACACAGGCCTTTCCAGAAACATTATGTAAGATCCTGGAGGCAGAAAGGAAACCATTGCTCTGTCTTTCCTGTTGGGAAATCTATTCTCCACTTTATTAAACTCCTTAAAATAAGGGAACAGGGAATCAGTCTTCCTTCAACTGCCCCTTTATACTTCACCACCTAACCCAAATCGATCTCTCATTTTCTTTCTCTACTCCTTCCATTTGCAGATCATTTTAAAATCAGAAACTCGGGGGCTTCCCTGATGGCACAGTGGTTGAGAGTCCGCCTGCCGATGCAGGGGACGCGGGTTCGTGCCCCGGTCCGGGAAGATCCCACATGCCGCGGAGCGGCTGGGCCTGTGAGCCATGGCCGCTGAGCCTGCGCGTCCGGAGCCTGTGCTCCGCAAGAAGAGAGGCCACAGCGGTGAGAGGCCCGCGTACCGCAAAAAAAAAAAAAAAAATCAGAAACTCTGTATACACCAATATACACAAAACCCAGTTAGTGGAGGTGGGTTGCAAGCAACAGAAAAGGGGAAAGAAAGGAGAAAATCCAAGATTATAGCTCAAAAAGATTTCAAGGCTCACCTGTTACAACCCCATTTCTTTCCAGGTGAAAAATCCAAGTCAAGTGACTTGTCTAAGATTATGCCACGTGACTGTTCCCATATAGTGGTATTACTGGGTATAGGACAAACAAAACAGTTTTAAGGATCAAACAAAAGCCTAATTGGCTCTACAGGCACCTATTTATACCAGCCTCCTTCATGTTGTAAAGTATGCTAGTGGGTGTACACACTGAATCCAGACAGAGCAAACATTCGGTTATCACTTATCCCCTTTGACCTCTCACTTCTCATTTGCACAAGTAAATCCAGAGTTAATGGTCTTCTGAGATAATCGTGTTTATGGTATTTTGGTCTAGTGTCCTAAAACGTCTCCCTTCATAGAAATTGCTTTCATTCACTCAACAAAAGTTACTGGAAGCTCACTGTGCACCAGCCCTAGATAGTATGAAGAAAGAGCATTCTTTTGCTCTCTTGCTTATCTGCTCACCACTTTGTCACTGTGCAGTCATGATGCAGGAACCATATTTCTTCCCCAAATCCAATAAATTTGTCTATCAGCTTTTTCATACAAAGAGGTTTAAAATGGTTTAAATATCCCTTTAAGTCCATCCTCTCTGGTAAATTAACAATACTGGTTTAGTTACCCCTCTATGTTCCTCTGTGTTTGGGTGTTCTAGCTTCTTTCTTTCTGTGAATTCCTCTGACTGCCCTCTGAGCTGGCCCTGTTTGAATGGCATGACATTGAGTTCCAAATTAATGGAATTCCACAGAGCACATGAAGGCTCACTGGGAACATTTAACAAAATGAAGTGTCTTGATGAGCTCTTCAGATTCCTCAGAGTCCAATGACTGAAGAGGTTCTGGAATGGAGAACTGAATGTGGCTTAGAAACATAAGGTAGATGCTAATATGACTATGAAAATTAGCATAGGCCCACATACCTAGGACTGAAAGAGATTAAGCTGGGCCTAAAACATAGTTGGTCACTTTATGAGAAAGCAAACTGTTGAATAAAAAATGGAAAATGTGAACAAGTTTTAAAAGGTAATATTTCCAGTGTCTAAGATATGGCTCATCTAAATAGTCAATAAGTATTAGCTGTTATTACTATTTCTCTTCTGAACATTTCAACTTACTGCTTATTAGTGTGATTAAAAATATTATACAATGACGCTAATAAGTCTGTAAAAATTTGCTTTAATTACCATGTTAGATATAATTTTACTTTTAGAAATAATAATGCATTTTATGTTAAAAAAAAATTTTTTTAAATCTATTCTTGCCTCCCCTGCTTCTCAGACCTTATATTAAGTTTAGTTAGGATAGGGTCAGAAACCAAAGCAAACAGTCTGTTAGCTAGCTGCATTCTACTGACACGAGGAAAGTCCTACTGTTATGAGAAGTCAACTACAAGTCGATCAGCCTAAAGATTGCGTGAAACAATCCATCTTTTTCAAAATCATCAGAACGCTCTGGAATACCTGAGAAGTATTTCTCTAAGAAATATAAATCAGTAGATTTAATCACACATTCAATGAACATTAATTTTGCACAAAATATCATGCATGTTGCTCTGAGAGAAGTTAGGAAGTACCATGCGGGTGCCTGTCCTCATGGAGCTTGCTGTCATAAAGAGTTCACTTCTTCAGAAGGTTTTGATTACACACTTCTTCCAGACTATTCTGAATAAAGATGAGGAGAGCCTTTTTTTTTTTTTTCCTAAACTGTAAGAAACCTTTGGTTGAATCACTGTCGTATACCGTAGCTTAAAGAATATATTTTCCTTCGTGCGTTTTGATATTTGAGAACAATGAATTCAAAAATTATTGGGGGGGCTTCCCTGGTGGCGCAGTGGTTGAGAGTCCGCCTGCCGACGCAGGGGACAGGAGTTCGTGCCCCGGTCCGGGAGGATCCCACATGCCGCGGAGCGGCTGGGCCCGTGAGCCATGGCTGCTGAGCCTGCGCATCCGGAGCATGTGCTCCGCAACGGGAGAGGCCACAACAGTGAGAGACAGGCCCGCGTACCGGAAAAAAAAAAATTATTGGGTAAGGTAGGTCTGTAACTGACCACCTAGGGAAACTATGCAAAATCCCTTCAAAATTCCCATCAGGAGTAGAAGAGAAGTGGATTCAGATACAGCACTCTGAAACCTTCCCAAGCTTTCTCTACTGGAATTCTAATTAGTAAGACCCCTTTAAGCAATTTTAAAGTTGCTTAATTTAAATATAGGAAATGTTTCCTTGGGCTCTATAATAACTTTGGCAGAACTGATCCTATTTCCTGAGATTAAACAGAAGAAAATTCTTTCCTCAGGAAATTGAACCACACACAATAAGATCATTCATTAGAATGTTCATATAAATTCAAAATATGCCACAGGAAGAGTGTCTTCTTCATAAAAAGTAACACCCTAGAAATGCTAAGGAGGGCCATGACTGGTTTTTAGTCTTGAGTTTTGGCCTTTGTGTGTTACAAGTTCTCCAGGAAGAATTACTGAGGTGATAACTCATTTTGACAATGAAACCAAGTACAGGATAACTAAAAAAAAAGAAATCCTTTTTCCTAAATAAAAAATATCTTTCAGTATTATTTGCTTCGTCAAAGTTTTGCTTCTATTCATGCAATAAAGCTGTACCTTCTGTAACCTCATCTACTCCACTTTGTACCACTTAAGACTTAGCAAAAGGAAAATCTCAGAAACTTTGTACCAAAACCTGCTACTCAAAAGTCCAACTGGTAAGGGGACTGCGGAGGCTATGCTTCTAAAATTTTTTTACTGTCCAAGAGCACAAAGAGGAACACTCTTCAGTTTCTTGCCACCCTTCTGTAAATTTACGTCACCTCACTAAATTTTTTTTTTTTTTTTGCGGTACACGGGCCTCTCACCGTTGTGGCCTCTCCCATTGCGGAGCACAGGCTACGGACGCGCAGGCTCAGCGGCCATGGCTCACGGGCCCAGCCGCTCCGCGGCATGTGGGATCTTCCCGGACCGGGGCACGAACCCGTGTCCCCTGCATCGGCAGGTGGACTCTCAACCACTGCGCCACCAGGGAAGCCCACCTCACTAAATCTGAGAGCTAACTAGCGTTCTGATAGTGTTGTTGAGACTTGCGTGTCAGACTTAGAAATGTTATTGTGGAGGCTTACTTGGATGGTGAGATTTCAGAAGCCTATTTCCCTGCTAAACACATGTATTATAGAGTGATGGATAACAGAGATTCAAAGGATTGCAGTGAGAGATCAAGTAGTTCACCTGTAACATCTATCGCATTGACAGCCGACTTTATTGAAGTTTCACCATATTAACTGCCTCTCTGGACTGGCTTAGCCGGCTAGGTGATTATCAATTTATCGCCAGTCAAAACACAAATTGAAAAAAAAAACAAAAACAACACAGATTGCTTCAGGTACAGTGTCTGTGGCATAATCATGTACCTTGAATCCGATCAAACTGGAATGATCCTACTAGGACGATTCTTGTAAGAGCAAGGACGAAACATCAGTTAGGAACTTCTCTGATGAAACTGTGTCTAATTTGTGGTTTGATAGAACATTTTTCCTAGTTCCTAGATCAAGAATGCACCACTCCAAAAGGAAATGAAGTCAAAGCCTGAGAGGTAGAATGGGGAGAATATTAGAGGCTATTCACTCCCTCTTCCTGAGCTTTGCTGACTCTAACCACCCCTCAAGTCCACTCCAGAGACAGCAAGTAAAAAACTGACCAGTTCTTGAAATAGACTTGCACCTTGAAACTTCACCTAGCACTGTGGGAACTGACTGAATTACATGTAGGAAATGATCTGAGCTAACCATAGACCAACACTGAGATGCTTACATTACCTCTTTGACTCTGTTTTCAATATAGCAAGAGCTTTTAATTCTACCCTATTTCCTGATCCTATCCTCTAACAAGGTCTAATCTTTCTCCACATTTTGAGTTCTACCAGTAGCCACTCCAATTAATATTTGTTAAATGCAGTAACAGAAGGAGATGATTTTGGCCTTAGGCAAAAATTAATACCTACACTAGCAAACACTTAATGGACACTTTCTATGTGTTGGGTACTAGTTTAAGTACTTTTTATATATTAACTCATTTAATCTTCTTAACTATGCTGTGAGGAAAGTACTATTATTTACCCTGTGCTATCAATGAGAAAATTGATGAACAGAAATATTATAAAACTTGCCCAAGATTATCCAGCCTGCAAGTTGAACCCAGGCAGATGACTCTAGAACCTTAAAAATTCTGAAACCCAGACTTTTCAGTCATATACTGATTGGACTGAGTTGTTCTGTTCCTATTCTAGCTGCCTACCATTTTATAAAATGTATTTTCCTCTAGAGAAAAATAGCGTCATCCAGAGCCTCTACAATTTTTCATGCAAAATGTCTGGCATTCAATAAAAAAATTACCAGATATACCAAGAAATCAGATCAAAAAGAAAAGAAAGAAAGAAAGTAAAAATAGGCCAGGGACTTCCCTGGTGGCGCAGTGGTTGGGAGTCCGCCTGCCGATGCAGGGGATACGGGTTCGAGCCCTGGTCCGGGAAGATCCCACATGCCACGGAGCAGCTGAGCCCGTGCGCCACAGCTGCTGAGCCTGCGCTCTATAGCCGGTGCTCTACAGCAAGAGAAACCACTGCAATGAGGGGCCCGCGCACCGCAAAAAAGAGTAGCCCCCACTCTGGCAACTGGAGAAAGCCCGCGTGCAGCGGCGAAGACCCAACGCAGCCAAAAATAAATAAATAAATTTATTAAAAAAAAAAAAAAATAGGCCATAGATGATCCAGAAACATGGATTAATATGTTTTTAAAAAATAGATGAAAAGATACCCTTACCAGAGAAATAGAATCCATAAGAAGAGAATCAAGTGGAAATTCTAAAACTGAAAAATACAGTAATTAAAACTAAGAACTCAACAGATGAGCTTACTAGCAGATTAAACACAAATAAGAACAGGATTAGTACTGTAAGATACTAAATACTAGTATTCTCTGTTGGCAGAGAATATTCAGACCAAAGGACAAAAAAAAAAAAAAAAAAGAAGGAAATATAGAAAAAAGTGAAAGAGACACATGGGAGACGGCAAAGTTCTAAGTGTAACTGGAGCTCCAGAAGTACAGAAATAGATTAGAGGAGAAATGGAGGCAAAAGCATTGTTGGAATAGGTAATGTCTGAGAAATTTCCAAACAGATGAACAATATCAAATCCCAAGAAGGATACAGACATTACTAGTCTCATCATAGTAAAACTGCCAAATGACAAAGACAAAGAATAAGCCATAAGAACAGCCAGACAAAAAAGCATAGTACCTTCAAAGAAACTACAACAATGATAACTAAGTTCTCAACAGAAACCATAGGAGCCAGAAGAAAACAGAATGATATCATGAAGTGCTGGAAGAAATTATTGACGACTTAGAAGTCTATACACAATGAAAATATCCTTCAAACATAAAGGCATCAAAAAAAGTTTGTTGTCAGCAGATCCCTATTAAAAGAAATGCTGAAGGAGTTTAGACAAGATGAAAATGATCCCAGATGGAAAGACAGAAATGCAGGAAAGAATGAAGAGCAACAGGAGTCAAATATATAAATGACAATAATAACATGTGGTGAAGTTTACATACATATAAAATTAAAATAAATGTATGACAGCAGTATAAATCTGCTGTCAGATTTATGCTGTCAGTATAAATAAATCAAACAGCAGAAAGGGATAAATGGATTTAATGTGTTCTTAAATCCTAGCATTGTCTGGGAAGTGGTAAAACTATAATTTACATTAGACTTTATTAGGTTAAGGCTGTTGTTATATCCAGTAAATAGAATTCCAAATATATCAGTAATTATATTAAATGTACATGGACTAAATACTTCGATTGAAAGACAAAGTTTGTCCAACTAGATGAAAAAATAAAAATTTAATTATATGTTGCCTAAATAAGGACATCTTAAATATAAGGATACAGAAAGGTTGACAGTAAAAGAATGGAGATATATCATGTAAATACCATGATTAAACATAAAAAAGGACATTTAAAACTGATGCTTAAAAGTTAATCTACTAGATATGGAGATGAAAACTGGTAAAACTAAACAATAATTTAGCGATGCTTACATTAATGAAAAAGTTATTAAAAGTAAGGGCGAGTAACAAAAAATTCAGGATAGAAGTATGAGAGTGTACTAGGTAGCAACACAAATGAGGAGATTAAGGGGCTTCTGTATCTTTAAGTTGTACAGTGCTTGTTTTTCTATTATTCTTTTTTTTTTATTATTGTTGAAGCTGAGTAATAGTATGGGCTTTATTATACTATTTTCTATACTTTTGTAGATGTTTGAAATTAAAAATAATTTTTTAAAAATAATTCAATTACAAAATAAATGACATAAGGAAAGATATATTGTTAAAACATGGTAACATGGACAGAAACAAAGCTTTAAAATATATAAAGCAAAATGGATAAAAATGCAAGGAGAAACTGACAAATTCATAATCAGGAGAACATTTTACAATTTATCAGCAATCGAAGGTCAAGTAGGACAGAAATAGTAAAGATACCGATGATCTAATTATACAATTAGCAAGCTAAACACTTATTCACACTCACACACATTCACATGTATTTGCACCTGACAGGCTACATATTCTTTTCAAACACTTGAACATCCCCCAAATTGGCCACATATTAGGTTACTCTATATGCTCAATTATTGTTTTTTGTTGACTTTTTTACAATTAGAACATATTTACGTGATACCTGTATTCAATACAATCAAAAATATGTTTAAAAAAATGAAAAGAAGCACTTATACTTTACTCAGTTGTGGCAGGCCTTTTAAACATATTATCTTGTTTCATCTCACACAAAACAATGAAGCTGGTATGAAAGCAGAAGGGAGGTTCAGCCACTGGCCTCAGGCCACTGAGATGATGAGTGGCGGTCAGGACTTGCACTCAGTTCTGCTGGATGCTAGAGCCTGGTCATGTGCCTTACTGCACTGCCTCACACAATGCCAATTCGTATTTTCAGCATGCCACGGAATAACTCCGGGTTATTGGAGATGATCCAGCCAATATGAATGACCAGTTCTTGCTGAATGACCACCTCCCTCTCATCATGGGTATTACACTTGTAATAGATGATGTTCTTAATCACTCTTGGAGACAAAGGATTAGAGATAACCTCTTCTTCGTGTCCAAAGGCACCCAGAGTTACCTGTTGGCCCTGCACTAAAGCATTAGTAATGGATGGGGCCAGGCTGTCCACTAGTTTACTTAAAAGGCTTGCTGTATGGCGCACCACCAACTGACATTTTTTGCTGCCAGCTCTTCTATAGACTCTCTCAATGTGATCAGAAACAGTACCTTCCTTTGTGTTAAAGTTGGGTCCTTCTCTTTTGAGCAGTATACCCAGCAGGATGACTTGGCTAAGCAGACAACTATAGTCATTCAGTTTTTGAAGAATTTCATGGGTGGGTTTGTTTTTCCATTCAGTAATGGTAACATCTGGCTGCTGTTCTTGTTTAGGAGCACTGGAGGTGCTGCTTTGTCATTTGACTTTTGAATGTTTGGGAACTTCTAGTTCCTCAAAACTCTTAAATTCTGGAAGCTCTTCTGTGTCACTGATTCGTAAGAAGTTGTTCTACCACAGCTCCAGATATTAGTGTCTGTAGATGATCAACGTGAACTTTAACTCCTCCAACCACTCCTTTCTTAAAAGCTGCCAGCATATCTAATATGGGATTGAATTGGCTACCTCTTATACTGTCTTCCTGGATGAGAACAAGGAAAAGTGGATGCCCATGCATTTTCCAGTATTGCTTAATAAACTGTAGTGCATTCTTTATGTCATCTACCAGCAGTAAAACATCTTGAGACATTTAGAAATCACTTAGGTCAAAGATGATAGGGTAACAAACCACAGTCTTTCCTAGAATGCAATAAATCTTTGATGTATGGAGGCAGCCAATGGGCCTATCTGGCCTTCCGCAGAGTCCTGATTTTTCATTGACCCCCAGATGGAAATAAGCTTTCACAAGCTCCTGCTGGGCCCAGATCTGAATGGGTTCTACCTGTTGAGGAGTTTGAGTCTGAATACCATATGTGTTGAGGAAAACTGGAAGGCATTGGCTTTCTGCTATAAGCGCTACATAAACAACCAAATCATTTTCCAGTGGGCCCTGATTGGAAAACCTCATGCTTACATTACATTGATTCTGTAGTGGGACATAACACTGAACAGGATCAATGTCTTTAGGACTAATTAATTCATCAGCCAGGAGTTTTGTGATGACATAAAGGGCTTGTCCCCCAAGTAATAGTTTTCCATCACGGCCACAGTTGCTAGGAAATCCCTTCTGACTACCAGGGTTTCTTTTTTCATATTCTACAAAATCAGCTGGAACACAGTAGTACTTTGGTATGACAGGATAACCTTCTGTGGTCTGATGAAGTACTGGAGTCAGAAGATCCTGATATTCTTTTACTTGCTTGGGATTGCCTCTAAAAACACCATCAATCATCATGTAAAGGAAAAATATGGGAAATTCACATTCAATGCCATCAAACAGCTTAATTTCAGCTGGTCTGCAGTAGCGTCTATTAGGATCTTCCAATGATGTTCTATACCCATCTCTCAAGAAATGCTTAAATCCATATCTCCCTTTTAATTTTCTAACCACTTTATTGAGTGTCTGGCTAAACAGAACCTCATCGTCCAAGGCAAACGTAGGATAACTGATGCAGGGGAGCAGGGCAACATCTGTGTTATGAGATCTTGATTCTCTGGGTAACAGTGAGCACAAAGTTTGCCAGTTGCGATTGTGAGCATCGAGATCCACAAATATAACCGACCAAGAACAGGCCTGGTTGCCAAAGAGGTTGACTCCATTAATTGCTTCTACAGCTGCTTTTGCTAAGACAACAGAGCTCGAATGCAGCTCCGTGCTGCCATTATTATACTCGCTTCCTCTCTCCCAGACACCAAAGTCAGGCACACAGTAAACTCTTTCCACACAAAATACAAGGTTCTGAATGAAAGAGACCTCATCAGTGTTATAGATAATCTGGAGTCCTGAGGAAATCATTTCCACAAGGTAAAGGAGATAGAGTGATGCTGCATTTATCTGAAGATGACCATAATCCTGATAGGAGAGAATCTCATCCCTGTATGTACATTGAGAACAGAGTGAAGACAACGTGTTGGGCACGGATCCTGCTTAAACTGCTGGACCTTATCGGCCTGACGCATATAGCAGTAGACAATTCCTCTCATACATTTTATAGCCAAGTGCTCCAACTCACGGGTCCTTCCCTTGTCATCATCAATGCGACTGATACAAGAGCCAAAGCCCAGGGCACAGCAGGGCAGTATAGACTGTCATGGATCTTGGCCTCCTGATCATCACCACATGTTTTTGTGGGAAAGAGACCTGCAGCTGGGCTTCGATACAGCAGCAGTGTTGACTTGACAATTCTGTACTAGTGACCCAATTTATCCCACAGTTTCATTATCAGGTCTTGGAACATTAATGGTTTTAAGAGGTTCATAAACTGAGCCAGACCTTAAGAAAGCTGGTAGAGAAGAGACAACTGCATCAGGTGAGCTGGCCATTTCAAATTGTTGACTCTAATCATAAGCATCACAGGCTAAACTATAGCAATTGGTCTGGGCTCTTCGCTCCAAGCCCTTCCAGCTCACTTCGGCCATGCACCCTGCCATTGCACTCGGGCCAACGCCTTGGCCTCCCCGGGGCCGCCTGTCAGCTCCTCCCAGCCGGCTGCTATTATTCTTTAAACTGTACACATATGTGATACATTATCTCTCTTTGGAGTGTATGCTTTATGTTATAATAAAATCACTTTTTAAATAGTAAAAACAACAAGCCTCTTAGATAGCCTCATCCACCAGAGGGCAGACAACAGAAGCAAGAACTACAATCCTGCAGCCTGTGGAACAAGAATCACATTCACAGAAAGATAGACAAGATGAAAAGGCAGAGGGCTATGTACCAGATGAAGGAACAAGATAAAACCTAAGAAAAACAACTAAATGAAGTGGATATAGGCAAACTTCCAGAAAAAGAATTCAGAATAATGATAGTGAAGATGATCCAGGACCTCGGAAAAAGAATGGAGGCAAAGATCGAGAAGATGCAAGAAACATTTAACAAAGACCTAGAAGAATTAAAGAACAAACAAACAGAGATGAACGATAAAATAACTGAAATGAAAACTACACTAGAAGGAATAAATAGCAGAATAACTGAGGCAGAAGAACAGATAAGTGACCTGGAAGACAGAAAGCTGGAATTCACTGCTGTGGAACAGAATAAAGAAAAAAGAATGAAAAGAAATGAAGACAGCCTAGGAGACCTCTGGGACAACATTAAATGCAACAACATTCGCATTATAGGGGTCCAGAAGGAGAAGAGAGAGAGAAAGGACCAGAGAAAATATTTGAAGAGATTATAGTCAAAAACTTCCCTAACATGGGAAAGGAAATAGCCACCCAAGTCCAGGAAGTGCAGAGAGTCCCAGGCAGGATAAACCCAAGGAGAACCATGCCGAGACACATAGTAATCAAATTGGCAAAAATTAAAGACAAAGAAAAATTATTGAAAGCAGCAAGGGAAAAACAACAAACAACATACAAGGGAACTCCCATAAGGTTAACAGCTGATTTCTCAGCAGAAACTCTACAAGCCAGAAGGGAGTGGCATGACATACTTAAAGTGATGAAAGGGAAGAACCTACAACCAAGATTACTCTACCCAGCAAGGATCTCATTCATGGAGATTCGATGGAGAAATCAAAAGCTTTACAGACAAGCAAAAGCTAAGAGAATTCAGCACCACCAAACCAACTCTACAACAAATGCTAAAGGAACTTCTCTAAGTGGGAAACACAAGAGCAGAAAAGGACTTACAAAAACAAACCCAAAACAATTAAGAAAATGGTCATAGGAACATACATATCGATAGTTACCTTAAACGTGAATGGATTAAATGTTCCAACCAAAAGACACAGGCTTGCTGAATGGATACAAAAACAAGACCCATATATATGCTGTCTACAAAAGACCAACTTCAGACCTAGGGACACATACAGACTGAAAGTGAGGGGCTGGAAAAAGATATTCCATGCAAATGGAAATCAAAAGAAAGCTGGAGTAGCAATACTCATATCAGGTAAAATAGACTTTAAAATAAAGAATGTTGGTCTTCCCTGGTGACGAGCAGTTGGGAGTCCACCTGCCGATGCAGGGGACACGGGTCCGTGCCCCGGTCCAGGAAGATCCCACATGCCACGGAGCAGCTGGGCCCATGAGCCATGGCCGCTGAGCCTGTGAGCCCAGAGCCTGTGCTCCACGATGGGAGAGGCCACAACAGTGAAAGGCCCGCGTACCACAAAAAATAAATAAATAAATAAATAAAGAATGTTACAAGAGACAAGGAAGGACACTATATAATGATCAAGGGATCAATCCAAAAAGAAGATATAACAATTATAAATATATATGCACCCAACATAGGAGCACCTCAATACATAAGGCAACTGCTAACAGCTATAAAAGAGGAAATCAACAGTAACACAATAATAGTGGGGGACTTTAATACCTCACTTACAGCAATGGACAGATCATCCAAAATGAAAATAAATAAGGAAACAGAAGCTTTAAATGACACAATAGACCAGAGATTTAATAGATGTTTATAGGACATTCCATCCAAAAACAGCAGATTACACTTTCTTCTCAAGTGCACACGGAACATTCTCCAGGATAGATCACATCTTGGGTCACAAATCAAGCCTCAGTAAATTTAAGAAAATTGAAATCATATCAAGCATCTTTTCTGACCACGACGCTATGAGATTAGAAATGAATTACAAGGAAAAAATGTAAAAAACACAAACACATGGAGGCTAAACAATACGCTACAAAATAACCAAGAGATCACTGAAGAAATCAAAGAGAAAATCAAAAAATACCTACAGACAAATGACAATGAAAACACGATGATCCAAAACCTATGGGATGGGGTTTCCCTGGTGGCGCAGTGGTTGGGAGTCCGCCTGCCGATGCAGGGGACGCGGGTTCGTGCCCCGGTCCGGGAAGATCCCACATGCCGCGGAGCGGCTGCGCCCGTGAGCCATGGCCGCTGAGCCTGCGCATCCAGAGCCTGTGCTCCGCAACGGGAGAGGCCACAGCAGTGAGAGGCCCGCGTACCGCAAAAAAAAAAAAAAAAAAAACCTATGCGATGCAGCAAAAGCAGTTCTAAGAGGGAAGTTTATAGCTATATAAGCCTACCTCAAGAAATAAGAAAAGTCTCAAATAAACAATCTAACCTTACACTTAAAGGAACTAGAGAAAGAAGAACAAACAAAACCCAAAGTTAGCAGAAGGAAAGAAATCATAAAGATCAGAGCAGAAATAAATGAAATAGGAACAAAGGAAACAATAGCACAAATCAATAAAACTAAAAGCTGGTTCTTTGAGAAGATAAACAAAATTGATAAACCATTAGCCAAACTCATCAAGAAAAAGAGAGGACTCAAATCAATAAAATTAGAAATGAAAAAGGAGAAGTTACAACAGACACCACAGAAATACAAAGCATTATATATTAATAAACTTGCCTTAATTGACATATATAAAATTCTGCCTCTAGGGGCTTCCCTGGTGGCGCAGTGGTTGAGAGTCCGCCTGCCAATGCAGGGGACATGGGTTCGTGCCCCGGTCTGGGAATATCCCACATGCCGCAGAGCGGCTGGGCCCGTGAGCCATGGTCACTGAGCCTGCACGTCCGGAACCTGTGCTCCGCAACGGGATAGGCCACAACAGTTAGAGGCCCGTGTACCGCGAAAAAAAAAAAAAAAAATTCTGCCTCTAATGTATTAAAGGGACATAAGACATTTACCAAAACTGACTATATGCTGGGCCATAAAACAAGTCTCCACATTCCCCAAAATTTCAAAATATTGAAAGCATTAATGTATTCTCTGACCCCAGTGGAATTAAGCTAGAAATCAGTAACAAAATAACTAGAACATCCACCAAATATTTGGAAATTGGTTAAAGAAGAAATCAAAATGGAAATTAGAAAATATTTTGAACTAAATAATAATGAAAATATGATCTATCAAAACTTGTGAATACAGGTTCAGTGGGAAAACTCAATGACAGTGGTTACACTGAGAATGAGGGAAAATGACTGAGAAGCAGCCTAGTAGGGGCCTCTTGGGGGCTGGTAATGTTCTAGGTCTTACTGGAGAAGGTGACTACTTGAGTCTTGTCCCTCTGTGAAAAATTCACCAAGCTGTACATTTATGATTTGGGCATTTTTCTACATGCCTGTTATATTGTAAAAAAATTTTACTTAAAAAATAAACAGAAACTATTCCTGGCTCCTCTTTTTCTCACACCTCACATCTAGATCATCAGCATGTCCTGTTGGCTTTAATTCAAAATTAATACAAAATCTGGCCATTTCTCACTACCTCCCAGCTGCTAATCTTGTGTAAACCAACAGCATCTCTTTCTTGATTTATTTCAGAGTTTTATGTCAGTCTTCCTGCTTCTGCCCTCGCTCCCTATAGTCTATTGTCAATTCAGTCACCACAGTGAACTGTTCAAGCTGAATCAGATCATCTTACTACTCCACAAAATTGTCCAACTGCCTTCTCATTTCATTCACAATAAAAGCCAAATAATTGTCATGACCTTCATCTCTGAATGATCTGCACTACCATCCCCTTACTTCATCTCCTACCCACCCCCACCCCACCGCTGATTCACTCTACTCCAGTCTTAACCACCTCTTTACTCTTCACAGAACACACCAGGGACATTCCTGCCCCATGACATTTGCACTCGCTGTGTCCTCTGCCTGGATGTTTCTCCCCCTAGATTCACAAAGCTCATTTACTCAGGTCTCTGCATAAAAATCACCTTTGTCCCTGACCATTATCATTGCAATTCCCTCCACCAACAACTTCCAATTCCTCTTCAGTTCAATTCACCAAACATGAATCCAGTGTCAATATGAGCAGGTACTGGTCTAGTGCCGAGGACAAATTAGTAAACAAAAGAGGCATGATTCCTGCCCTCATGGGACTTACATTCTAGCAGGAGGAGACAATAACAGATTGAACGAGTGTAAGAGAAAGACGAAGGATGACTTCCAGGGTTTTGATTCAAACAGCTAGAAGAATGGAGTTGCCATCTGCTAGGATAAGAGAGACTGAACATACAGCAAGTTCAAAGAAGAAAAAAAATCAGTTCCGCATTAGGCATTTTCTGCTTAATTTTCCTCCATAGCTCTTATCAACATTGACATACTATACATTGTACATATTTACTTGTTTATTATCTATGTTTACCCACTGGAATGTAACCTCCAAGAGGGCAAAGACTTGTTTACTTTGTTCACCGCTATATCGCAGGTATCTAGAATCAATTTATCTGTTCCATAAGCATTTATGGAGTGCCTTCTAGATGACTGGAACCGTGCTAGGCTAGACCCTGTATGTTTTCTACCTGTAAGGAGCTTAGAGTATAATGGGATATACAGACAAATAAACAGTCTGCATACAATAACTCTAGGAATCCAGGACACCATGGGAGTGTGCAGGAGGGGTATCACACATAGACTCTGAAGGGGAATTCGAGAAGCTTCCTGAAAGAAGTGGTATTGTAATATTGTAACCAAGAGTCAAGTTATCTACTTGAAAGGGAGAAGGGCATTTCAGGAAGATGGAACAGCATGACCCAAACTTGGAGGCCAGAGGGACCATGCACTACCCAGGAAGTTGCAAATTCACCTGGTATCTTAGCTGTACCCTAGAGAACATATCTGTGTCAGATGGGAATTGAAGGAGTTATGTCACCAAAAAACACACTTGGCTGAGCAATGACTCTACCAGAGATCCCAGCCAAGGCCAGCAAACACAGGCACCTGCAGCCAGCAGCAAGAGCAGCGATGGCCACCATCCTCCCCACCCACCAGACAGCTGCGGTGGCAGCAACAGCAGAGGGTTCCGAGATTCACTACCCACCAATAGCACTTCGTCAGGCTTGACCATCAAGACCAAGGGCAAAATGGAGGTCAGTTCCTCTACAGTTCATCCTTGAAGGTAGTGTCTGTGTTCCCAGTTCGCCTGCAGGCAGAAACAGGAAGACGGGACAAAGACTAATTTCATAAAAACAGGTAAACACTCCTGAGGAGTTTGAGGAGGGAAGAAACTGCATAGAAAAGACTGGAATTTCTGTTCACAGAATGGGAGGTTGGTGCCATTTGTAACTTTGTTTGAACCCACAGAAGACAGGGAGAGTCTGGTGACATTCAAGTTCTACAAGAGCATGCATTCTCAACAGGGGTGATCTTACCCCCAGGGAGGTGAAATTGGTTCTTGGGGTGAAAATATCTTAGGTATTATAATGGTTTGTTGCCCTCCAAAGGCTGTAATACATAAACAGATGTACAGTCTATCTATGGTACTAAAAGTACACCAGAGGATGGAGAGTGGGCACGGGGAACAGCCAGGAGAGTTTTAAAAGTGTCTAAAAAGGCTACTTAGGGGGCTTCCCTGGTGGCGCAGTGGTTGAGAGTCCGCCTGCTGATGCAGGGGACACGGGTTCATGCCCCGGTCCGGGAAGATCCCACATGCCGCGGAGCGGCCGGGCCCGTGAGCCGTGGCCGCTGAGCCTGCGCGTCCGGAGCCTGTGCTCCACGGCAGGAAAGGCTACTTAGGAAGGTTGGAATTTTTTTTTTTTTAAGGATAAGCACTTAACTAGAACGAAGCTCTACTTGAGAGATGGAGACCAGGAAGGTTTAAACGATGTGTTCTTCTGGAATAAGAAAGAGTAGGGGGCAGGGATAGAAAGGAGCAAAAAGGAAAGCATTCTGGGTTGGTGGAAACAGCATATGCACAGGCTTCGAGTAAAAGGAAAAGGTGAGCAACACAAAATGCAATAGAGTGGCCGAGTAAGATAAGGTCCGGGCAGGCTTTATTGGATTTAGCAATTAGGAGGTCACTGATCATTTAACCTCTTTGCACTTCAGTTTCAATACTTGTTAAATGAAATTGAAAAATAATCTCCAAGGCAACTTACAGCTCTAAAGACTCTCTCACCTGGGCTGGGTCTCTTTACACACAGAAACACACATAAAACATATCCATACACTTCTTCATACTCCCAACACACATGTTAATCTATTTCGATAATCTAATTTTCCTATCTCTCTGCAGCTATATTCGCCTTTGGAGATTAACAGTTCTCTTTGTTTAATTATAACAATCCTTTTAAAAATCGGCTACAAGAGTGTACAGTTCCCTGATAAGCTGAGCTGCTGGACAATAAACTGGTCAATATCAGTTCCTATAAACATTCCTAATGCCTTGTAAATACCTTTTATAATGCCATAAACTCTTTAGAATGTGGATACTAGATTTTATTTCATGTGGGAAAAAAAAGATTTTAAAACACAGATTCATTCAAATGGGGCAAAAAACTATCTCCTTTTGAACTATCATTCGTTCATTTGGCAGTTACTAAGTGCCTACTGTGTGTCAAAAAGTACCATATGTGCTTGGGAAATTATCAGTGAATAAGACAAACAGTTCACAGCTTCCAGGAGTCTAGGGTAGAAAAGCAGGGGAGTAACTGAGAAGTTGATAATGTTAGCACACCTCAGTCACTGCTAGCATCTGGCCATGTGGGTAACATGTTTGAACCTTAGACCTATTCCTGACAACAGAGTCTGAGGAATAGAAGGATGGACTTACCAGGGGGAAAGATGGCAGCACAGACACAGTCACTCAAAAAAGGGGGTTTTCTTAACCGTTTGGGGGCCATAGACCCCTTCTCTGAATCATGTCTAAAATAAGATTATAAATGAAACCAATTATATTAAAATACAGTTATCAATTGTAAAATTTGTGATATAGTAATGTATGTCTGCTTCTTTACTAACACAGTAAATAACCAGATGGAGTGGCTGTCATAATAACGACTGGTAACTTTGAAGCAGCGGGGAGCATAAATGACATGTTGAGGTACTTACAACCTTATAATGTGTTATGAAAATACCTGTGGTTTCTATTGATGACAAAGTCACAGCTACTATTAATAATACTGTGGTCTGTTGCCTATGTTTATAATTGAACAGAATGTTAAATTTCAGTAGCGGTTAATGAAAGTACAGAATTTTTTTACTATCTAAATTCACAGACTCCCCTGAATTCCATCCAGAGACCCCTTGCAGACTGCAGCCCCCTGTTCTGGAACATAAAGCTAAATCAGGATTTCTGCTTTCAATCACATGGCTCCACAGTCACTTCTAGAGCTTCGGCTCCATCACTGGGATTTCCCAAAGAAGTAGCTAGTCCATTATTTGGAGCACACTGCCATCCCATGGCTCCTCCTGAAGAGTTTAGCATTAATAACATCCACAACAAAGCAGCCTTTTAGGGCATTAGACCAAACCTGCAAATTAATGCACCGGCTCATCACAATTCATTAATCAAACTCAGACTGGATTTAACAACAGATTATTAAAGATCAAAATTATACCCACAGAAAAAAAAGGCAGCTCCCAGAGGGTCAAATGTAATGTGAATGGTTTTGCATAAAACCATAAACTTGCTATTAAATTAAAAACAGGAAAAATTATGTCCACTGCTTATCTTCAGTCGTTTTTTGTTTTTTTTTTTAGGGAATGTTACGCTAATTTATTTCTTTGCTGTTCCTGGTTACACAGTAAAAGACTAAAAGGTTAAAATGCAATGGTTCTTTTGATGTTTGGTTGAGCAACTTACACTAACATCTACTGACTGAGGTAAAGAAATTAATGAAATTACTCCCATAATTCATTACTAATGGAACACTGTCAATGCTTTCAACTGACAGTTCACACAAATCCGCCTCAGTCACCGAGACACCTCATGGTGACTGACAGTAGGGCTCACTTCTGATAATGCTCCACAAAGCAGAACTCAGCTGCCTTGTCCTACAATTTCCTGATCCCTCACCTCTGTGCTCTTGCTTTTCATGAGCAGGTCCGTTCTGTGAACAAAAGCAAGAAGGGGGAAACAATGATTTGAATTTTTCTCTCTCTTCAGGGAATTTAGGCAGACCTGCTGGGGATTCCCAAAGACATAAACATTCAGAATGCTCTAATTTGGCAGATCACAGTGCTGCAACCAACTGTGCAATGAATTTTTCTTAAAGGTTAATATTTTAGAGCAGCAAACAGAGATAAAGAGCATAACAATAATAAGAAGGATGGGGAAAACTCATTTAAAGAACTGTATGATTTTGTGACATCTATTCTCGTTCCCCATTAGGACCGAACCATTAGTTCTTTCTGTTTTTGCAGAAACAGAAGCAAAAATTACTAGCACACATGCTGATTAAGGTAGGTAAGTAACATTTCTGGAAATACAAAATGTTTTATTCAATGTAGGTACCCGTTTGATATTTATAGGGTGTTTTGGTCTTAGTAGTGTCTATTTTAAACTGTAAATTCCTAAAGGGAAGGGACTATGTCTTTGTTGTATATCTGAAGATAATGAATAACTTCTCTTTGAAGTTATACCAAGATGGTACAGAATGATGTTATGGGTGAGACAAAATATACCAAATGATCATACATGTATAATACATTATTATACGCATATATAATAAAGTCCAAAAGAGTCAACATATTCAAAACACTTTATAAATACAGGGAGTGTCTAACGCAGCGACTCAAGTGTGGATTTTGCTTGTGTTGTTGTAGTTACATCCTAAGCAGCACGTACACGTTCCAATTTTGTCGTCCCCCTCTCTCAATCCCTGGCAATCTTTTCTGCCAGCTCAAGATCACAATCCATCTTAACACAGCATTACAAACGGCCTCCATCAATCACTCAGTGATCACTTAAAATGAAATCTATTCCCTCTACCCGGGTACAGTACCTGGCACATAGTAAGGACTCCGTAAGTATTTGCTGAAATGAAAAAATGAAACTCCCTCTCCTCTTTCCAAATGAAAACATGCTATGTTAGGGCTGTTTTTCCAAAATCAATTTAACCACCACTAATCCCCACGAAGTGTTATCATAGAGATTAACTACAAATAAGCGCCTGATCAAAGTATTTTGTATTTTTGCAGTGAGCCTCCAATGCCATGCAGATGCTTATTACTCTCTCACGTGGGAAAATGGATACACCTGCAGAGAAAGCGATATTTATTTGAAAACACAATTGTAAAACTCGTATCATAGAAACTAGGGACATTGTAGGCCACCAAGATTAACAAAAATGGAGCAGAGCTTAACTTCTGAGTGGAAGCACTTTGGGCAGAAGAGTTCTGCTGAGACACCATACTTCTCTAAGGTGAAGTAAGTGGGAAAATTGTAATAATGACTACAGTGTAGAAAGCCCGTGCTCGGGAACAGGCATCTGCTTTGTGGGTGGAATGAAACAACAATCCCATCATGTAGACATCAGCATCACCACTTTACTGAGCAGGAAATTCAAAGCACTTCAGCAGCTCACCTGAGGTCACGCCAGGGAGTCACTGAGCCAACGCGAAAAATCATGTCTGGCTCCAAAGCCCCTGGGACATGACTATGCTCTGTGCTGCCGCTCTTCTCTCAGACATTTTCCCTTGTGTGCCCTCCACTAGCACCATCTCAAACCTAGAAATTAATCACTGAAGAAAAGATCTGAGTCCCATACATATCCTTGTACCAATTCTCCTTAGACAGGCCACAAAATGTAAGTGGCAGAATAGCAAAGAAGTTAACAGTGTAGGCCATGGCATGGATGGCTTAGATTAGCTTCCCTGTTCTATACCTTCCTTGCACAGGCCATTTTCTTACCTTCTTTGTGCCTTGGTTTTCTTCTAAATAAAACGGAAGTGGTAATAATGCCAATATTGTGAGGTTATAGTGATAATTAAATGAGTTAATACATGTGAAGTGCTTGCTGCCTGGCACACATAAAGTGCTGAATAAAGTTGGCTGTTATTTTTAGTTCTTTTGGCCATAATGCAATGGACATTTGGACATTGCATATCCACAATTCAGCAAGTTAGTTGACCAGCTTCCAAACACCAAGTTTTATTGAGCATCTAATACATTGCAACCTAAACAACAAAAGAGCCTGAAAGTAGTTCTCATCCAAGACATTAGGTTGTAAATTCTTTGACATAATGGACAATTTGGCAAGTCCTCCCTAAGTCCCTGTGGTATAACGCTGTGTTCCATACCACACAGATGAGCAAGTGGTAGTGAAAACAGAATAAGAGGGAATAGTTTTCATAAATTTTGTCTATAAAATCACTAAAGCTTTCAAATTAATCTATTCTTTTAACATTGAGGAAATAGGGACCTCATACTTAACCTTGCAACCCAGATCACCCAGGCAGTCATTACAATTTTGAGATTTGAGCCCACAACAGATGCCTGCTATTTCTATAGCTTTAACCTGCCCTTCTAATAAAAGAATTCAAACATCCTCTTTCATTGCTATTATTTCTTAGATACAACTCGTTTTAACACATTATAACTATTTGACTCTTTTAGCCGATTATATAATAATAATAAAAAATATTGACAGCATAGAAATATCTAAATTCTGAGACTAGCTTGAAACGCCACCTTCCATATGGGCTCCAATATGATAAAACTAAGTACCCAAGTATTTTATAGTTTTTATTAGAACTGATGCAATGCTGAATTAAAAATCATGAGTCGTTCAGTGCCCACACCCATATAACCTGAAGTAGTCCTTTGAAACATGATATTCATTGAATGAATGTTGAATAAACACTTGCATTCCCTGCCAAGGGGAAACTTTAAAATTACTACAAGCTAGAGGAACCCATGAACTCTGTAGATAACTGCTGGCGATCACTCTCTTGATTCTTTCCTCTTGGTTGGAAAAAGCAAGGGGACTTAGTTTATGGAAGAAGATAATAAGGATACACAGCAATCTAACGTAAACTGAATAAAGTATACATTCATTCTTTCCTGAGAAGCCCAGCTCTTCATATCCTACGTCACCCCCAGGTGAAAATGTCTAAGTGACACTCTGACCACAAGTCAAAAAGCCATATGACCACAGGTGAACTGGGTTTGTTGAGCCTTATCCTAAGCTATATTTCATAAAAATACTCTCTCTGGATCAATGAAATGCAAATGCTAAAATTATCTTGTAGTACCATCAAAATAAAAAGAAACTTGAGAATTAAGTTGTCATTCTTAATTAAAATGAGCTTTTTAATTTCTTTACTCTAAATAACTAAAGTAGATATTAATACTATAAACACTTAACTGACTAAAGAAGGATTCTACCCACACCCCCAGTTAGAGAACACTTAATTTATACATGAGGCAGCTTATAAGTATTTAGCAGTGTGGCTGGGGTTAGCTCTTTGGTCTACTTTTTAAATGATTAAATACTCTCCATCCAAGTGAATAGATGACTTCGGAGTTGCATTTTGCATGCTAAAACCTTCTTTAAACACATAAGCCTTGCTCAAGATTTAAGAGGGAAAAAAAATCTTAGTGACGGTACATTCATTATGTCTTTATTAAAGATGGACTTTTCCATAGGGTTATGTGCAGCTGAAAATGAGCCTCAGTTTAATAACAAAGCAAGCTTTCCTAGTACTACAAATATTATACAATTTTAATGTTTGATGTGTTCCTTAATTATAGAAAACTCTGCAAAGAATAACATCCTTGAAATTTACTATGCAAATGCTCTTAATTTATGACAAATTGCTCCTTAAAACACAAGTATTAAATCTCTATTAGATTTGTCGAGGTAAGGTACTAATATGCATCACTAAGATCTTAAATTTATAAGTAGCAATGCTGTTTGTTAGATGCAAATAAGGATTTCCTTAATTAAAATACACTATCCCCAGCCTCTCAGCAGATTTAGCTCAGTCTTTATATAGGACAGGTTCATTATCTACCTCAAGTTAATAGAAGTATGACCTACTGTGGTTATTTCCTTTAAAATTTAATTTTAATTACTATTTTGTTAATGGAAATAAAGCACTAAAGAATTGTGAAGATGATCCAAAAGCAATTTTGAAAACTTAATTAAAATACCTCTTGAAATCTTCAAAAGGAATTTAGCACCTACATGGTTTGATAACTGATGGCCTTACAAATATAGCATTAGATAACCAACTCTATAAAAAAATAAATCTTTGGATGAAGCATACTTTACAACTATAGTGCTTCCTTAGTCTGCATCTTGAACTAATGGTCCAACTAAATAGGTATAAACGTAAAACTTGTAATTCAAAATTTTAACATTAGGCAAGTGTTCTTAACAAAGAAATGAAATGAATAACCATTACACAATGCCTTCACAATACATAAACCTTAAATGCATTCAGAGTTTTTGCATAAAACCATCATGGTTTAATCCAGATAATTGCAGATGTGTTCAGTTTGTCTTTTGGTCCTTTGGGACCTGAATATAAAATTAAAAGGCTGGTAAGATGTTGTATAAAATTCAATAGCAGAGTTTTATTAGGCAGCTTCCTCTCCAATCTAAATTTCAAAGATTTACACATATATTATTGATCTTATCTGTGAAAATATTGGTTCAGTGAGTAGCCTTTAAACATAACACAATCCATAGACTTTATTGAGATTCACTACTCCTCATGAAAAAGATAAGAATATGAGATGCAGAGTATAACAAAGAGCAAGCTCCATGCAAGAAACACAGCCTTTGTGATGTTCAAAATATATTTAGCAGCTCTTATATTACAAACCTTGCAGTGTTATGGTTCATAATGCAATGTGCATTTTTGTACCAGACTACTTGACTACTTCCAGTAAGTAAAATCCCTGAATTCATTAGCAATAATGACTTTTTTTCCTTATAGATCTATTTAATGGAAAAGGCATTTTGCCAGACACCACCCCCTGCCCTGTCAAAACAAAAAACAAAAAAGCAAAAACCAGTATGCCATTCCATTGGCATAAAATCATGGATCTATTCTCTTAAACATTGGAATTCCAACTTCAGAAATTAAAGAAATTTTATTAAAAATGAAAAATAAACATATGACTAAAATGATGGGAGAGCAATTAAGTTGAAGTACCACTGAATTTCTCTAATTCTGTATTAACCTAGAAACATGATTTAGATTCACACCCCCAAAATTTGACCTTACTGAACTAACAAAAGAAATTCTGTAAAAATAGGAGAGTCCATCTTTTGGTTTTGTTCTTTTTTTTTTTTTTAATTCACCACACAGGAGTTGCCAATTTGTAAGTGAGTTATTTTCTAAGACTTTATTTACATGTCAGTATTTTTAAAACTAAGGATGAATATTACCCTAGAAGCAATAAATAGGGATTAGGTTTAGCCTAAAAAAATCTATAAAAGCTTAATTTAGCCTTATAGCATAGCTGAAAGACTTACAATGAAATATAGCAGGAAGCAATACTGTTTCAATACTCGTAATTAAAGAAAATGGAAAGTTAAATTGAATTAAAGATAGTTTATTATTCTTAAATGCTCTGAGAATAATAGATTTAATTTGAAGAGAAAGCAAATGTAGATGAGACATTTATCAGAATTCTGAAGGCGACTTCTGAGCTTTTTCAAGGTCTTTGGAGGTTGTTGTCATCAATTCTGTTTCAGGGCTTAATTTCATGTGAACACATAACAACATGTATTACTTGGGCAGTTAAGATAAGTTTAATAACGAGTGCCTTTCCCTTCTCTTGTTGCAGGTATTCTTTAATATTAACTTGATTTTCATCAACAGTAAGAGTAATTGTTAATTAATAATCGGAATGGAAAAAGAGCAATGATGGAGAAAGATTTTTCTGGAGATAACTAAACATACATTGGAAGAAAGGAAAGGAGGGAGTAAGGAACAATGAAAAAGTATTGGGGAAAAAAAAAAAAAAGAATTGGAGGGAAGGGGTAAGGGGCCAATAAAGAAGCATGGACATTGTAAGAAAATAGTAACTTGAGGTCTGTTGGTTCTTGGAATTTTTTATTTGTTTGGTTGTTTGTGTATATGTGTATGTGTGTATAAAACACATACACAGAGAAGAAAGAGAGGGAGAAAGAACAGTATGATTTCCTGATATCCGTCCTTCCATTTAAGTTAGGTTTTTAAATCTCAATTGTTTCTTCTGAGAGCAAAACATGCCAAAGTGGAGGATGAGTCATATGACCCCTTAAATACAAAATACAGTGGCTTAAGTATCTAGACTAATAAGCATTGAGCCTTAGAATAATTCAGAATTTTTACATAAAACCACAGTGGTTTAACTATATTGTTACAAAATATTTTGTTTGTGTTTTGGCTCTCCAGGACCTATGCAAATTATTGAGCTGATAATGAACTGCATAAAATTCAGTACCAGAGCTATATTAAGCAAGAACCAAAAACAAAAAGACGCAGAGCCCTTAACACACTCACATGCACTGGGACTCTCTAAGAGCGTACAATGCTTCCCGCATGAGTCTGAACTTTCCTCAAGGGGTATCCCTCAGTGTTAAGAGTTCTGTGAAACACACTCTGGATTAGAGTCAGGAATCAGACAAAGATTAGCACCACCGCCACTATTGTTCAATAGTGATTTGGAGGATCTAGCCAATGTAGTAAAACAGGGTAAAGAAATGCGGCATAAATCAGAAAGGAAGATATGGCATTATCATTCTTTGCAAATGTTATTGGAAAATCCAAGAGAATCAGCTAAAATCCATTAAAACAAAAGAGTTCAGAGGAATGGCAAAATACGAAAGCAATAATTTTCACTTACACTAACAACAATCAGTTGGAAAATATAATAGAAAAAATATTCCACTCAAAATAAGAATTTAAAAGGGAGGGAGGAGATCACCCAAAAGAAAAATGGGCAAAGAATGTTAACAAGCAATTAAGACAAATATGCAAATAGCCAATTAACATGTGAACAGATGTTCAAACTCAATAATAATCAAAAATATATAAATTAAAACAAGATATCATTTTCCCCTTATGAGGACTGAAATGATTAAAAACACGGGTAATACCCTATCTTGACATGAAATGTGGAAGGAAGAGCCACGCTTATACAAGTAATATTACCCAGAATCCACACAGGAAATAAACAGCACGCTCAAATTGGGAAATTTGAAGAGCATTTAATAAAAGGATTATTCATAAGGGTGTGGGCAGGGTGGAGGGAACCCAAAAGGGATAAGGCAGTCCCCAAGGCTGGAGCAACGAAGTTGAGCAGAGAGGCTCACCTACCAGAACTGTGACCTTGGGTCTAGGGAGGCAGCCATCCCTCAGCAATCCCACAGGGAGGACCAGGAGAAGCAGTATCTCAGCTGAATTCTCCTTCCCTCTCACCTCCTGCCACGGCCCCACCCTGCAACCCTTCCATCAGTCGACCCAGCCCTACCAAAAGCCAGAAACCAAGGGACCCGTACTCCCAGGTCAGCCTCATTCTCTAACACCATATACAAAAATAAATTCGAAGTGGATTAAAGACCTAAATGTAAGGCTGGAAACCATAAAACTGCTAGAGGAAAACATAGAACACTCTTTGACATAAATCATAGCAATATTTTTTTTAGATCTGTCTCCCAAAGCAAAGGAAATAAACGCAAAAATAAACAAATTGGACCTAATTAAACTAAAAAGCTTTTGCACAGCAAAGGAAACCATCGACAAAACCAACAGACAACCTACTGAATGGGAGAAAATACTTGCAAATAATATGACCGATAAGGGGTTAATATCCAAAATACATAAACAGTTCATGCAACTTAACATCAAAAAAAAACCTGATTTAAAAAATGGGCAGAAGACCTAAATAGACATTTGTCCCGAGAGGACATGCACATGACCAACAGACACATAAAAAGATTCAACATTGCTAATCACCAGGGAAATACAAATCAAAACCACAATGAGATATCACCTTACACCTGTCAGAATGGCTGTCATCAAAAAGAACACAAATAACAAATTTTGGTGAGGATGTGGAGAAAAGGGAATCCTCGTACTCTCTTGGTGGGAATGTAAGTTGGTGCAGCCACTGTGGAAAACCAGTATGGAAGTTTCTCAAAAAACTACAAATGGAACCACCACATGACCCAGCAATTCTACTCGTGGGGATATATCCAAAAAAAACAAAAACACTAATGCACCCCAATGTTCATAGTAGCTTTATTTACAATTGCCAAGATAGGGAAGCAACCTAAGTGTTTATCCAACAGATGAATGGATAACGAAGATGTGGTATATATATATATACGATGGAATATTACTCAGCCATTACAAAGAATGAAATTTTGCCATTTGCAACAACATGGATGGACTTGGAGGGTATTATGCTAAGTGAAATAAGACAGAGAAAGGCAAACACTGTACAGTATCACTTATATGTGGAATCTAAAAAATACAACAAACTAGTGAATATAACAAAAAAAGAAACAGACTCACAGATATAGAGAACAAAACTAGTGGTTACCAGTGGGGGGATGAGGGGGAGCAAGATAGGGGTAGGGGATTAAGAGGTACAAACTGTTACGTATAAAATAAGCTACATGGATATATTGTACAACACAGGGAATATAGCCAATATTTTATAATACCTAAAAATGAAGTAAAACCTTTAAAAATTGTGAATCACTATATTGTACACCTATAACATATAATATTGTACATTCACTACACTTCAATTAAAAAAATTAATATATATATAAATATTCACATATACTATAATATTGGTTTAGTCGTTTAAAAAAAGAAAAGAAGTTGGTACGAAAAGTTCAAACTATTAGCTGTGTTTCTCTATGAGGAGGATTGGGAAGAAAGCTCAGGGCTCCAGGGTCAGCCAGGTCTGGGTTTGTATCCCATTGACTTGCTCAGTCAGTGTTCTTTTGACTGCAAAAAACAGAAAGAAAATCAAACTGACCTGAGAAAAATGTTTTGGTCAAGACTCACACCACCAAACCATGAGTAAGCCTTCAGAAACACCTGGATCCAGAGAATGGAACCTCATCAGGTTCTTTCTTTCTCTTCCCCCCACCTACTGACTGTCCCCTCCCAGAGTCTACCAGCTCTGCTCCTTAGAGTTGGTTTCATTCTCTCAGGCCCTCTGTTCCCACAAGTTCAATCCATGGTCACTGGCAATACTAAAAATATATTCTTCAAGTTTCATGGCCAGAGAAAAAAGAGCTTCCTGGTGCTTCAATTGAAACTGTCTCAGGAAATGGCACTGGTCAGACAAGCCTGGATCACATGGCCAACCAAGAATGAATCATCAGGGCTTCCCTCCCTGGTGGCGCAGTGGTTGAGAATCCGCCTGCCAATGCAGTAGACACGGGTTCGATCCCTGGTCCGGGAAGATCCCACATACCACGGAGCTGCTAAGCCTGTGCGCGACAACTACTGAGCCTGCGCTCTAGAGCCCGTGAGCCACAACTACTGAGCCCGCATGCCGCAACTACTGAAGCCCGCATGCCGCAACTACCAAAGCCTGCACGCCTAGAGCCCGTGCTCCACAACGAGGGAAGCCACCGCAATGAGAAGCCCGCGCATCACAACAAAGAGTAGCCCCTGCTCACCGCGACTAGAGAAAGCCCGTCCGCAGCCACCAAGACCCAATGCAGCCAAAAATAAATAAATAAATGTTAAAAAGAAAAGAATGAATCATACGGCAAGCCAGGGCAACAAGGCATGACGAGTGGCCCTGTCTGGCACAATGTCAACTCTGTGGCCAAAGGACGGAAGCATTCTGTTTGGCCCTCACCGCAACTACAGGTATCAGATAGAGGAAACACGATCTCCCCAAAAGAGAAATATTCTTCTGGACAATAAAAAGGTAAATAAACACTACATATATAGTAACCTTGGACAAATTACTTAACATCTCTGAACCTCAGTTTCCTCATATGTATGGATAAAATGAAGGAGGTGATGGTACCTATATCATAGGTTTGTTGTGGGATTAACATTGTGGGTTAATTTTATTCTTATTACTTTATCATTCTCTTTATCTTTGTATTTCCATATTATTTTATTTTTTAAAAGAACATGTAGTACTTTTATTTACGAATAAGAAAGCTATTTCCATTTTGAGAAGAGAGTTCAACAGTATAATTAAGGAAAAGCCAACAGGCAAGTTAATCATTAATTATTTAAAATTTGCGTTTTATATCTACCATTTACAATGTAACTGTCATTACAGTTACCACATTCTGTGTTTTACATTATCAAGTTTAATTCTCACAATCACTCCATGAAGTAGGTACAATTCCCATTTTAGTGACCAAACTGAAACTCAAAGAAGTAACTTACCCAAGTGTTGGGCTGCACCCCTCCGGCCTACAAGGCTTGTACTTGCCCAGTTTCAAGATGGAAGAAAGAGTGGGGAGTCAGCGACAGAGATATCAGTGGTTTAAAGGATGGGGGAGCTTACACGTCTGAAGCAAGGTCCTGGAGCAACACCCCATCGTGTGCGGCAGACTGTTGTCAGGATATGGTGGCAGTCTTTGGGGAAGGAGAGGTTACCAGTTATAGGGGCAGTTGATGTCAGGTTGGCTCATCAGTTACCAGGGAAACCAGCAGAGGGGCACGCCCCTCACCCCCACTTTGATAAGAACAATCACTCACTGGGGCCTGGGGCAAGTACTCAGGAAGGTCAGTCAGGTGCATAGGGTGTAGGCGCAGCAGGCACTCGTCAGGCAGGGGATGCACAGAAAGCAAGAGGACTGCCATCTTGAGTGGTCTGACCATACACCAAGGACACAGACCAGTAATTAACAGAGCTGCTGGGTAAACTCAGGATTGTCTAAAGGGGTCTGCAAACTACAACCTGTGGGCCAAATCCCACCTGCCACCTGTTTTTCTATGGCCCATGAACTAAGAATGGCTTTTCCACTTTTTAACTGTCAAAACAAATGAAATAAATACTTTGTGACATATGAACATTAAATGAACCTCAAATTTCAGTGTCCATAAGTAATGTTTTGGTGGAACACAGTCACACCCATTTGTTCTCATCTCTCTATGGCTGCTCTAGTGCTGCAGTGGCAGAAGGAAGTAGCTGGGACAGAGATCACACGGCCCACAAAGCCTAAAATATTTACTATCTGGTCCTTTACAAAAAAAGTGTGCCAACCCTGGTCGAAATCCAAAATCCACTGTCTTTCAAGTACATCTCACTGCCTCTCCTTGATAGTGCCTAAAAATTATCTGTTGGATGCTGTCATTAGGAATCTCCGGTGGCCCAAACAAGAGAATTTCAGTGCAAGAAAACAGAAGAGCATGAGCAATTCATCTTGTGGGGAATGCAGAGAGAAAAAGGAGGCAAAAGAGCGTCTGCAGCCATACCACCCTAAATGCACCAGTTCTCAAAAGCTAAGCAAGGGGGGCCTCCCTGGTAGCGCAGTGGTTAAGAATCTGCCTGCCAATGCAGGGGACACAGGTTCGATCCCTGGTCCGGGAAGACCCCACACACCAAGGAGCAACTAAGCACGTGCGGCACAACTACTGAGCCCGCGTGCTGCAACTACCAAAGTCCGCGTGCCTAGAGCTCATGCTCCGCAACAAGAGAAGCCACCACAATGAGAAGCCCGCACACCGCAATGAAGAGTAGCCCCCGCTCGCTGCAAGTAGAGAAAGCCCGTATGCAGGAACGAAGACCCAATGCAGCCATAAATCAATCAATCAATCAATCAATAAATAAAATTAAAAAAAAAAAAAAAACTAAGCAAGGTCGGGGCCTGTTAGTACTTGTACAGGAGGTAAAAACTGCACCAAATGATGACATCTGCTCAGGACAGAGTAGGGGAAAGAAACAAGGTTACCGGTTCCCACATGGAGCGACCATCCACTGACAGCACACTGTCAAGTTGAATGCCTGAACTCAGTATCACATATTATTCACAACACCTAGTGGGGTAGGAAACTTTTTGTAATAAAAAATTTAGACGTAAACCCTGCACTATTATACATTTACACCACCCAAAAGCGACAAAAATAAAAGGGATGGGGGTAAGAAGTGACCTATTAAAATTCTTATAATCAAAGCTAAAAAACTTTGAATCAGTTTGTAAATATCAGAAGATAGTCTGCTTTTCACTATACATAAAAAATATGGACTTCCAGATTCAAAGCGATCCTAGGGGGGTTTCTAATATACTCCCTGCTTCATTATACCATTGCTACATTACACCATCCTTGGAAAATAATTGTCTACTATTTTCTCAAAAATCTCTTAAGGCTGTACAACCACATGTGTTCACACAATCTTTTCTCATAACCTTTATACATAAGCGATGTTTCTGATATAATCAAAACATCACCATTGAGAATAATTTTTCAGAGATGGAATAGTAAATCCATGACTTCCTTTTACTTCTTCACTGATCTACTGTGCAGCTTAGATATACATGACTCTTACCCAGGCTCTAAGTTCTTTACTTGAATCTAAGCTAATATGGAATATTTAAAGACTTAGGCTTACAAATTTTATGAATTCCCTTACAGTTTCTGACAACAGATGTCAAGTAAATACAAGGCATTCTCATCATGGTATCACTAGACGCTATTTCTCAAGGTTAAAAACCTGAGTTCCCCTAAAAGAACTAAGGAGCCACTGAGCCACTAGCGAAGGAGGACTAGACTGAAGACACAATGAGAGGGGTGACCACCACTTGTTAGCTGCACGCTTAGGCAAATTACTTAATCTCTTAGCCTCCACTTTCTTTACTGTTGAGTGGTTGTGTGTATTAATGTCTCTTAAAGCCCTCTGCACACTACTAAGTGCTGTAAGAAATGTGAGTTTGTACTATTGTCCTAAATAATTGTCCCTAGGATCTCAAAGACCACTGATTTAGAAACACAGTACATTTCATACGTAGAGCCAGATCATTTTTAAGCTTCTGAGGACTGCTTAGGGCTAAGAAAGCATAGCATATATTTCATGAACAGCATTACAGGTAGGAATTAAACAGGAAAAGGTTGATGGTTTGAGAGAAATAGAGAACATTTTGTTCTCACTCACTCATATGTTCTTTGTCTCATTGGGCTTCATAAAGCTACAGTGAAGTCTTGATTGGAGATTGCATATTACCTGGCAGGTTAACCTTTCTCTTCTACAGGATTTGGGTTCAAAAGATGATGACAAAACCACCATGTGTCTAAAAACTGATCTTTTCAATTCTACTGTGTAAGCAGGTTGAGACTGCTATGCCTGTTAATTAACCCCTCAATCCCCTCAAGGTAATTGAAGCATAAATTTAAGATAAGATTTATACGTAGATAAAGTAAAGAACCCAGAGCATGCTTCTCCCACCCTATGCCCCTTCCTATCTCAGTATGACAAAAAGCAGATTCCACAGCCTGAGCCCAGATCCACTGAGAGGAGTGAGGTGTGCACTTTGAAATAAAATAAAGCATAACACTTCACACAATATTGTCAAATGTATACTTTATAAATGTCTGGTCTTACAGAATTTTCCTGTTCTCCTTATGTATATTTTTGTGTAGAGAAAGGATAAACAGATCCCATTGTCTTTTCTCATTTTGTTAAACGTTGTAGTATTAGGCCAATTCTAACATATCAACTACTTTAACTTAGAAATTATTTTAGTTACAGACAATGATCTGTTTGGCTTTGTTCAAAATCAGCTCCAGGATGATCCTTCTTATATTTCCATTAACTATGAAATTAAATAGAGGAGGCAATTTTTAAAAGAGAAATATTACTTTTAGCCTGAAACCCTAAGTATTGAGTTTTGCCTGCAGTGGGTTTTTTTCAATTAAATTATAAACCATGGGTAATAGAGATTTATAATGGGAGTGCTGATACAATCTTAACTATAGGGAAAACATCCTACGTGCTCTGTGCAGTATATGGATGGATTATTTGCATTAAATTATCTTTAGGAAATGCAAACAAAAAAAAGAAAAATGTAAAGCTTGTTGCATTATTAGCATAAAATTAAAGTCCTTGAATGCATAATTGTTCCATACCCAAAGCACTGACAGATTTTATTCTTAGAGTTCAAAGACCTCCTGATTAATATGCAAAATAGCCTCATTTCATAAGCAGGGTGTTTTTTCCCCCTCTCAGAAAAGAGACAGTTCTTTCCTGGAGGAAAATACTATGAAGTTTAGAAAACACTAACTAATATTGATATAAAAGCCCACACATCTATATAGCCAAAAACAATAACAACTAGGTGCTATTAGAATATTTATATTTCTTCAGTCTGCGCATGACTATAAATTGTATGTTTAACCAAATAATATCTAGCTTAAGAAGATTAAGTGTACAAAATAAAAAGGGAAAACACTGTCTTTCTCTAGAAAGGTTTACCTATTTGTATAGTAACTTTTTAAAACTATTTAAAAGAAAGAAAATCCAATAAAAAGAGAAATTCTGGATCTAGTAGTATAAATTTAAATTATCTGACTCCAAATCTAAATTTACAAAGCAGGCTCCCTCCAATTTACATGGCCCCAGTCACCAAAGACTTGTAACAAGAAAACGATAATAAAGTTTAAATAAAGTTAAAAAGTACGTCAACAAATAAATGATTCTCCAGAATTCTAATTTTTTCTTATTTTTCTCTAAATAAATATCAGAATACTTTAATCCTTGGAAGTGATTTACTGGGTTATCTTCTTTAATAAATTTCTTTCCAGTGTGGACAGTACAGAACAACTGATTTTTATTCTGAATATTTAAATAATTTAAAATAATTTATGTTCTTTAGAGTATCTGACCCATGCTGCAAATCAAACTATAACCACCACAACACATTGTCAAGTTCGAGAAAATGGAGTAATTTCTTTCGACCAAGAAATGTTTCTTAAAAAGAGATATGAGGTCTTAAAATACAGTGCAGTCCCAAATGTGTCTCATTCATTTGAACAATGGCACGTCAGTATATGGAACTCAACCTCCAGCTGTAACACCAGGTTCACTACCTGATTAGGAGTAGTACTCTCTTAATATGCAGTATTCATATGGCAAGTACTGATTAAGAATCTAGTATGTGCCAGGGAGTGTGTTGGGCTTCCCAGCATTACCATTATCCCATTTGGGCCTCATATTTATATTTCACATTCATATTCACCAACTATAACCTGATACAGCTAGTTTTGAGATTATTCTATCTAGCAGTGTGTTAAATTCTTAGTCAGAATGTTCAGACTATAAACTCATGCCAAACACACTAGGTAAAAAGTTACCCTTTTCAAAAACTCTTCTAGAGTTAGTGAAGAAAGAAGGATACACAATTCATCAATGTCTTTTTCAAGTCCTTAACATGTAATTGATACTCAATAAGCAATTGAGAATAAGTGAATGGTTAGATGACAATATTAAACCATATTCCCATTCTACTCAAAATTCATAAAATTCAGAAATGTTTAAAAGTATACTTTGAAATGGAAGGAATACAGATTACATATTTAAAACTCTACTTTGAATGTGAAAATGGTTTTACTTATTAAGTTGTCTTGTCAATAGGAGACTCTGCTATTGCCTCATTAAATAAGTATGTACAGACATTTATTATATGATAAAATGTCATTACATTTATCATGAGTCAACAAAAAGCATGTTCCAAAAATGACTAGCTGATTTAAAACTCGTTCAACTCAGAAAGGGCCCAGTACTCCAACATAATGGCTGAGATTAAAACTGTTTTTATATTTTTGCCACAAGGAAAAAACATCAGCCTTTTTGCTCACTCTACTGATTTTGCTAACCTAAACGTTGAAATCAGCATTGTTACTGGCAAGAAAAAAACACATATTCTTTCATTATTTTTTATATTTTTAAAGTTTTTAAATAGAATATAACAAAGTATTTCACTTATAAAGTACTTTACAGTTTACCAAGTGTTTCATACAAGCCACCTTCTTTTAAGGGATTTAAAAGAGGCTTCCCTGAGAAATTACTACCCACAGATCACCACCTGTGACAGTTCTATTGTATTTCTAGCTGGTTAAACCACATCTGTAATATAGAATTCAATTCTAGGTGCCACATTTTCAGAGGGACATTGACCAATTAGAGTGTAATGAAAAGCAAAGGTCCAGGGGCATCCCTGGTGGCTCAGTGGTTAAGAATCCACCTGTCAATGTAGGGGAGACGAGTTCGAGCCCTGGTCTTGTAAGATCCCACATGCCGCGGGGCAACTACGCCTGTGCGCCACAACTACTGAGCCTGCACTGTAGAGCCCGCGAGCCACAACTACTGAGCCCGCACGCCAAAACTACTGAAACCCGTGCGCCTAGAGCCTGTGCTCCGCAACAAGGGAAGCCATCGTAATGAGAAGCCCGCGCACCACAACAAAGAGTAGCCCCCACTCGCTGCAACTAGAGAAAGCCCACACGCAGCAACCAAGACCCAACGCAGTCAAGAATAAATAATTTTTTTAAAAAAAGCAAATGTCCAGGTGGATAGGGGAAGCTATAATTTTTTTTTTTTTTTTTTTTTTTTTTTGCGGTACGCGGGCCTCTCACCGTTGTGGCCTCTCCCGCCGCAGAGCACAGGCTCCAGACGCGCAGGCCCAGCAGCCACGGCTCACGGGCCCAGCCGCTCCGCGGCATGTGGGATCTTCCCGGACCGAGGCACGAACCCACGTCCCCTGCATCGTCAGGCGGACCCCCAACCACTGCGCCACCAGGGAAGCCCGGAAGCTATAATTTTTGAGAAATTATTCAAGCAAATTGGGAAGTGAAGAATAAGGAAAGGCATAATATCAGCTTTCAAATATTCAAAGGGCTGTCATGGAGAGATGAGTATACTAATTCTGTGTTGCTCCAGAGGCTAGAATTAGGATAAAAAGCTGGAAGTAAAGGAAGGCAGATTCCGACTGAATGCAAGAAAGAACTTTTAATCTGCTTGTACCATCCAATAAAAATAACACCAGTCTCATGAGGGCAGTACAAATCTCTGGAGGTTTTCAAGCAGAAGTGGATGCCTGTCAGAGTTATAATTTTTAAAAACTACTATACCAGGTGGAGAATTAGGCTAAAAATCTCTAAGTTTCTTTCTAAATCTCAGATTCTAATTTTCTTGATAAAATGAAATACATAAACACAGTACAAAATGAGATTTTTATTATATGCTCATTTCTCTAACAGCTAAATATCTTCAATTACATTTTAAAAAATAAATATAAGATTCTGTGATACACAGAATGTTTACTTCCAACCAAAAAGAATCACTTGGTCTTTAAAACATCCAATGTATGAAACAAGAAGTATAACAAGTTTCAGGCAACAGGCCCTGTGTGTCCTATTCACACATAAATTAATGCAATCATAAGAAAATATCTTTTATTTGTGAGGAAGCCATATAAAATTGACTATGAGTAAGTGTAAACTTAAGTATAATTTTACGAATCAAGAATAAAGGAAATCCTCTCTCCTCTCTAACATGCCAGAACAGAATGGAGCAGATGTTTTCCTAGGAGACTGTAACAATTGGACAACAATTGTTCACTTGGCTCCCTGAGTCCTCTTTGATCATATATAAGATGAAAGAGCTAATACAATTCTCTTTCAAAGTAGATTTATAGACTTAAGTCCTAGTCCCAGTTTTGCTACCAGATACATGGCCTTGGGTAAGTAACTTAGTTCAGTATCACACTTTAAAAAAAAAAAAAAAAAAAGCAGCTGGATTAAAATCATTTTAGCTCTTTCTGGTTCTAAGGTCTATTACTTCTGCATATATGACGCCCCACTTATGCAGTCAAGCACTGTCGACCTTCAGGAACAAACTATAAACCTAATAACAATGTTTAAAGCCTGAAATTGCGAGTACCAATGGAAATAACATAAAGGAAAAAGAGATAAAGTCTAAGAGGACACATTGTGATCAGTTGGCATACTGATGGAAAGAAAATGCACTCTCACTGGGTGATGATGGCTATAAAAGCTAAGCCCTGTGACCCTAAAGTCATAAAATTTGGAAGAAGTGGCAAGAAAGGGAGAGAAGAGACCACGAAGAAGAAAAAAAGCAAAACAAAGGGAAGAAAGGAGAGGAAAGAAATCAATAAGCAGCCAATCTCTTCAATGGCAGGACTTAAAAAAAGCATCAGAAATGGTGAGCAAGAAAAAGAGAGAGAGAGAGAAGAGAAACAGAGCAGAGAGAGCAAAAAGAAAGGAACAAACACGTGCTGGAGCATGAAACAACAGGGTTCCCTTAGTAGAGGTGGAAGCTGAGGCTCATTCACCTCCACAGACCAGGAGAGGGCTTCCTTCCACCGCAGCAGAGTGAAATCGTGGTGTTGATGACAACCCTGACACACCGAGCTTAGTATGTGTTCAATCCGGTCTGCTTATCAGATGAGTGTACAACAACTTTAAAATGTTTTCATCTCTAGAATGTTTCCAAGAGAGTCTTGTTAATTAAGGAACTGACTTTGGATTGTGAGGAACCTCATCCATCCAAAGTTAACTGAGATGCTCCCTGGTACATGGAGTGAATTTATGGATATATATACATGGATGATTTATAAATAGATATAAATAACTTCATACTTGAGGGCTTAGAACAAAGCTCTAGCCATAAAGAACTCATATACACTTTGCCCTTCTCTCTCTCCTCTTTCTACTTGGATTTCTTGGGAATTCATATTTGTGTGGGCTGAGGATGTAAATCCAGCAATGGGCTTAATGAAAACCATGAAGTGCACATAAATTAAACTCACAGCAGATTTCTCCATTTTTTCCCCTGTGTGTTATTTTCATAGGAATCTGTGTTTTCAGGAGAACTCTAAGCAAAAAGCTTAAAGTCATCCTAGCTCTACTGGCTATCTTAGCACCATGCAGATTTCCAATAATTATTAGTAATAATTCTGGGAAACAGAAAGATTATAACAAAAATAAAAGCATGCCAAATTAGCTCGTACTTAATTAGAAACACTGGAACATAAACTAAGAATGTGATAAGTTGCTATTCCCCTACAAAGAGTCAAAGGAATATTTATCTATAGGATATGATGTGAGATGGTATTTAGAAATACTAACTTACATGTCTTCTCCCCTGGAATTTTCTTGTATCCTTTCCTCAGCCCCAAAATTAGAGTGTCCCACTTTCTCTGCAATAGAGAATGGCTGTTGAAGCTGGACACAGGTAAACAAAATAATTCAATTCTTAGACAACATGTTTCGAAAGCTTACTTTGAATTAAGAAAATCTAGAATTCTAAGAGCTCCAAGCAAAAGTTTAAGCCTTAAATAACAGAGTTCAAGTAATTCATAATCAGTCACATTTTAGCTTCTATTATTTATACTAGGTATCAAACTTCATATCCATCAGGACGGGATTTGATGACATACGATAGAAAACTTGCAATGTGGCTTAAAGCCACAAAGGTATATTCTTTCACATAAAACACGTTCAGAAGGTAGCTCCTATTCTCTGCTCCACCTTCACCCTCATGCTCACCTTATAACCCAAGATTGCCATTGGAGTTTCAGCCCTCCTGTCCACATTCCAGGCAGTAGAAGGGAGGAAAAGGCAGCAGCTCCCAGTGAGTCAACACCTTCAAGAAGCCCTTCTGGAAACCACATATGGTACACCTCCATTTACCCAGAATTTAGTCTTATGGTCATACCGAGCTTCAAGGAAAGCTGTAAAATATAGTTTTTATTCTAGATAGCAATGCACCCAGGTAAGAAATTACTTGGAAAATTACTAACGAAAAACTACTAAGCAAGCAAGCTAGAATAGAAATTAGGTAAACACTTAGTGATCTCTAACACCACTAGCTTTTCTCTCTCTGGAGGACATAATATTCTCTGGGCTAGGGGTTAAAGGGGCTTTAGAGGAGATGTTTTGAGTGAGGGAGAGAGAGCAGAGCCTAGAGATAAATGGAACCAACCTGAAAGGACCAAGTGGGCGAAAGCAAAAGTGGTGTTCAGAGACCCCCCCCGAGAGTGAGCCCAGGAACAGACCAGTGAGCCCCAGGGAACAATGTGGGAGCATGGTCAGTGCTTTCTCACTATCCAGGTTCCATGCACGTGAGCGCCAAACTCATGAGTGCAGAGGAGCTGTGTTAGTCATCCTGCCCACTGGTTTCTGGCAAGAGCTTCCCAAGAGCTCAATGGCCTATTAATGCACCAAAAATAAATGTGCTCCTCTAGGCTCTGAGACTTGCTATGGTCTGGGTGAGCAATCTCCCTTACAATGGCTTAGGACAGCCAGAGGACCACTGAAGCAGAAATTATGCTATTTAGCATCAAGATGGGTCCTGTGATCATAGTTTTTTTTCATTTTGTTTTGTTTTAAGTTTTTAAATATATATTCCTATGTACACAAACCAGTCTTTCCAGAATCCAGAGGGGGAGTTGAAATTCCTCCAGTAACACCATTTGTATTCATTTCGCATAACTGAATATTTACTGAGCTTCCAATAAGCAAGGTTCTATCCTCAAAAACCTTTTATCTAGAAGTGTGGACAATAAAAGTACTTTAAAAACTGTAACATAAAGTACAGTATATACTAAGGAAAAGGACGGGAGGAGGAGGAGAGGAAAAGGAAAGAACTAACCTCAATTAAGCTCCTATTATGTATCTTACACCGTGCTAGGTGCATTTGTACATTATTTAATCCAGTGACAAGTCTCAGAGGTAAGAAAGTGGTATTATTCTTACTTTACATATGGGACAACTGAAGCTTGCTACAAGAATTTAGACCAGAAAACAACTACTGATCCCAAAATGGGGATCAGAGGAAAAAGTTCTGGAAACAGAAAAAAATGTCAACAGATAGCTGACAGAAAAATGGACAAGAGGAAAGGACCTTTCAGCAAGAAGGATGAACCTGAGCATATGCAGAAAAAAAAAAAAAAAAAAAAAGAGTATTTATCCAGTTTAGCTAGGGCAAAAGGATATATAGAGGATGAGTGGAAGATAAATCTAGAAATAATGGATTGTAATCAAATTGAGAAGGCATATGAAAATAGCAGAGTGAAGAGTTTGCAACTAATCCAGTAGGAAACAGGATACGGTTATTTGAGGAAGATTTATCTAGTTCAGGTCTACCAATCCTTATCCACAATTCCAAAGTCCAAAAGTTCTAAAAATCAAAACTATGTGGTTTTTTAATAAGGTATGTGGAGACAAAAGCCAATCTGATCTGAACACATTAGGTATTAAAGTTTAACATGAACAATGAGACACCATTTATTTATACCAATTATATCATTATTTATACTACTTAATGTGAGTATTCATACATTTCACTGAAGAAATAACAGTGTTTGATTACAGGATGCTGCCTCAGTCTCCATTAGGGGGATTTTATAATATACAGCATTTTCTCCATATTACCTTTCTAAAACTCCAAGAATTAACAAGAAAAGTCTGTATTCTAAAATATATCTAAAATAAATTAATTAATTAAAATAAAGTAGATCTGACCCCAATTTTTTAATATTAGATATTAGGAACTGTAGCTATGTATAAGATGGGACAGGGGGGAACTGAGGTGAGAAGACTAGTTTGGGCACTTCCAATAGTCCTGGCTAGGAAAAACAAGTAAAGTATGGTGGCCATGAGAATGGAAAAGATGGGTGAATGTAAGAATCACTGAGAATTAGATCTGGCAGCTAATTGGATGCAAGGAAATAGTCAAAGGAAAATCCTGGGAGTCAGTATCAACAACAATGAAAATGGAATCGTTAATGAGTTTGTTCTAATCATATTGGATTTAAGGCGTTGGCGGAACATCTAAGTTGTCATCTAAGTTGTGATATTACACACAGTTAGAAATGAGTGTTTCAGAGTTCAGGAGAGAGATCAGTACCTGAGGTGTAAATCTGAGACAACCACATAGAGGGGATAATGAAAGCTATGGAAATGGATGAAATTCCCAAGAAACATAGAAGTGAAAAAACACATGCACAGAATTTTGGGAAATCACTAGCACTTTACTACATAGTTCTCTTAGTTGCACGAAAGGTCTACTGCTGAACACTAGCAGAGGTTAATCATCTCTTAATGATGGAGAAGCAGCATTGTCAGACGTATCAGAAATATACCAGATTCTTATAGGAAGGAGCACAATTCCAGAATTCCCTCCTAATAACACTTCAGGGTATCTGCTGCCAACAAAGAACTGAGCAAACATCATTTTGAGATGCCCCAAAGCAGATGAGTTCACTTTTTTCTAAAATCAATATATGTCACTGAGTCTACATTTTTTTATACTCCCAGGCTAGTAGAAATGTAGCTTTCTGTGGAGTGTATTATTGGGGCCAGTCCTGTCTCAAGAGGGTCATTCAAGCCAAGGTAAACTACAATTTGTCGAGTTGTTAACTTATGTGAAAATGGTATCTTTCTTACCAATGCTGCTACAGATTCATATCAGTATTTAATGTTTTGTAGCAGTGAAAACATGGTAGGAATATACTGCAATGAGTTAAGCAGATACGAATGGAAAGCCACATTCCTCACCTCTAAAAGCAAAGCTACAGATGGGATAGTTCTCTAGAGGTGTGATGGCTAATTTTAGGTGTCAGCGTGGCTGGACCACATTGCCCAGAGATGTGGTCAGACATTATTCTGGATGTTTCTGTGAGGGTGTTTTTAGGTGAGATTTACATTTAAATTTGTAGACTTTATGGTAGATTGCCCTCCATAACGTGGGTGGACCTCATGTAATCAGTTGAAAACGTGAATTGAACAAAAGACTGACCTCCCCCGACCAAGAGTGCATTCTTCCAGCCTCAGCCTCCAGACCTGAACTGCAGCATTGACTCTTTCCTGGCTCTCCTGTCTGACGGCTCTGGGACCTTAACTACAACATGGACTCTTCCTGAGCCTGCTGGCCCACTGCAAAGTTTGGATTTGCCAATCTCCATAATCGCTTGAGCCAATTCCTTAAAATAAATAAATATATATCCTATCGGTTCTGTTTCTCTGGAGAATCCTAATACAAGAAGGATAGAAGGAATAAAGCTACATAACATCAGGTGATCTGAAGAAACTGGAGAAACTGAAATCTGTGATCCGGGTTGTCTGGAAAAAAGCAATGTAGTCAAAAACCAAATGGTGAAAAGCAAACTGATTGGGGCATTAGATTCGTTAAAATGGCAAACTGATCAAAAATAAAGATGCCACTCCCCAACTTTTTTATTTCTTGATAATTTTTATACATCACTGGCAGTTTTGCAACCTTTAGACATTTTTGTCTTTTTCACAAGATGAGGGATTTGCTCCTATTTTTTTTAATTTTAAATTCATTTTCCTGACCAATCAAATTCAGACTTTTGCGCATCAAGTGACAAAGAAGTCAGCTATCCTATGACAATTCCAAGATTTCAACAGCACCTTTTTATATAGCTGGATTTGTACAATCATATAAATGTTACATTTTCCCTTTTGTTTAAAAATAAATGGAAAACAGCAAATTAAAGGGCCAAAAATAATGCTAGCAAGCAAAGGTCTCATAAAGTTAGCACAATTGTGACAAGATGGAGATCACTTGGCATGCAAAGAAAGGTGGACGTACAGCTTCTGTCATACAATTGTTAATCTTTACTCAACTGCATGTTAATTATGAGACAGAGAACAAAATTAAGAATATGTAAGAAATGCCACATTTATATGATCAAATATTGTTTGACAGACAGAGGTAATTAGGAATTTTATAATATTTTTAGCTTTCCAGGACTGGAATGCCCCTTACAACATGTATGTCTATTATTCAACTTTTCACATATGACCCCCTCACATATTTTAAGAACATAGATATGTTGACAGGATAGTGCTTCTCAAACTTCAATGTGCATACAAAACACTTGGGGTCTTGATAAATTGTAGATTCTAGTTCCGTAGGTCTGGGGTAGTGCATGAGATTGTGTCTGTGAACCACACCATGAGCGGCATGGTTACAGGAGACTCACACTCAAAGGTGCATACAAACATTGCAAAAATTACTCCGCCCATGGTTCACCAAAAGTACCACTAGATGAAAAACCAGTAACTGATATTACTCAGTCGAAACAATTGATTTTAAACCAATTTTTTTAACCAATCTGCTTTTGGAAAAATTATTTTAAATTATTTCATTTGCTGCCAAAACTTCCATTTGTTAACTTGTTGTTGGCTCGTAGCTTGCCCCCATACATGGAGGGCAAGGAGAGACCCAAGAAAGAGGCAGATCACTGCAGATTGGGAGGTGGTGGTTTTAATAAGCAAGTGAACTTACAGACGAGGCTTGTGTTGGATGGCCATAATATGAGTAAATCTCTGCACCCCACCAGAATCTTAAAAGTTTACATAGAGGCCTTAAGTGGGTTCAGTCACATATTCAGTCCAGGTGCTCTCAACCACCTTACTGTCTCAAGGCTGCATCCCTGAATGGCTCCTAGTGTAGGAACGGTGGGCAGAATATACGTTCCAAGGACAGGGGAATGGTGAGGAGCCTCTGATTGCCCAGGTCCAGCTCTTGGGTCAACCGGCAGTTCATATCCTCTCAATGACCTCCTCCAACACTAGTGGAATTCATTTTTTAAAATCCTTTTTCCCAATAGACCTATAATGGCAGCAAAGAAGAGGCAAGGAAATATAATGACTTTTTCTAATATATCTCTCAAATAGGCTCCTTCCTCAGACTTCCTTAATTCACAAGTCAGTGGTACCATCATTCACCCAGCTACTAAAGACAAAAACCTAAATATTGTCTTTCATTTCTTTCTCCTTCATCTTCTACATCCAATCTGGCATCAAATATACTCAGCTCTATCTCCAAAAATGTATCTAATATCTGACCACTTTTCTCCAATGCCATCACAACCAAGCCACCATCATCCCTCAGCTAGACCACTGCAACAGGTTCCTAACTGGCCTTCTTTCTTCCATTATTGCTCTCCTATTACTCATTGGCTCTGTAACAGCCAGATGATCTTATTAAAGTGTAAATTGGATATCACACCTGTTTCCAGTGCAACTAACTCCCACTGCAGTTAGCAAAACAGAAAAAGGCTTATATTGGGTTTAAAGACTCAACAGGATCAGGCTCCTCTATCTGTCTCTCTCCAAACTTATCACTGTGCATGTAGATTGTAGATGTCACCTCATACATCATTCTTTCCCATTACAGGTCACTCTTGTTTTTGACTATTTCAAACAGGCCATGCTCCTTCAGGCCTCAGCTCTTTCACACTTATTGTTCCTACTGCCTGGAATTCCTGCTGCCTCCTTTTCCTGTGGTTGGTCCCTTTCATTCAGCTATTGGTTCCAATGGCATCCCCTTACAGATTTCCCTAACCACTCTGCTTGAAATAACCTACCTTCTCCACGTAACTTACAATTTTGTCTGAACCAAACTTCAGGATTAGAGAAATTGCTATTAATTACAAAGATTTAAGAATTACCCTCAATATTTTTCTTATTTACCAAAAATATAATAACTGGCGTTTTTTAAGCCAAGCCTACTTTTATAGGGGAAGAAATACAGAAATATGCATTAAAGTAACTTATAGCTTAATGAATTATTATAGGGACTTCCCTGGTGGCACAGTGGTTAAGAATCACCTGCTAACACAGGGGACACGGGTTCGAGTCCTGGTCCAGGAAGATCCCACATGCCGCGGAACAACTAGTCCCGTGCGCCACAACTACTGAAGCCCGCATGCCTGGAGCCCAGGCTCCACAACAAGAGAAACCACTGCAGTAAGAAGCCCACACACTGTAGCGAAGAGTAGCCCCTGCTAGCCACAACTAGACAAAGGCGACGTGCAGCAACGAAGATCCAATGCAGCCAAAAATAAATAAACAAATATATCAAAGAAATAAAAATAAAAAATAATGAATTATTATAAAAGAAGCGTCTGAGAAACAGCACCCTGGTCAGGAAGTAGAACATAGCCATTCCCTACCCACCCCCCAGAAAAAACCCTCTTTCCAACCACAAACCCATCCTTTCACCCTATAGGTAACTGCCATCCTGACTTTTATTATACCAACTTCTTTTCTTGTCTTTTAGTTTCAGCACTTGAGTATGCATCCATAATTTAATATCATTTTGCTTGCTTTTGAACTTTTACAATCATAAGGCACCTTTCGTGTTTACTTCATTTGTTCAATATTGCTTTTTAAAGATGAATGCATGTTGGCTATAGTTCACTTATTTAGTTTGCTGTGCAGTATTTCATTGCATGAATATACCACAACTTACTTGTCCATTCTATGTTGATGGGTGTTTGGGTTGCTTCCTTTGGGCTATTAAAAATAATATTGTTATGAACATTCTTGTACAGGTAACCTCACACATACATGCACACATCTGTAGGGTAAATGCCTAGAAGCAGAAATACTGGCTTATAAGGTATGGAATTGTCAGTTTTTCTAGATTATGCCAAACTGCTTGTTCAAAGCATTTGGGTCGATTTATAGTCCTGCCAATGGTGTATCAGTGTTGCCATTACTCTACTTCTTTGTCAGCTCTTGCTACTGTCCATCTTTTAAATTTTAGGTATTCTAGTGGGTGGCTAGAGGTGTCATTGTGGTTTTAAGTTACATTTCTCCTGATTACTAATGAGGTATTATTTCATCCATGAAATCATGAAGTTGGACATGTACAAGTGAAGTGATATGTACAAGATCAGGCTCAAGCAGGTCCTGGTCATGAAGCTGCATGATCAAGTGGCTCAAATGCCTATAGCGACTACTCCTGCACTGCTGCTTCTTCCTTAGTCCACATCTATGCTGTCATGGGGATACCCATAACTTATTTACTGCGGAAGAAAGAACTCAGGCCTGGTATAGGGATGGTTCTTCACAATATGCTTTGGCAATTATCACTGCAATCTAGAGTGTCTCTGAAAGGTAGTGAAGAGAAATTTTCTCAGTGGGCAGAACTTTGAGCAGTACTTCTGGCTGTCTACTTATCTAGGTAAAGAGATGTCCACAGGCGTAGATCTACAGTATTTCATGGGCAGTGGCTAATGGGTTGGCCAGGTAGTCAGGGACTTTGAAAGAATAAGATCAGAAGCCTAATGACAAGGAAATCTGGGGCAGGAGTGTGTGAATGGACCTCTCGGGATGAGCACAAAATGTGAGGGTATTCGTGTCCCATGTGATGTTCACAGGGCAACCACTGCAGTGAATGTCTTCCTTGCTCAAACGGACAGGCTGACTCATCCTCTGGATGTAGTCATCCTCTTTCCCTAGCATCCCAGTGCTTGCTCAGCAGTCTCATGTACAAAGTAACTGTGGCAGCAGGGACAGACGTTATACACGGACTCAGCAACATGAAATTCTTCTCACCAATACTGATCTTACTATTGTCACTGCTGAGTGCCTAACCTGCTAAGAACAGAGACGAATCCTGAGCCACCAGTAGGGCCCCACTCCTGGGAGACACTAGCCACCTGGTGGCTAATTAATTACATTGGATCTCTTCTCTAGTAGAAGGGTCAGCAACTGTTCTCATGAAAATATTAATTCTGAATATGAATCCTAAGTCTCTTCCTGTAAGACTACCAACCATAATCTTACAGACATGGTTATGTCTCACAACATAAATTCTAAATGAGAAATTCATTTCACAACAAAAGAAATGTAGCAATGGGCTCATAGCTATGAAATTCATAGGTCTTTCCATGTACCAAATCACCCAGAAGTGGCTGGCTTGATAGAATAATATAATGACCTACTAAGACTTTGAACCAGTCACCAATATATGATGTTATTTCTCCCACTGCCAGAATACATGGGTCCAGGAATCGCGGAATAAAAATAGGATGGATTTCTCTCAGTATTATGTTTAACAACCCACTCACAGAATTTTTTATTACCGTCCCTATAAAGGGGCTATGCTGATTTGGTGGTCTTAGCTCCCATGGAAAAAAAATATTTCTACCAGGGCACACAAAATGGTTCAAGTGAATTTGAAGTTGAGACTGACACCTGAATATATTAGGGTCCCTATGACACTAAACCAACAAGCAACAAAGGAGGTTCGTATAATGGCTGGGGTGGTTGATCCACATTATTACAGGGAAATTGATCTACTGCTACACAATGGGGTCAATAAGAACTATGTCAGGAGCCCAGGCGTTCTCTGGGTTGCCTCTTAATATTCTCTTATTCAAGAGTGAAAGTTAATAAACAACCAACTCCTAAGGACTCAGACCTTCCAGGATGAAGATTCGCCCACCCTACTAGGTAAAGAGGCAGCCACGAGCAAAGCCAAATGGAGCAGAGGAAGAAGTTATAAATATCAACTACAGCTTCAAGACCAGTTATAGAAACAAGTACTTAAGCAAATCTACTTCATCGTTTGCGGATATTTTTGTACATATTAACTATTTTTTCCTTCCCCTACCCCCTATCAAGTTACATAAGAAATGTTGGTCGTAGTGCATTGACAGTTTAATTGAGGTGGGATTGTGACTGAACCAGGATAAGTAACACCGCTAAGGATAATAGTAACTGATGGAACTTTACTTTTTCCCCTTTTGGGGGAGAGGTGAGAGTTTTTCCTTTGTACAAAAGATAGTAAAATCTGCATACACTGAAGCATAAACTGTTGCTGTTGTACAGAAATTTAAATATGGGTAGAAGGCTGTGCGTGGCTGCTTAATAGCTAAAAGGGAAGGTCGTGCTCGTTACTCGCCATAGGCACTCAGCTCCCTCTCCCTCACTTACACACCCACCGTCCTGTATTCTGCTCTGTTCTCCTGGGGTTGGGACACATGCAAACTACATTTCCCGACTTCTCTGCCAACTGGACTCCTGTTAGGTTTGGTCAATAGGAGGCACCACTGGGAAGTCAGAGGCAGCAGAGGTTCTGGCACCATGGTAGTTGTTGGCAATCAGCAGGGGTGGAGTGACTGTGAATGCCAACACACCACAGATAGTACCTATCAGCAACCTTAGCTCTGGTCCAGGCAGTACCACTTGAGCAGATCTAGGATCAATTACAACAGTCTCCAATAGTGCAGTGGCGGGTACAGGCTCCTAGCAGTTTCTGAACTCTGAGAATATCACCCTCCCATAGAACAACCTAACTACATTTACCAGTTCTCCAGGAAAAAATCATCAACACCCTAGAATGACATAAAACGAACAAAAAAATCCCCTCTAATTAATGGAATGATCAAGAGGTAGGTCTAATTTAATTACAAGGGTGTCTGAAAATGAGACAGACGGTACTGCCACAGTCACAGAGCAGCACTTTCAAGAAGCGCTACTGGGCGTGCCACAGCATCTCCTTATTTCTCTCTCCCATCAGTTATAATTTATAATGACATCACTGTACCTCAGATTACAGTGAGGGAGATTTGCCTGGCCTTTCTTCTATTACTTGGCCCCTTATTTTAGGAGCACAGGTGGCTTCAGGAACACAAATATCCTTTCTCAAACATAAATGCCTGTCTATACTTTTGGTACAAATTTTAACACAAGCTTTTATTTTATGGCTTCTCTCCTTATGTCATAATAAATATATTCTGAGATTATCAGACTTTAACAAATTTCATCAGAAATAAAAAAAAGTATCTCCATATGATTTCTTCCTCTGGTAAGCCAAGTTCATTTTGTGTAAAACACTTCTTCCCTTGTAAGTTTTAACTTAAATTGAAGAATTTTATTTTAATTTGACTCTCCAGTCCTATCACTAGTAAGTATCATGCAATTCTGGGACCCCAAAGAAAGCAATTGTAAATCAAGTTCTGTAGAACTTCTTTAGTTTGTATTTAAACTAACCATTTATCCAATTCCACAATGAAATCAGTGTTATAATTTTCTTAACATTCAACTTAAAACATTAGACAGAATAATCTGAATGGAGGAAAAATCATTATCAAATGCTAAAAATGTAAACATGAAGGAAGTAAACATGAAAACAAATCTCTTTTTAAAAATTCATTTAATTACAAGAAAATTAGGCAGAAAATTGCACAGTTCCAAACAAATCCTCTGTATAAACACAAGGGCTCATTCACCATCATCTTTTTGTATTTATCTCTCAAATAACATTCCATCTATTGAACCCAACCTACACTGGCAAAATTAGAATACATGGATATTTTTACTGTTTAATATTCCATAAACAGAACTGGCTTCTGTCCTTAAGTTATGATGGTGTCTGTCATTTTGCTTCAGAGAAAACTCTAAAATTGTTCCCTTATGAGTATTTCAATCAGCCACTCTCAAAATCCAACGCAAAAAACAAAAACAAAACAAAACAAAAAACGCTGTTGTTTCACTAAAAGATACCTGTCTTCCACTTCACTTTACCAGCCTAAGTACAAATTCGGAGAAAAGCTTCTTAAGTCCTGCAGTTTCAAATTCCTTTTGTAACTCATCCAACGATGAATACTCTTTGACTTCAAATGCCAGAAACCTGTATTATACAAGAGAAACTCATGAATATGCCTAAATTTGTCAGAGTATAATTATCGATTCAGTTGCTTTTCCATCTGCAATAGTACTAAATTATACCTTTTGTGTTCTGTCTGTACTTTTGTTTCAAAGAGTACACTAATCATTTTCTCTTTGCATTTCTTTCCACTTGAGTCCACATCTACTTTGCAGGTTTTCTGAAGAATCAGGTACTCCTAAATGACAAATCAGTACGTTAAATACGTATCTTACTCTGAATCTCAAAGTCCTAGTTTGAAAGGAGCCATAAACCTATAGGCTTATTTCCACGCTTACAGAGTACTCACTTTCTGAATCAAGCAGTAAGAGAGTTACACAGTGTTTTCACATACTTTGAAGCATAACATTCTGGTGAATGCTGGAGTAAAGAAGGGTCTAATCGAACTACGTAGGCTTAAATCTAAACTAGATCTGATTCTGGGGTTAGTTATCTAGATCTTCTGTGCCTCACTAACCTATTCCATAAAATGGTACTCATAACATCTACCTTATGGGAAAGTTGTGATAATTAAATGAGTTCATACATATAAAGCACTTAGAGGAGTGCTTGGCACAATAGTGCTTAATATAGTACCAGCTACTCTCATTATTATCACTTCCTCAAGGTCAGAATGAAGTTAACAGGCACACAGTACCGAACATTCCAAATTGATGGCATCTATAAATATGTACCTGTAGTTCTCAATCCTGATATACAGTCTTATAAAAATTTAAGGGATATTTACATTAAATGACATTTTAGGGACAGCTAATAAAAAAGAAAGAACTCCTTAAAAAGTACTCTACATTACCAGAGGTCAAGCCATATGATTAAATAAATTAATTAACTGATGGATCCAATCTGAGAAACAACATCTGCAAAACAGCTACACTTAGCCTAATATGCCTGAGCTGGCTTAAAGAAAAATCTGAGCCTTTTGGGGATATATGAGCAAAGAAATTAATTTGTATTCATTTTGTCAGCCAGTATTTTATCCAAAAGGATCAAACTTTATAGATATACTGTAAATCACCTTAAAATTTGTGGTTCCGGGGCTTCCCTGGTGGCACAGTGGTTAAGAATCTGCCTGCCAATGCAGGGGACACAGGTTCGAGCCCTGGTCCGGGAAGATCCCGCATGCCAAGGAGCAACTAAGCCCGTGTGCCACAACTACTGAGCCCGCGCGCCTAGAGCCCGTGGTCCACAACAAGAGAAGCCATAGCAATGAGAAGCCCACACACCATAACAAAGAGCAGCCCCCGCTCACCGCAACTAGAGAAAGCCCACACACAGCAACAAAGACCCAATGCAGCCAAAAATTAATTAATTAAATTTTAAAAAATATATGTGGTTCCTTGGTCAGACCCCAACCCAATATCTTTATTAAATCTGAAAATCTGCTGTACCTATACACTATAACCCAGCACTACTCTGGTCAACTGAAGTTATTAACCAACAAGTTTTGGGATAAGAGCCCATAACAAAAAGCTAGGTAGTTATACTACAAATCAAGATGATAGGTTATGCAAGATAAATCTGTTTCAAATAAATTCCATTGTAATTATTCTTGACCCAACCCACTTGAAAGCATAAAACCTATTAAGTGATTTGCAGCTCTTTTAAGATTTAAAATATAATAAGCAGCTTTCTTTGTCTGGTCCCACATAAAGCAGGTTAGATGAGTTTAGAATGAGAACTTGAAAACTCTGAAGAAGACGATGATTTTGAAAGCAGCTGCTGAGACAAGTCAGGTGGAAAGCAAAAGTTAGGGAGGAGGTGACAAGCTGACAGCCCTAATGATTCTACTTCCACTCACACTAAATCCTGGTTAGGAGGGAACAGCTCCTCTTTTCAGGTATAACAGATACCAAGTTCAAGCGTCAGAACATATCTTTAACTTCCAAAAAGTTAAAATTTTTGCAGGCTACCCACAAATATACACCTTGCTGTGTGCCTAACTAAGGAAAGAACTATAAATACACATAAACTTTTAGTGCAAATTTATAAAATTTAGGCTCAAAGCTGATTACGGAAACAAACACTCATGTACCAGAGATTTTTTTAATAACCTATCACTTTCATTAAGTGGCATGATTTTTAAAACATAATCTTCTACTTATTCTTCAAACTTTTCAAGTCTGTAGTTGTAATTAGAAGTTAAAGACAGTCTTTAAAAAGAAAGATCCATTAACATGGTAAGAGTGAAAGCAGAAACATCTTAATGATTAATCTGTCCCATTGTTATCAAACACACTTATAGACACACCATTTTAGCAGAAAATAGCCAAATTCATATTCAACATTAAAACTTTTCGGCACCTTGATGTTGTTTCTGTCTCCCTGCAGTAAAATCAGTATTACTTTACCCATGAACATCAGTCTTCCTGTCAGCCTTAAATCGGAAGCCCACTTCTCCACACTTTTGACATATTTGGTCTTTGCTCTCATATGATCTAAATGCAAAAGAGTCATCCACAATCCATCATCCACAGTCGTGCTTGCTGCAGAAGTGCACTTTTCACTGCCACCTCCAGCTTCTGGCCGCTTGAGGATGTGCCTGAGATTCTGCTGAATCCAGAGAACTAGCTCATGAACCATAGGTTCCGACAAAAGGGTCTCTGCTTGCTGCAGTAACTTCTCCTTCACAATCTCACGCTCAGCCCTGGTCAGGTGTTCGGAGTTAACCACAATACCAGGCAGACACGACGGGTAATTAACCGGTAAATGGAACACCAATCGTAAGGGTATATCAGCATCCATAAATCCTTCTGCTCTTGTGAGAATTCTGAACACAGTTCCATCTGTCTCTGGAAAGCATCCAAAAATAATGATTAGCTGTACCTAATTCAATTTGAATGGAACACTAACAAGTTAGAATTTTTGTTTCAAGTGTCAATTTATTTTTCATGTGAAAACTAAGTTATTTTATGAAGAGATACATCACACTAAGAAAGCCATGATTTACAGATTCTTACTTTCAGCCATACATATATAGTCATAGAATCATGCTCACCAGCACCCAGGATTTCACTGGCATTTATAATTGCCATTATCCCATTTTTATTAAGGTTACCAGAAAGGTTTCTCATCATATGATGTTCTTCCTCCCCAGACTTAGTTGATAATTCAGAAATTCCTAATAAACTCATATGAACATTCAAAGAAACAGTATTGTGTATTTATAAAATCAGTGATTAGTTTAAAAGTTATACACTAAATCCGGTGAAAGTCATGTTGCAGTGAGTCTGAATCAAACCAAATACTGGATCCCGTGTGGTTGCAGGGGTACAGAGCAAACCATGACTGTGCATACACAGTAACTGCCTGGACCCGCTCTTTTTCACTTCAAATATATTCGTATCAGTGTAACATGAAGGCAGCGGGAGGAACTAAAATTGGGCAGACATCAGTTCAGCTGTTTCTGGCTCCATAAGGAGGAGGGGGAAAGGGGAAAGCGCACACAGGATACGAGATGAAACACTCTGCTCTCTTTCAGATTTGCTCCACTTCACCCCTCTGATGTGTTCCACACCACTTCACCCCACTTTTCAAAAGTTGATAAAACGTCAGGCTGATTCATTCTGCAGGGGGCAGAAGCACACAGATCAGAAGAGCAGAGTAGAACCGAACTGGGTGCTGACGAGGCTCTTTGAAGCTAACTTGCCTCCGTCTACCCTACTTCTTTCTCCACAGCCCTTGTTTCATTCTCCTTCACAAGACAGGCAGTCAGATTGTTCTAATTTTCATACCTGGATCGCTGCTCAACACCCTCAACAATGGAAACCTGAGTGCATTCCCATTTTAAAGAACCTAACAGAACATTAAAATGGCTCTCTAGCCATCCAATTCCATTTATACAGAAGCTGTTGTTACAGACATGGATTCATATAGGACCAAACACATCCATTACACCAGGTTTTTCTTTAATAGAACCTTCAGTATCAGCTGCAAAGCACTGCCGTTTTAGGACACCACCCCGAAACCCAGGCAGTAACCATTACAAAGATCACATTAGGCGGCTTCCCTGGTGGCGCAGTGGTTGAGAGTCCGCCTGCCGATGCAGGGGACAAGGGTTTGTACCCCAGTCCGGGAAGATCCCACATGCCGCGGAGCGGCTGGGCCTGTGAGCCATGGCCGCGGAGCCTGTGCGTCCGGAGCCTGTGCTCTGCAACGGGACAGGCCACAACAGCGAGAGGCCTGCATACCACAAAAAAAAAAAAAAAAAAAAAAAAAAGATCACATTAGGGCTTCCCTGGTGGCGCAGGGGTTAAGAATCCACCTGCCAATGCAGGGGACACGGGTTCGAGCCCTGGTCCGGGAAGGTCCCACGTGCCATGGAGCAACTAAGCCCGTGCGCCACAACTACTGAGCCTGCGCTCTAGAACTTGCAAGCCACAACTACTGAGCCCGTGTGCCACAACTACTGAAGCCCGCGTGCCTAGAGCCTGTGCTCTGCAATGAGAAGCCACCGCAATGAGAAACCCGTGCACCGCAACGAAGAGTAGCCCCCGCTCGCCGCAACTAGAGAAAGCCCGCGCGCAGCAACGAAGATCCAACACAAAAATAAATAAATAAAATAAATAAGTTTATTTTAAAAAAAAGATCATATTAAAGTGATGTAACTTAAATTTGTATTACATAAGTAAAATATACGCTGCATAAAGGAAGATTTTCCAAACAACTTAGTACATTCCTCTAAAATCCATCACCAGCTTCTCGAAACCCTTCTTTCTTCTATCCTGTTACTTATCCTTTGTAAAAAATATTTTATTATTAAAGTAAGCTCCCTAGATGTCAGTTAGATCACTGCACTTCACTAGATAAAATGGGCATTATAAATAGACCTACAGACATGTGACCACTAGGCTAAAAAAACCCTCCAGAAATCATCTAGAGGGTCCACTTTCCCTCTCAAGGGGGAGGTATAACTTTTAAAGCTCTTCATTCATCATTCAACAAACATTTACTGAGTACCTACTAGGCCCAAGGCACTGTTCTAGTCTGAGAGAAAACAACGGGTAAGACACAGATCCTGTCCTCTTAAGTCAATCCAGTTTCATAACATGAAACAGTGGACAGAGCCAAAGTGATCTTCCTCAACTTCTCTTCTACACCTAAAAATGTCTTTACTTATAAACATACATACATATAATTTCTATAAACCTGTATTTTATATATTTTTTTTATTTCCATGGAGATAACTCTCCATGGGAATAGCATTTTTTAATGTTTTCTGAACAAAAGGTGCCTCCCTGCTGACAACTTGACTACAGCCCCGTGAAAATGATTTCAGACTTCTGACCTCCAGAACTGTAAGAGAATAAATATGTGTTGTTCTAAGACACCACATTCGTGGTTATTTGTCACAGCAGCCACAAGAAACTAACACAGTATCTGTGCTCACAAAGCAAGGTTTTCCCCGCAAGCAAGGCTCCCTTTCTGGTAAAAACCCTGAAACCTAGAGTGTTCTCCAATCTCTGCCACCTAAACAGCCACCTATTCCTCCCCAGGGCAGTGACCTAACTGACAGAAACAGGCAGTCCAGGGAGAAGGTCTGGAAAGCCTACTGAGCTGGCTCTTCAAATCCTTACCAACTTTCATTCTTCTCTCTTAGTGATTTTCTGGCCCTAGTCAGCAAAGAGAAAAGCAACAGGAGAAAATCCTGACTTCCGCCTTAGAAAACCGTGAAATTATTAGTTATAAGCTTAGAAGGAAAACTGCTTTAATTTTATCAAGAATTGGAAAGGATTAACAACCTTCCTACTTGGTCTTCTCTTTGACTCCCTCCGTAGCTACACACACACACACACACAGACACACACACACACACACACAGGAGCTGCAAGCTGAAATTACACAAAATGATGCTATCTCTGTAAGAAAATGAAAATCCCAACAACATACCCCATTCTGCTGATACTTAATGCAGGAATAAAATTACGTATTCTTTTAAAAACTCATTTTCTCCCTAAAACTCTAGAAGTATGTATATTACCCTTCCATTTCTCATCTGCCTTGGTTTGTACATGCAATTAAACTGGCTCTTTTTTCCTCAGAATTTTTCATGTAATCACATGTACTGTCAGTCTGATTTTGGGGGGTTTTTTTCCATTAAAAAAAGAAAACAAGGTTGTCCCTATCTACTTTATTAACAGCTTAGAAACAGAGTGATTAACAGAAAAATAATGGTGTTCTACATCTAATGCTAATCTCTGGCCTTCCCTGGCACCAAAAAACTCTAGTCATTAAGTTTAACTCACAAACTCATCATTCTCAATAAAATCTATGCCCTAGAAAATTTATGCCTGCCCTACAAATCTGAAATTTTCATGAGTTCCAAGACTATTTTCATCTGTTCTAAAGATCCTACCAAAAGATGTAAGTTTTGCCTCTGGTTGAAGCTTGCATACATATTCCCTAGTTTGGGTTTTTTTGGTTTTTTTAAATAAGTCATTGTACCTTAAAATAAGTATATCAATTTCATAACTAAAATAGGTTAGTTTCAAACCTTATTCTTCCTTACAAGTACATGAAGGAAATTATGCTCCTAACCACACTCCAAACAACAGAAATTCAAACGAGAGAAACTGAACTGAACCTCAAATTCCATACTGTTATTTTTAAGACTTCATTCTACTTCATAATCCCACACAATAAAAATTCAATAAATGCTGTCCAATAACAGAAGATAGTGGAAAATGTAAACAAAATTTAAGAGGATGAGTTCTTCAAGATTCATTTAGAGCCCATTAAGAAATCATTTATATACCATATACAACTGAATTTCCCTATACTTGCTTTTTTTTTTTCTTTTTTGCAGTTTTATATGTCCTCAGGGTAAGACTTTGTTCAGAAAACCACTAAAAAGCCCCCAACACCCTCTCTTACCTCACTGCACAGGATTTTTTTCCTCTCGCTCTCAGGTGGCTCCCCACAAGTATACATCCACCAGTGCTTCTTTTTATGTTACAGCTGGAATTTTATACATGTTAAACGTGGTTACAGAAAAAAAAATAAACGAAAAATAAGTGAAGCTAAAAGTGGCGATCCCATCCTTTAGACGTGAAGTTCAAGGCTGATTTGTTTTTAGAGACGACCTCAGTACTGACCATCAGCAGGACACAGGGCTGAGCAGATTCAGAGGGGCCAGTGGGTGACAGTCATGGTTCGTTTTGCAAGACGGCCCAATCCAATCTGAGCATTAGTGTTAGCAGAATACAAAAAGCTACTCTGAAGCTACTGTGCGAACATATCATATGATATTGAGTCTTACACACCTCCCATTTTATAACTGTTTTATCTGTAAGATGATTTCCAGAAACACAACTCCACATATAATGAGCACTAACTATGGCAATATAATCTCTGTGACCTTCAATTACCTCATCAGGAAAATGAAGATTTATAACAATACCAAATCCCATCTACCGCATAGGTACCTACACAGGCATGCACACACACTCCCCTTCAGAACTATTCTGAACATAAGTGGGGTCATCCCCGTTTCTCTGCTCTGGGTGCTCTTCTTGCTCTCTTCTTCCTGGACAGGTGTCATCCTTGCTCTCTAAGAACTGTTTTCCTGACGCAATGGCCGCATCTCTGTTAAGCAGCATGACGCAATGCAAGAGTCCATATACTCTGGAGCCTGGTGGTTACTCAACCAGCCTGAGCATCTGTTACCTTCTTTATAAAATAAAGTTAAGAATACCCCTCATCGGGCTTCCCTGGTGGCTCAGTGGTTGAGAGTCTGCCTGCCGATGCAGGGGACACGGGTCCGTGACCCGGTCCGGGAAGATCCCACATGCCGCGGAGCGGCTGGGCCCGTGAGCCATGGCCGCTGAGCCTGCGTGTCCGTAGCCTGTGCTCCGCAACGGGAGAGGCCACAGCAGTGAGAGGCCTGCGTACCGCAAAAAAAAAAAAAAAAAAAAGAATACCCCTCATCAAGTAAGATGCATTTAAAGTATCAGGTCTGTGGTAGGTGACCCCATTA